>NW_025062476.1:13325000-13925000 GCF_000002995.4 Brugia malayi | reverse complement strand
ACGAGGTGCCAATGTACGTCGAATTTACGCAGTAACAAATAGCGCTGCTCTGGAAAGCATTCATAATGCGACGAAGCTTAAAGATGAACTATCTGATGCGTTGAGCAATGTTAGCGGAACCTTCATCGATACGCAGAGGCTGTTGAAAGTTGGTTATTTATGAATTTTCAGAACTTTTAAATTCCACTATCTCAATTTCTGCATTTTTTGTCTCCTTTCTTTTTTCACGATTAGGAGAAAGCTATTCTTAAATTTCTTCTTAATAGTCATTCTTAAAAACTCGTTCTTAAACACCTCTGAAACTGCTGGAGCATTACACCGCAAAACTTCGGAATTCAGTAAATTTTAACACCTTTGTTAATTAATAACCTGATTTTAGAAATGTCTTCTTCAGGATTTTCAAAAGAATCTTCCATTGCCATCCAAATCATCAATATATGAAATGCTTAAAATAGCGAAGAAGAGAAACAAGTGCCTAAGTCAGAAACTTCGTTTACCTGATGCAACTTAACACACTGTTAAACTGAGACTTTCTTTTTTCTAAAAAAGTAAGGTTGGCTGTCTATCTCAGAAAGTGTTCTCAGTAGTTAGCTTTTTAATTTTGGTTCTTTACTGGAATGTGTTATTTATTGTTTTTAAAAAAATAAGAGAAAAAAAATCAGTTAATTTAATGATGTTGGAAGATTCAGCAAGTTACAAACGAAATATACGAATCTTTTGTTTCCATATTCTGAAACAACTGTCTTGTGATTCAAGTTGTATATTATACTGATTATTTCTCCTTTTTTTTTAAAAATTATATTTTTTCTGAAATAAAAAGTATATTTCTTCCCTTGTTACTTGTTTTGTTTCTGCACAAATAATTTGTAACTGAAATAAAAAAATGAACTTCTTCCAAAATTCTTCGAATTTAACAGGATTACAAATCGAATAGTTTCTATCAAATCAAACTTTTGATTCATTATAAATTTGTGACAACAACAAAAAAAGAAATACGTCTTAAATTTTTACGTTCTCTTTTTTTTTTTTTTTTCATTTTTTGTTCCACCAATTATTTTTGTAAGCTTCAATTTTTTTAAAGTTAGTTTCCGGTCTTTATATCACTATCCGGCCTAATTATTTATTTATTTATTTCATTATTTGTTTTTTTTCTGCTTCGATTACCATCCAAATAAATTATTGTTGTTTTATCAATCATTTATTTTGCTCTGTTATAATTCTACTAGGTAGAGGGAAAGTTTTTGTAACTTTTTTGTAATTTCTTTTTGAGATTTGCTGTACCAGATGTTCCTACTGAAGGTGAATAAGTAACACAATTCTCAGCTATACCGGCAAATATCGGAAGAGCGGATAATTACTGGTAAAGAGATATTGATATATTTTTATGTTTCATCCGGTTCCTTAAAACATACGAGCAACAAGCCGGACATTCAATCATTAATTATAAAAAAAAGAAAAGAAAAAAGTGCTATTAGTAGTTTTACTTCTTTAGAATAGAAGAGATCATCCAGCAGTCAGTCTGTCTTATTCAATAATATTCCCACACTTTTTTTAATCTTCAAAAAATTTTATTTAGCGGTATCCTTTTTCAAGTAAAATGAAATTCTTTTGTTTTTCTCCAGCAAAAAAAAAAATTTATGAATTGAATTCATGGATGAAAAACTTGACGAATTTCATTTTATACATTTCATATTTCAATTTCGAAAAGTTTATTTGATCAAAGACTAATCACTTTTGACAGATATTCTTTCTTTTTCATATCTTCCTCTTTTGTTTTCTTCTAAAAAATTACTTCTTTTCTTTGTTGCACAGGAAATAACATAAAATTATTAAAACAGAATAGCGTTCTATTCTATTTATTATTCATAGTTACATTTACAATAAAATTATTTACTTATTTACTAAATGTTTCTTTTTTCGTCTAATTTACTTACATTGCATTATATTTTGATCTAATTGTACTAATAATCTTTTGGTGCTTTTATTGACTATTAATGATATAATGGAAATATGAAATTGTTTAAATTATTTTATTTTACTTATTCGTTAATTAATTTTGATTATTTTCATTTTATCACATACACATACACACACATACATACATACACACACACCACATACACATGTACAACATTGGTTTACTTTTGTAGAAATGAATTAAAAGAAAAGGAAAAATAGCCTATTGATTGCTTCTTCCCTTATCAAGCAATTCTCCTCCTTTGCAGTTCATTTCTCGATGTCACCTCGATGTCACCTCGACCTTCCAAGCTCTCCCCGTCCACTGGGAGTTACACCCTTCTTCGGTGATTATAAATGCGGGAAATGCCCCCTCAGCACCACAACCTCTATAATAAAGTCACTGCTATTCCCGTGCTTAATTCATGAATGGAATGAAAAGAAAAAAGCGGCATTATAAATTTATCAGTGCTCACCTTTAGGGCGCCATCTATAATGCAAATATATGTATGTATTTATGTATGTGTATGTGTATGTGTATGTGTATATGCATATATGTATGTCAATGTATGTGTATGTATGTGTGTGTATGTATGTGTATGTGGAATGAAAAGATATAAAGGCCTTAAGAAAGAAAAACTTCCTTCTATCGATGCTTTTGCATACCTTCCATGTATCATTTACCATCACTTTTACCAACCATTTCATCCATTAAAAAATTATCGTTTTGCTGGCCATTAATACTTACATGCAAAATTACAAATACATATGTGCTTAAGCATTCATTCTTTAGCTTAATCATATCACTTATATCATTATTATAATCACTATTATCATCACTATCATTATTATTATCATTATTATTATTATTACTATTATGGTAGCTATTTTTGCTGTTTATTTCGATTAACTATTAGTATTACAAAAATATTCAAAAGTTAGAAATAATTGCATTATTATTACTCAATTTTCAGGCTTTTTTTTAAAAAGTTTATACAATTCCATCAGAATTTTATATTAATAATATTATCAAAGCTAATTGAATTATTACAGTATTTATTAATAAAATTAAGCTTAAAAATTATTAATGTTTTTGTTTTTTAATGCTAATATTTGAGAATGAACGGGAAAATTTTTAAGTAATAATGTTTTGCTAGTGATAATATATGAAATGTATTAAAGAAATATAATAAATAAATTAAAATATAATATTTACTAAAATAAATATTCAGGAAAAAAAGAAAAAAGAATAAGGCCAGAAAAAAAGAATAAAAATACTATAAAAGAAATAAAAGATAAATGTTATTTTTTCATTTCATATTTATAAGTTAATTTCATTTCATTTAACAGTAATGAAAAAATGTGAATGGTTACTGCTAAATCATTGCTATGCCTATAAATTCACACCAATTAAAATTAAATTTAAATGAAAGTATTTCAAAACTGATAAAAATGAAAATGAAGAAAAAAGTGAAAATTTAAAAACCTAATTTCAGAATATTTCATTCTTTTTTTCAGACTTACTTTTATCACAGTTTTTTTTTATCAAAAATGAATGATATTTTCTTGTAACATATTTACAACACATTAAAATAATCAGAATATTTGCTTAACTGTATAAATGGATAACTTTAATGATATGATATTGTGATAATCAGTAAAATCATCATCTATATTATGATAAATGATACGAGCATGATATGGCCTTGCGATAAATATTATTATTATATTAGGATATTATGATTAACATTATTTGTGAAAAGTTCTTTAAATACTTTGAAGCATAACAATCAATAATAAACTTGACCTAATAATCATTATTGATAAATAATCATAATATACAAGTAATCATTACTGCATAAGTACATGTAATACATATAACTGAATGTTTCGTTTTGTTTTTAATTGACTAAAATTTAAATTAAATTGCAAAATTGCCCTAATTAAATTCTTTGTTAATTAATTAAACGTATAAATAATTAAAAAAAAAATTACATAAATAATAAAAATTATGCATTATTCAATAGTATTACAATAATTTTTAAAAATTATGCATTATTCAATAGTATTACAATAATTTTTATTATTACAGATATTTGCTATGCAAATCGATATAATTAAATGTTTCGTTTTCCTTTTAAATTACTGAAATTTAAATTAGATGATGAAATTGTTCTAATCAAATAATCCACCAATTAATTAAATAATTAATTTCAGTTCAAAAAAAGTTTTTGCTTGCAATAATTGAGTTACAATAATAAGATTACATTCATTTTAGCATTTTATATTTTATATTTTCAACGACAAATAATTAACGATCCCTTCTATTACAATATTTAAATACATATGGAAATTAAATGAGTGATCAAAAAATGGTTGGTGACAAGGAATAATATGAAACAGTAAGCAACTAATATGCAAATTAATAATGTGAAGTTAATTTTGCAAATAAATTTAAGAAATAATTTGATAGTAATTGGTACTAAAAGGATTTTTTTTTTTAGATGCTTCTTTTCTTTTTTATGGTTTACCATATATTTAGCACTTATTAAAAATTTCGAAGAATTTTTTGACCCAATTTTTTAAGTTTTTTTCCATTCGTAAATTCTGCAGTTTCTTTTTTTTTCACATTTAATTTTATTTTCAAATTATCTATATTTATATTTTACCAGAAATTTTCGAAATCAGAGATTAATTCAAATAGAAATTTGAATTTGCATTATAAAAAGTTTGTAGCTCAAACTTATGCTATGAGATGAAAATTGCTGCATTATTTTAAGAATTTTTTTTATATTTTAATTATTCAATTTATCATTACAAAATCTATCATACCGTACCCTTCCTTCATCACTCTATCTTTCATCCTTCTTTATTTACTTTCAGAAACAAAATTCTTCAATAAAAAAAAACAAAACTGTTGCTGTCGCTGTTGTTTAATTATTTGTCACTCTTTGCCGCTATTTGTCGTTGTCTATTGTATGATGCCGTTGTTTACCATTTCTATTTATTGTTTGTTGTTGTTATTTTGTATTTATTATTATTATTCGTTACCAAATTTTAGTCTAATCGATTGCAAAAGTTATATGCACATTAAATTTAACCAATTTATAAATTTTTTGACAAAATAATCATTTTTAATGTATTACTGTTACATGTATATAATTCATCTTTCTCAAACCATTTCTGTCTCTCCTTACCTTGTTTCTTTCTTCTTCCAAAAAAAATATATCTGAAATTAAATTTAAAAGAACAAAAATCCATCATGTTTGCTTGTCTATTTTCTGTTCTTCCAATTCTAAACAATCTATGCATGAACAAAGTTTTCAAATAATTCATTCCTTATTTTACACATTTATTTATCTAAGCTCATATTTTAAAAAATTTGAAATAAATTTTAAATACCTACATATATTTAAATTAATATCGGATATACCGAATTACTCATTTGTCACAGCAATACACCAAAAAGAAAAAGAAAAAAAAAATCAAATAATGGCGCTACTTATACCCTTTAGATAAACAATTGTTAGGCGCCAGTGTCCATAAAATCACAACTGATAGCCTTCCACAATTCCGCCCGAGTGCCACCAAATATTTTCCATCACTTTATTTCATTCCAATAATCATTTCCCTCCTTTTCTCTTCTCTTTTCTCTTCCCATCAATTTATGATCACTCAGTAGTAAGCGCTTTTGTTCTCGCTAACACCAGTTGTTGCGCAAATTGACCAAAAAATTCCACCTGGGAGTATAAATTCGCGGCTTATAAACAATAGTTAGTACACACACATGCACACACACACACATACACACACATACACACACACACACACACACACACACACATGCACACATACATTAGCCATTATGATTCTGAATGGGACAAAATTGCGTCATCTCAGCTGCCTTTGTACGTTGAACGTTGACCCAATTCACATCATTTCACTCTCATTTTTTGTTTCTGTTTTTTTGCGCGAAAATTGTACGACGATGCGATTATTTGGCTGAATAATATTTATTGAATGAACGAAGGATCACAATGTGAGCCAAATATATACATAAAATAGTTTGTAGATTTTTTAAATTTTAGATGAATTTAAAAAAAAGAAAAAAATTTCTTTCCGTACCATAAATTACTTAATTAGTTGGCATTAATTAATTAGTTTTTAGTTAAATCTTTTCATTATTAGATTCATAATTTGGAAACATAACATAACATTTTGTATTATATGTATATAATGATCACTGATAGATTTTTAAAATTTCAAAAGTTTCAAAAAGCAAAAAAAAAAAATTTCTTTTCATTGTTATAAATTAGTAAGCTGGGGACTAACTAATTAATTACTAAATTCTTTCATTGCTAAAATGTTTAATTTCAAAAAATACAGTAATCATCGAAAAACTTTTTGCGTTGACAAATTAATTACACTAATAAATTTTCTTTTTTTGTCACTAAATTACCCAATTTCTTATTGATTAGTTTAGCATATTTCTTTTTTGTTTCAATTCCAAAAAAAAAAAAAAAAAAAAAATCAGTTAAGTAAGTATTATTATAAATCGTAACATTAATCACAAAGAGTAGTGATATTAGGGGAAAATATTAAATTCAACCTTAAACACATTTTCATATGTACAAAGATTAATCAGCTTTTTCTCATCTTTTAATTGTTTCAAAAAAGTTTTTTTTTTTTTTTTTTTTTCATCATAAATTTTCAGCTGATAATTTACTAATTGCACTGGAAAATTGCTCACTCATTTATTTCTCATCTTAACAGTTAATTAATTACACAACAAAATGCGCTTATTAATTCTATCAAATTCATTTCAGGTTTTATTAGATTTATTGACTAAATTAACAAACTTTACAAATTTAATGGTTGCATCATTTCATAATATTTGTTTTTTTTTTCCTTAACAAATAATTCTCATTCCCTATTTTTGATAGCTAATTTTAAAATTTAAAATATAAGAATGAATGGATTAAAAAAGAGTGGGAAAAAAGGAATCAAATATCAAATACAAATTGCATAATAAGTTGTATTATTTTTGTAAATAATGCGCGTTAATTAATAGAATAATACAGAGAAATAATTTGTTGAGTGTTTAATAATTACTGTCAGATATAAAAAAGCGAAAGAAAAAAGTTTGAAATTTCAAAAATACTTTCTTTCCTTTTTTAAATTACTTTCTTTTTTCTTTCTCTTAAAAATCTCTTTTAAATCTATTTGAAATAATATTCTATCATATCATATTTGTTAATTACTTTTCATGAAAAAATGATATTTTCTTTTTAAAAACACTTTTTCTTGCTCTTTTTCCTTTTTTTTTTTTTTTTTCATATTTCTTATATTTCTTCTTCCACTTAAAAAACATAAAAAGAAATAAGCAAAAATATATTTAAAAAAAATCTTTTCGCTTCCTCAATTTCTGATTATCGATTCTACCAATCATTCTATCAAATAATTAACTTTCGAAGTGCGTATTTCGATCACGAATCCTTTAAATAGGCAGTATATAACTATAAAAAGTATAATATAGTAATAATAATATTAATATTGATAATAATAATAATAATAAGATTGATATTAACAATAACAACAGTAATAATAATAACAATAATAGTAACATTAATAATGATAATAGTAATAATTGTTATTATAATAATAAACGATGGTGATGATAATAATAATAATAGTGATAATATTAATAATAATAATTATAATAACAACCATAATAATAATAGTAATAGTCGATGTTATAATAATAAATGATAATAATAGCAATAGTGATAAGTAATAACTATAAGGATAACTGTTTTGAAGATTAGAGTGAGAAACTGGCTGATCAAATCATCAAATCATACTCAAATCAAATGATCAAATGATCAAATGATAATCAAATCGAATGATAATCAAATGATCAGATGATAATCAAATTGAATGATAATCAAATGATCAAATGATAATCAAATCGAATGATAATCAAATTGAATGATAATCAAATGATCAAATGATAATCAAATTGAATGATAATCAAATTGAATGATAATCAAATGATCAAATGATAATCAAATCGAATGATAATCAAATGATCAAATGATAATCAAATTGAATGATAATCAAATGATCAAATGATAATCAAATCATCACCATTTATCATTTTCCTTTTCTCCTTTCCCTGTTCATTGCATCTTTGATATCACTCAAATGCATCATACATGCATTCCAGCATATTTTTAAGCCTTTTTTTTCAGTTTGTTATTGTTATTGATAGGACATAAAGATGAAAAAAAGAAGAATGAAAAAGTGAAAATGCTAAATGGAAGAGTAAAAAAGCTGAAACAGTGCAGAAGAAAAAGAGTAATAAAAGTTAACGAAGAAATAGAACGAAAGAAAAAAGAAACGAAAGAAAAAATAATAAAAATTTAGCTAATCTTTTTTCTTTTCTTTTTTTTTTTAAATTAATTTTAGAAATATCTGCCATACTTTATAATCCGTAAAAAAAGAAGAAGGAAAGCTTTTTGTTTTAAAAACTTAAGTATAATTAGTATAATTTATTATTGTTAATTGTTATTTCAAATTTTTGATATCATTTTGCAAATTAAATAAAATGAATTGCCTTTTTTTTTTCCTTAATAATCTTTGACATTTGAAAATTTGTTTCATTATTTATTTATTTTTTGAGAAGCAATTTGAGAAAAGCAAAGCAAAGATGCTAAATTGTTAGTTATATATTTTACACAGACACAGATTAGATAGATGCTTGTATGATTGTTCAAAAAAGCTAAAAAGCTCTTTCAAAGCCGAAAAGGTCAACAAACCTTTTTAGCCATAATTTTTCTCTCTTCCATCCTCCTTTTCCTTTTTTTTTTTTTTTTTTTGTTTCTCTTTAGTTTAAATTATTCATTTATCTATCTCACTTAAATATTATTATTATTATTACAACCATTATAGTTTCATTGACAATATTAAATAAAACGAGCAAATAAATTATTAGAGTTTGTAGAAATTCTGAAGAAAAAAAGAGAAAATTAGCAGTTTAGTTTCTTTTCTTAATGAAAATTAAAAAATTTTTGCCTTATTTGTTTGCTTAATCATTGATTATTGTATATATTGTTTAGTCCTATTTTAAGGTTTCATTAAAATCTATGCTGCATCTCACACATAAATTTTAATTTATGTTCGATTTCAAATTCGATTATTAATTAGTCAAAGTTATATTATCTAAGAAACTGTACTTCTTTTTTTTTTTAATTAACAAAATTTAATTTTAGATTGTTAAGAATGGCGGATGAAACCACTGATTTGCCTACCGTAGTCGTTTCTATTTCTATGAAAGAAATTTTTGCTGTTATTATTACTTATTAAAATTTTTTGCTATATATATGTATAGAGATAAAGAGAGAGAGAGAGAAGGAAGAGTAAAAGAGAGAGAGAGAGGGCGAGAGAGAGAGAGGTGTTATTATCAAATTGTGAAAAATTGTGAGAGACAAAATTTCATGCAAAAAAAGCCACACTATAAGAATTTTTTATTAAAAAACGATTAAAATTATAAAATTTTACATTAGTAAAAAGTCTGTGTGCTAATTTTCCCTTAGAGAGAATTTTTTATTAAAACAATTTTTAACAAATAATTTAAAATTTTGTTCACACATCAATTAATATTTGAATTTGTGCACGAATTAAATGATTTTAAATTATCATAAGATAGCCCTAAAAAAAAGCGGAAATTAGGTTGAAAAAGGACTGCTACTAAAAGTATAAATTATAGGATAATTAATTAAATTCTTAGTTTTTCTCTCTTTCAGAAATTTGAAAAAAAAAAATCTATCATTCAGATTTGAATGATAAGCGAAAGATAAGAGAAAATGAAGAATGCAGAAATAATCATACATTAATTGAAAAAGCAAAAATGCAAATTTTAAGCAGATAAAATTATAAGATTAAACATGTCATCGAGATAAACAATTCATGTTTATATAATTAAAAATTATCTCCGTTAGATTATTTTCCACTAAAAATTACTTTAGAGAATTTAATCTGAAATAAGAACAAATTTTTTTAAATAATATCATTTATAAAAATGTATTAATATTATCACTGATATTGTATTTAACAGATAAATTATGAGAGAAGTGAAATTTTATCATGAATAAATTTATTTTTTCAAAATATATTTTCGAAACATTTATTGTTTATTATTACTTATCTCTAAAGTTAGATGGCAACAAAAATAATTTCAGAATTTGATATTTCTAACCTTAGAATTATTTAATACGCATCAAAATTACTGAATTTAAAAGTTAAAAGTATTTGCATAAATTAAAAGTAATTATTAATTCATCAATTAACTTCTTGTAAATGTGCTATGAAAAGAAATGAAATCATCTCAACGTGATGAAAAATAAAAAAATAATAAGAAAAAAAATCATAGTTTAAAAGCTCGAAAGTTTTTACCTTCAAAATATTCAATTTCTAATTAAATATATTAAGAAATGATGTTCCTTGATCAGATTATTAATTAAAATTACTAAATTTTAGATGATCGATTTTTCATCAAAATTTCTGTATATAAAAAAAAAAAATATTATATATAAAAAATATTTATTTTTTGAACTTCTCTTGTTTTCTCGTTTTTCTTTTACCACAAGGTCAGATGAACTTTTCATTTTTTAATTTTTGTTTTTATTTTTTATAACGGTGCAAATTTAAAAGTACAATTAGAAGTTTAAAAAATGAATACACTTTTATGGGAAAAAAGAAAAAAAGAAATAAAAAAAAAAAAAAGTGAAATTGCAAAGAAATGAAAAATGTTATACTTTATTTTGACACCAAATATATTTTATTTCCTTAAATGGATAAATTAGAAAAACAACATGGAAAAATTTCTCTTTAAAATGTCGAATTTATTTTAATTAAAAGAAAAAAAAGCTCTTTTTTTTTAAAAAAAAATAGGATAAAAATGTGCGGTAGGTGTATTTTTTTGTTGTTTTCCTTTGTTAAAGAAATTTTTGTGTCATTTGTCACCTATACTAATTTCTTTTTTTTTTTTTAAATTTGATCATTATCAGTATTACTATTAGTATTAGTATTTAGTATTTAATGTTACTATTGGTATTACCAAAAACAACAAATCTTTTTCACAACTAATTTATCTTTTTCTTTTCGTTTTTTTTTTAAAAAACTTGTACTTTTTCTTTTTTTGAAAAGATTTAAAATTTTAAATTTTAAAAGGAAAAAAAGAAATGAAAACTTCTACTTCTCATTTTCACTGCTTCATTGCTATCTACTGAAAAGAAAAACAATATAAACAAATATTTAGATAAACAGGATATACAAACATATGTTGACATGATCTTTGATCATTTAAATGATACAATATCACAGTAAGTTGCTTGATTGATCAATTTCTTTTCACTAAGTCATAATTTACAAGCAGAAAATGAAGGCGAAACATAACGATGACTTTAATGGCTCTCATTTATTTACTTACTTAATTACTTACTTACTACTCAATTACAAAAAATTTTTCTTAATATTAAACTACACAAAGTAAGTAAGTAATTATAATTTAACTGGTAATTAATCTATTAAATCATCGTTGTGCTTTTTCATTTTCTTTTTTCACAGTACACTTATCTGTTTCTTAAATTTACTTATTACTTATTTATTTACTTTTTTTTTTTTTGACAATGATAGTTTAATGAAAGGAAAAAAGCAAAGATTAGAAATAAATAATGGAATACAATTTTGTATACTAATATAATTTATTAAAATTATTTAACGTTTTTCAAATATTACTACTATTACTAGACTCATTCTTAAATGTTTTACAGATATTATTAGCTCTTTAATTTTATGCTTTCAACTTATCAACACTGATTTATTAATTTATTAACAAAATCACCATATCACCATAACTTACATTATTAAAAACCTAACAATGCTATTCTAACAAAGATCAAATCTGTAAATGATAAATTATTTTCGTAGTTTCTTCAACAAAAACAAAACAAAAAAACAGTTAATCCTAACAAATAAAATAATATAAATAAAAATAAAGAAAAAAGAAGACACTGATTATAAAGCATTAAACAATCTGCAAAGATATTTAAAAGAAAAAAAAAAATAAAATAAAATAATAAAAAAGAAAAAGTAAAATAGTGATAAGACAAATTATTGAGACAGGCGACAGGCGGTAAAAATGATTCTGATTATTTCATAAAAAGAATTTTAGATAATCATATAAATCTTTGTTCCTTATTGCTATAACAGACAGCAAAAAAAAAAAAAAAAAAACCGAAAATATGAAAATTATTTTTTAACTAATTGAAATTATTATTCAAAAAGAAAAAAAAGTTTGGGTAAGTACTGAAATTAAATTTTGAACAGATTAAATTGCGTAGCAATTAAATGAATTAAATAAAAAGGGAAATTTCAAATTTAAACAAATAAATTTTGAAAATTAAAAGAAATGAAAAAAAAGTACAAACATTAACTTCAATTGTTCTTTTTTATGTGATTTGAAGATAATAAAATATATGTATTCAATAAATTATTTCTAATATTGTTTACAACATAAAAATAAAATAAAAGAATCTGTGACAAATTTAATAATGAAATGGAATTATGAAAAATAAAATTGAAACTTGAATAAAGCATAATTAAGGTTAATTAATTATTTGCTCAAAATTTTGTTTCAATTTTATAAATTTACATATTATTGTTAAATTTAGCACATAGATTTAGTGCTAATGTAAATAAAATAATAAATTATAAAAAATCAATGTTAAATTGAAACTTAAAAATTGATAGAAACATTGAAATCTTGCAATTTAGCTCTATATGATTAGCTTTTTTCTCCTACCCTTTAAAAATGAACTGCTGAAAAAATTTTAAATTTAAATTTAAATTTAAAAGTCAAATTCTCATATGCTCATGAAGTAATGTGCATGCGCAGATGTCTCTTACATCATCTATCACATTTTGATGAGAATCATTTTTGTTTTCATCCTTTATCCTTTTACCAAACCAATCATTACCGCTTCTTCTGATTTCAATAAAATTTTCTTCCATCTTTTTTTGTTTTTCAAAATTTTCCTCCTCAAAAGTTAATCTTTTTTATCATTGCATCATTTCAGCTGCATCATAAAAACATTTTATATTATATGGGATTGTCACTGTCAATGTCACCAAATCTAATTGCTTTTTTTTTAGTTTTTCTTTGATAGACTGATAATAGATAAATCAAACAAATTTTTATCTGTTACATTTTTAAATAGTATTGAAATTACTGTAAAATACAAAATACAGTATAAGCCATATTGTTAGTTAGTTAAATTTTAGTTTTCTTTTTTTTCTATTCAAAATGATAAATAGTTATGAACAAATAAATAAATTAAATAAATGGAGAACACAATATAAAAAAAAATATAAAAAATTAATTAATTAACAAGTGTAAAAGGATTAACTAATTAATTAGCTAAATAAATTAATTAATTAAACAAACATAAATAAATAAACGAATAAATGGATTAAAAGATAAGAAATAAATTTATACATAGAAAATTACAACTAATTAGCTGCTTGTTGTCAATTCGTGTTTTCCATCCTTTTTTTTTCCGGAAAAAGAAAGAAAACAAAAAAGAAAATTTAATAACAAAATTTGTAGAACAGAAAAAATTTTTTCTTCTTTCTATGCTACTAAGTAACAAAGAATATAGAAAATTATTTTGTTTCATCCCATTTGACAATAATATTTCTCATCGAATTTACTTTCATCTTTCTTACTTATACTTTATGTTACTACTAGTATATTTACAGAATTCAAACAAAACATAAAGTTGCAAAATTTTTTGATGCTAATAGCAAATTGGTAATAATTTTATTAAAATTCCAATGATATTATAAGTAAATATAATATTTATATTTATATGTTAACTTCATTTATTATTATTTCTTTATCTGAAATATTCACTCATTCGTTATTTCTCAAATGATAAATTACTAAAACATTTGTTAATCTTTGTTTTGCTTGCAATAAATTAATTTAAGTTTACTCATTTTTTCTCTCTTTTTTATTTAGATATGTCCTAAATCAAATATTTAAAAAAAAAAAAAAAAAAAAAAAAACATGAAAGAGTTAGCCGACTTTTTTAGCTTATAAGTATGTGTATGTTTGCTTGATAATGCGCGAAGATGCTTATAGATAGATGATGATGATGATGATGATAATGATGATGATAATAGTGATAATGATAATTTTGATCATTAGTTTTGAATTTTTCAACTGCTAATAATTGAAAGGAGTGAAAAAGGATGAGTTGAAGAGAGAAAGAGAGAATGGTTGATGATATAAAAATGAACAGAGATCAATGAATATGGGATGGACAACTCCGCCTTCATGTACCGCCTTCGAAAAACGGAATTGCAACGAAACTATCCGCCGCCTTCAGTTCAACCAAAACTGACAGACAGAATTGAGACGGGAAATTGAGCTATTGGAATTGCTAGGAAGGACGACGAGGACAACGGTAGTAGGAAGTGCTATTTGTGATATGAAATGCGGAACTGATCCTTCCTTGCGCAACTTTTCTTTTCTCTTGAAGTGATAATTTTTATCAGATTATCACAGAAATTTGTTTAGAGTTTTTTTTCTTTCTTTCTTTCTCTCTTTTTAAGCAGAAAAATTGAAAAAAAACTGGAAGATAACAGATTGGATGAGGTGTAGATTAATAGATAAAAAATTAGAGTAATGAAATTTTATGAGTAAATTATGAAAATTTTGATTATTAAATTTTAAATTAAATTTAATTATTAAACATTGGGTTTGTCAATTATTCCCTCTTCATTTTTCTTTTTTCTCTTTTTTTTTTTTTTTTAAATTCATACTAATTTTAGATTTTCGAAAAATTTTTTCAAAAATAATTCTAATTTAAAAAATATCGAAGTAATTTTGTAATTTCTTATGAATGATATGAATTGTATAATTTTTTAAAAAATTTACACTTTCTGATTTTGAAAAAAAAAAATTTGTGTCTTTTGTGAAATTTTGAAATAATTTAGTTTTTTTTAAAATTAACAGAAAATTTATACTAATTTGTTTTTTTTTTTTTTTTTGCTTTTATCATTTAAAATTTTGTTCTATTTTGTTTCCACTTCATTTGTTTTCTTCTTTTTGATCTAAAAACTTTTAATAAATAACTAATTGAGTATGTTATTTATATTAGTTTTTCTTTTTTTTTTTTTTTTTGACATCTAAATAATTATTTTGAAAATATAATAATTAAATGAAGAATCGATACTTTCAGAACTAATAAACACTCAATAAATGCTTAAATTTTTGTAAATTTTGTTTCAAATTTGTACAAATTTTGTGAATTTCTTTTAGAATTTTTTTCTTTCCATTATTCAAAATTAACAATTTTAAATTTAAACTTTTAATTAAATCAATTTTAAATAATTAAACTAATAACATCTAATCTCCTTGCTAATACTTTGTCTCTTTCCTTCTTTTTTTTTCCTTAAAAATTTTTTGTTTGTTTGTTTTTTTGTTTTTTTGTTGTGTTTCTTTTTTGAGCCAAGAAACTGTAAGGATTCACAATGAGATTTTGTAGGCTTACTTGAGAGCAGAGGCCGCATTAAATCCATGCTGTTTTCCTATGAATAAATTGGCGATGTAAGAGAGTGGGAGATTTGATGAGATTAGATGGTGGGATTCGTTAAGTTCATTAATTTTTCTCTTTAGCAAAGGGTTAAAGGTCACAGGTAAGTTAGACTTTATTCGCATAGAGTTATCAGTTAAAGAAAAGAAAAATCGGTGAGATTATAAGATTATTTTGACATTTTTATTCTTAATTTTGAAACATTTTTTTATATTTCCAAAATTTTATTTTGTGTTATTTTACATTTTTTTTTGTCAATTGTTTTTCTCTCTTTTTTAACAATTAGAAGAAAAAAAAGAATATTTCATAGAGTCGAAAATCTTTTTTTTCTTTTTTTGGAGAAAGAATAGATAAACTGAAGAGATATATAAAAAGGTACTATCAGTTTTTAACTTTTCAATAAAGATTTTTTGTTGTAAATTTTTCTTTAGTAAAGAATTATAATAAAACAGAAAACTTTATTTGAAAAAATTCTTTTAACATTTATGATAACTGAAAAAAAAATTTTTTTCTTAAATTAAAATTTAATAAATTTTGTAATCTTTTTAGTAAAATTTCTAATTAATTTATTATAAATGATTAAAATATACTTTTTCTTTCTTTCTTCTTCCGCATCTTTTATCTTCATTTCTAATTAATTAAATTTAAAAGCAAAAAAGAAAAACGGTACATATGATATTAAACATGCAATCATTATTACTTTGTTTACACATAAATAGTTAAATAATCATATGCATAGTAATCTGAAAAAAAAAACTTTTTTTAAAAATTAAATTTTATAATCTTAAAAATAATTTATCGATTATTGCATTATCTTTTCGTTCTTATCATTAGTATTTGCACAATTCAGACGGAATTGCTGTAAAACATTTCAAATATGATAAATTCTGCTATACATATTTCATAGTGAAATATCAGTATTATCAAATTGATGAATAAATTAAAAGTAATAAAAAATGCTACATATATGCTAAAATAATTCCGGAAACTTCCAAATAAATCGGAAATATTCATTCATCAAATATATATATTTGAATTAAACCACTTAATGGGATACCATTTAATAACTTAAAAGTTCTTTTACTTTTCATACTTCTAATAAGCTGTCACATTTAGTTTTCTTTTCTTTAAATTCGTTTTAATTGAAAGATTATTCGAGTATTTGATAAAGTATTTTTTCCCTTTTTTTTCTACCACATATATTTGAATATTTCTTCATTTCCACAATTTCATTATGTTTTAATACAAAATATTTTTGACAGTTACTATTCTTAAACAGGTAAATTCTCAATTGAATGTTACAAAAATAGAATGAATTGTAAATATTCGTATATTCCTATATTCTTATCTTATTTTATTTATATAAATTTCTCCATTTTGGTTATAGAAATGATAACTGATGGTATTAATGTTGTTGTTGTTGTTATTGTTGCTTCTATTGTTGTTGTTGTTGTCATTATTACTTGAAGATATTTGCTAAACTAATTTAGGATTTACGAGTACGTAAGCATTAATTAATTATTACAAGAACCGATTTTCATAGAATCATATAATTTTAATTCGTATAAAACGGTACATTACATTATTTTATCGGAACAAATAATCAGTTATTATTTGATAATTTTTTCAATAATCTCAAAAATATAGCAAACAAAAACTAACTCTCTCATATATCTTTTTTCCTCGCATGCAATTTACTCACATTTGAAATTCTTTGTTAATTAATACATTTAATACTTTGTATATACTTCTCAGTGAGTAAATCTGACAATGTAAAAAGGAAAAACGAAGGAAAATTATTAAAATTTCACGATAACTTTACTTTATCACGATGACAGCTTTATTCTACGAAAAATCATTGTTATCTCTTTGTTTACAAAGAATTATTATTATCTTCCCATTAGAATGAATCTTATTGCCGTTCTGTCCAGAAAGAATCACCATTATCGCTGCGTTTAGTAATCACTTTTGTACCCATTACTATTATTATTATAATTACTATCATTATATTATATCAGAAATAAGTACAATATGAGTAAGTACGACCTATTTTACAAATATTTATGATTGGATGAAATTCAAAGAAGAAAAAGTTCAAAAGAGTAGAATGTACTGGTCACTAGCTAGTGTCACGTCATTGTCAACTAACTGATACACGTGTACGTAACTGCTGATAACGTCATACGCATATGTAAGTAATATTTAATAAACGGAGGTAGCATTATCGACACGGACGAGCAGACTATTTAACCTAGCACTGACTCTATTCCCCTTTTCTTTCTCTTCTCGTGAGGCCAGCACTGATGACCCAATCTCTCAACCTATTATCCCTGTTTGAACGTTGACCTTTTCCATTTATCCCTTTTATATTCATCGCTCATTGTGTTCCTTTGCTTTTTCTATTTTCATTCCTTTTTTTTTTCTTTTGCATTTAAATTAAAATATTTGAATGTTTCACTTCAAAATTATCTCTTACATTTATTTAAATATACTTATCTCTCCCTCTCTCTCCCTCTCTCTCTCTCTCTATCATTTCTCCTTTTTTCTTTTTCTTTTTTTTAAAGTAATTTAAATGAAATAATAATTGTATTTGTTATTTACTACATTAATTTAACTGTAAAAGTTTTCTAATTTTTAATTAATATGATTGAAAATATTGAAAGATCTCTTATGAGTACAGTGAAATTTTTCTTTTTCTTTTTGGTATAATATTAAATAATATTATTAATAATCGATTAATTTTTTTCGCCTGTCGTTTGCGTCTTTTGATTAAATTCAATTATTATTGTTATTCATATATAATTTTAATTAAGTATGGTGTAAATAAGTATGATTTATTTATATGTTTATCATTCGGCAAAATTCAGAAAAAAAAACTTTAAATTAGAAAAGTTTATATATAGTATTTATTTACTAATTGGGATTAAAAACCTGCTTGTCTCTTTATTTAGAAAAAGAGTGAAAATAAATGAGATGGGAAAAAAGATAAGTTTTCATATTTTTAATTAATAACTTTTAAAACTTAGCTCTCTCCTCTTTTTTTCTCTTTTCCTTTCTCTTTCTCCCTCTTCACTTCTCTGTTTATCATTTTTTTTTTGTCAGTACTATTTGCAACATTGCATGCTACATATTGCAACATGCATGCATTTGCATGTTTGCTAAACAAGGTATATATCGGGTCGGCAACATTCATACTTCGTTCGGGTCATAGGGCATTATGTATGAACGCGTCTAATTATTCGTTGCAGTCGTGCATTGCAAGATCATCGGTTGGACAACTAAAATGCACCTTTCTCATTCTGAATGATTAGGTTTACCGGAACGAAGGTTTATAGAATAGAATAGAATAGAATGCCAAGGTAATCTTTATTGTTATTTCCCAACCCGAAATTTGGGATTTTACACTTTTTTTTCGCTCGGAAAATGAAATTTCTAATGCTATATGCAATTTTTGATGAAAAACATTCCGAAATTTTTATTTAAAGTGTAAAAGAAATTTCAGACTTTAAGTTTTAACTTCTGATCAATTCCTTATCAGCATATCATTCCTAGTGAATCCTAAAATTGTATATTTATGTATTATATTAAATGACTTAAAATAAATTCCATATACGATTTCAAGTTTAATCTTTTTCTTCTCCTGAATAAAACTTCTGAAGCACCACTTAAAATTTCTAAATTTGAATTTTGATTATTCTATTTGTCAATCTATTTATTTATTATTTTCTCCATGCTGCACGTATTTTTGTTGCTTCGTTTAGTGCAAACAACAAATTCCATAATTATATCTGCTAATTACTTATCGTATATTACTAATACGATATAATTTAATTATTTCTAACCAATAAATTAAGGGTAATTAGACTCTCGAAAAAAAATTAAAATTAACTAATATTGATAGAATATTATGAAGTAAGATTTTAAGCACAAATTGAATGGTTCCTTTTACCCTTATCAGTTTGCTTCCTTCATAGTGATAAGTGAAATTATTTAATATTTTTTTTTAACACTGTCTCATGATAGACAGTTATTATATCACAATATCATTTTATAATATGTAAATCGTCTCGCACGCAATAACAATGACTGTCTGAGCACGTCATAATGCTACGTTTAACGTTGATAAATACGTAACATTTAGTGCCGTATAACTCGGGAATATACTTTCAAATTGCTAGCTTTTCAGTGGCGTAGTATCCTGAATTTCAAAATTCCACAATTATCATCATCATCATCATCATCCAACAAAAATATATCACTGACGAAAATTATCAATCAAATAAGTGTGGTGTGTGGTAGTTGGCGCCTAAGCGCGTATGCGCAATATACAAGGCGCAAGTGCGTCGACTTCCACACATACGTCAATCTAATATCTTCTTCTATCGTTTCTTTATTACTGATTTATTATAACTGCAGAAATTGTTAGCTGCTGAAGAAGCTTCTGATACTTCTGATTACGCTGAAATATATTTCTTTTGCTACTATCAATCAAATATTAGCAAATGGAAAATTTTCGGTGCACCGAATTTCTCACCGAGTCACCGTCGACGTCTTCCGCACCGGGAAGATTTGGAGGAATTACCGCAACAACAATAGCGCCACCAGCTACTTCTGCACCACCGCCGCCAATAGTAACACGAAGCCTTAACTCTGCGTCGACATCAGCGCCATCATCACGACAACAACAACAACAACAGACACAACAGCTTCGTCGTCGTGCCACCAAAAGTGATGTAGGTCTTCGTCAGTCATCACCAAACGATGTGATGAAATTACTTCTTGGACAGGTTTGTAAAATTTGTTCACACTAAAAATGCAAACAAAACATTGAATGAACAAAGTTTGGAATAATAATAACTATTGTCGATTAGGGAATGATTATCTGATTTGTTATCTTTGTCAATAATAATAATAATGATAATAATAGCTTAAAATTTTACAAATATAATCTTTCAAAACTATTAGAAATCTATCATTTATTTTTATCACTCTTTGCAGTGTCATCACTTTTTTAACTATTGTTTAATTAATTATTAAAGTTCATTAGTCAATTCACATTATTATCCGAATAAAAAAAAAAAAATAAATAATTTCTTATATGCAAATATCTATCAAACAAATCATTCAATAAATTTCATCAAAAATATTCATTTTTATAAAGTCTGTTTAAAAAAGAGGAAAAAATTCTATTTTCTGTTTTTACTACAGATACCAGTGAGCAGGAAGAGATCAACGACAGATCGTTTGAATATCGCTCAATGGCCAAGTGTTCTTCCATTAGCTGATAAAACTGTTCACTGTGTATGATTCGGAAATGATTTGATAATATTCTTGAAAATTCAGCATTTTTTCTTTTTTTTGTTCGATTTTAAAAGATAAAGTGGTATATATTTGTAGTGGTAATTATATTGTATAAATTTTAGAAAAATTATTTAATGGAAATTGATTGATTGATTGATTGATAATCAAATTTACAGGATGATCGCTGCTTAGAGAGTATGTTCAAAGCACAGAGTATGAAACCGATGCATGGAAATTGTTTTTTAAGTGTTCAGATGGATGTAACAGCACATCATCGGCAACAAGTTATTGAATGGATATATGATGTAAATTATCATTAATTTAATTTTTCATCTTTTCTTTTTTTTCTAAAATTCGAATTTTTAATTTATGACATGTCTATTACTTGTGAAAACTTCAGTTTTTAATTTAAAATAATTTAGAGCAAATTTTTTCTGCACATATAAACAAATGATAATAGAATAGAAGAAAAGAATTGAAATTATAGCGATAAGTTATTTATTTTTTTTCAAACCAGTAATAATAAACTTTTGAAATACCATTTTAAGGTATGTAAAGAAGAATATTGTGAACCCGATGTTTTCTTACTAGCAGTTTCATTAGTGGATCGTTTCTTGAGTGTTCAGTCTTTTCATCGTAACAATTTACAAGCATTAGCCGGTGCATGTTTATTTGTTTCAAGTAAAGTAAAAGCACCGCAACCGTTAAATGCTGAAAGAATTGCTTACTATACGGATGGCGCAGTACGAATGGATCAAATTTTGGTAATCATTTCCATCAGTTTTGATCTCTTTTCTTTTTCAGCATTAAGTTGAAGTTGAAAATAATGGATAAATTGAAGTTTGGCTAAACTCTGAACATAATATTTACTTCAGCAAGGAGAATTACTGGTGTTAAATAAGTTAAACTGGGATGTTTCAACATCAACAGCACTCGATTTTCTTGATCAAGTTGCAGCCCGGTACGGTGACTTACATCCATTATCCGAAGATAGTCGTATTGCAGCACATCGGATACAAATGGGTTAGCTTACTTTAATATTTCATTTAAATGAATACCAATAACGATATTCACAAATAGAATTTGAATTTTTCATTAAATCATCAAAAAAATATATATATATATTATATATATATACCGCTTTTTTCTTGCTTAAACTTTGCACCAATTGCAATTTTATTTAAAAAAAAAAACCATACACTTATTCAAAAATTATATCATTGAAGATTTTGTAACAATTTTATTTGTATCAGTAAATTAAAAAAAAAAAAAAAAAGAAGAACATTCAAATATAATCCAATACATTTGGAATATGATTTTAAAATTTCCTCAAAAAAAGTTTCACTGATTAATTAAGTTCGTTTTATTCCTTAAAATAAATCTTTTTTCCTTCCTTTTTTTTTGATTTTCCTCCTTACAAATTTAATTTATCATTTGAAATGCAAAATTTTTGTATTTTATTCTTCATTTCTATGAGAAAAAACTTTCCAATTGGAATGTTTGACTGAAATATGCAAACGATCAAACGACAACAATAGATATTATGTAATCGATGTTCCTCATTTCTTGAAGTTATTGTCCGTTGTTCGATATACTTCGCACGCTTCATTGCATTTTTTTCTTTTCTTTTTTTCAAATTTTTTTTTAAAACGGTAATTATTTGATATCCAATGATATCAACAGGTAATAAATAATAGTAATAGTAATGGTAATGGTAATGGTAGTTTGAAGAGTAGTAAGTAGTTTTACTAGTAGGTTAATTTTACTAAAATCAAATCTTCTTTTGAATTATTTGAAATTACTTTAATTCATTAATTAATTCCTCTTTTTTTTCTTCTTTTCCATTCCTCTCTCTTTTTTTTCTTATTCATTCCTTTTCTTCTGTTTTTCTTTTTATAATTTCTCGTTTCAATTGAGGAAAAGAACAAGAGGTTAACTCTTCAGTTTTCCTTATAAAAAAAAAAAAAAAAAACAAAAAGTAGAATAAATGAAAAAAAGAAACAGGAGAGAGGATGAATTACGTTTTGCCCTTTTTATCGTTTTCCCCTTGTTTCCTTCTTTTTCTCCCTCTCTCCCTCTCTCTCTCCCTCCCTTGTAATGTCCATCGTACTCGACCCCTGTTCACCCGTCGTATCCCACATTTTTGTTCCGGTGAATTTTTCATAAAAAAAAAGGTATGGGTGATGTTTGTTTGCCACCAGCCTTGGTACCCTGGTACCATTGTTTGCAACAAAAATGAAATGAAGAGAAAAGAAGAAGGAAGAGTGAGAAAAGGTGAAGCAATAAATAAGCAAGCAAAAATGCTGAAATTAAAAAAAGAAGGAAAAGGAAAGAAATGTAGCTGAAATTGAGGAGAAATAAAAATCATACATATATATAATTTAAAAAATATAATTTATCATTTCTTAATATTATCTTTTTTTTTTTTTTATTTCATAAATTTTTATTTGATAATATTAATTCATATAATGATAATAAGAAGGATAATAATAATAATAATAATAATATGAAATGAGGATAAGAAAGATTTGTTAAGATAAAAATGATACAACCTTTTGGTTATTACCGCTTTTGAGATATTTTCTTCCTCTTTCTTTCTTTTTTGTTTGAATATTTTAACATTTTTAATGATAACGGATATCCTTTAGCAAAGAATTATGAATTAAAGCAAAACGTTCCATTATTCGGATTGTTGATTGATTAACGAAGGAAATTTGAGCAAATTGTCTTAAACGGATGTATTATGTATTTTTTTTTTCTTCTTATTAAACCATCTGATAGTAACTAGTATTAATAATGATATATACATATATATAAATTAAAATTTCAATAATAAAAAGGGGAAAGAGAGAGAGAGAGAGAGAAAAAGGAGGCATGAGTTAATAATTATCTATTTTAAAAAAGTTTTTTATTAATTTTTCATTTTATAATAATAGTAATAGTTTGTATTGATTATGATTTCTTTCCTTTCTATGCTTTTTCTTTTAATTTTTATTGGATTTAAAGTAAATTCTGTACAGTAACCAAATGAAAAATGCTTAGTTTGTAAAATAAATGACGAGGAGTTAATTAGATAAGGTAAGATAAGTAGTAATTTTAAAAGTATAAAATTTAATTTATTTCTACAAATGTGACACACACACACACACACACACACACACACATACATACATATATATGTGTATATCATACTGTGAAACTATGTGTGAGGTCTAAATAAAAAAAGAAAAGCCAATAACGGATGAGATGAATGTTTGAAAAGAATTTTTCAAAACTTTTTTTTTTCTTCCTTTCTTTCTTTCTTTCATTCTTTTTTTGGACAGTTCAACTTTTCTACCTATCTAATTAACTCTTTTGACCCTTTACAAGGAAAAAAGGAGAGAGAGAGAGAGAGAGATAGATAGATAGATAGATAGAGGTAATAAGATGAAATGATGTGGAATGAGAAAAGGTGTGAGTGATATAAAGGTATATATGTACAAGAAATAAATCTGTAACAAATAAATAAAATATTCATTTGCATAACAATTGTTGCGAAGTGAGAAATGAGGAAAAAGGCCACACACGAGCATTTTGATGAAAAATTTTTTGATTTTTTAAGTTTTTTTTTTTTTTTGAGGACTAGAAAAGTTCTTTTAGAACTAAAAAAAGTTTAAAATTTAAAAGAAAAGGTATTTTCTTTTTTTTTTATCTCTCCATTCCTTACATATATGTTGTTTAATTAAATAATATTTTGCTTTAGTTAAAAATAAAACCTGTCACACGCATTATAACTAATAACTTGAAATTCCAAGAAAAAGAAAAAAATCTAATACTTAAAAGTAATGCTTAGGAAATAAAAATGAAATTTTTCAATAATTAAAATTTATAAAAAAAAAAGGAAAAAGATTGATCATTTACTTCTGAACACAAGTGTATATATGTTGGAGAATCGTTTATGGTATATAATTTAAAATACAATATATAAATTTATATTAACTTAATTTTTTTAATCATCATTGATTAATTAGTTTACTTAATTTCTTAGATATAATATTTACAAACATTGATTAGTGTATCTCTTTTATGCTTTTTGAAAATAACTGTTATTTTTATATTTTGTACAGTTTAATTTTTTCTAATAATTTAATGAATTTCTTATTAATTAAATAAAATTACGGTTATATTATATATTACTTACATTTAAAATTTTTGTAATCTGTTAAGTTCCAATTCCAATTTTCAAATTTTTACATTTTTTTTTTTATATATATTTTAAGATAGGTCGTACTAAAAACGTTTTTCTTTGTTACCGATTACCGCAGCTGCTATGATGAGAAATGCGCTAAAAAATTGAAGAATTGAAGGGCATCAAGGAGATGTCGCAGTGACGATAGTACCAATCGTTGCCACATGTTGCTGGTGACACGAGACCACCCCTGGTGGGATAGACTTGAACAAATTTCCTAATACAACAACAACAATCAAAAAAAAATGGAAAATAGAGAGAGGGAGAGGAGGGGAGAAAGAAAGAGAGAGAACGGGGATTTTTTCCTTTATTTTTTTTCTTTGAAACATTTATTTATTTATTTAATATTGTTCTTTTTTTCTTTTAAAATTTTAATAATTTATGAAAAGAGAGTGAATTTTTGATTTATTCTAATGTATAAAGAAAATATTTCATTGTTTCATTTTGCATTAAGAAAAGAAAAAAAGGGTTTTTTCTTTTTTCATTTCCTTATTTCCTCTTTAAGTTTAAAAAATTAAATGATAAGAAAAAGAGACACTGATAAGATAACAATAAGGGAAAGGTTGATGAAACAATGGAGGATATACAAATAAATCACTTATTAGTTAGAGTGTATGTGTGTGTGTGTAATTTATATTAAATATTTGAAAAGTTTTAAAATTGTAATTAAGAGGAAGAGATAAGTGAGGTTAATAAGATAAGAGAAAATTATTGGAAATAATAGAAAGATGATGAATGAAAAAAAAAAAAAAGGGGGAATAGACGGAAATGAAAGAGTTGCTAACAGTTAGATATGATTAATTATCGTATTTTCAAAATTCTATCAATTCTTTATAAAAACTTTAAAAATGGATATAAATTGAATGAGAAGAACTACTATAAAATGTTTAAACTTATAAAATATTTTTTATAAATGAAATAAATTATTAAGGAAAATTCTCATTGCAATAAACAGATGTAAAATTTTATTACGTTCTTTTATTTATTTATTTTTTTGTTTTGTTTTTGATTTTGGTGTATATTTGAATTTTTTTAAAATTTCTTTTATTCAAATGCAATATTTAAATTAAAGTTGAAATTAAATATTTTTCAATATATAAATATAACATAAATTTGCTGTAGTTTACAAAAAACGCTAATCATTCTTATGATCAGTAATAATAATAATCTTTAATCTATGTATGTAATATATTATATGTGTACACACACACACATACATACACATACACACACACACATCGTCAAAATTTCAAACATTTCATAGGTTAGTTGGAGACAGGGAAAATTGAAAAAAAAAAATTTGTAGACATTGTGTCAACTCAGTTTGGCTCAAATTCAGCTTTAGTTGACGGACAGTTTGCGCATATTGCACAAAAATGGTTGTGTTCAGTAGATTAGCTCAGACATCACATACACATACATACATGCATGTATGTGTATGCAAACCATACGAATTGATCAAACATAAAAATGTTTTTTTTTTTTTGTTTAAAAAAAAAAATTTCATCATTTTAATCAAATATTTAAAAATGATTAATGAAAATTAAAATAGCATTCAATATATGTTCATAAATAAATAAAAAATTATTTATCATTTTCATATGTAATATTAAATTTTATTGATGGAGAAAAAAAAAAAAAAAAGCTATATTAATTAATTCTTTTTTGTTTGTTTACTTGTTTGTTTATTTGTTTGAAAATATTATGAGATAATGTAGCAGTAATTTTCATTCCATTTCATTATCAGTTCTTTCCTTCCTTTTCTTTTTTTTTTTAGCTATAAAATTCAATTTTGTTAAATATAAAATAAATTTTTATGAATTTTTAGGTTCAAAAGAATGAGAGAAAAGTGATATAAGATAAAAAAAAAAGAAAAAGAAAAGAAAATTAGTTACTAGAAAATATAAAAGTGGGAAAAAATTGAGTGATTAGAGGTGAATGAATGAATGAGTGAGTGAGTGAATAGCAGAAGTAGTTTATATGATTGCATCAAAATTTCTCTTTAATCTGTGATTAAAATCAAACAAAACCCGAAAAGTTTCTTCTTTACCTTTTTCTCGTCCTTTGTTTCATACCGAATAATTGTTAATTTAAGACTAATGTAAATGTATCATACACATATCATTTTGAAAAAGTTCAATTTATGGTAATCAAAATGGCAAAAAAATAGGGAAGGTATTACTTTTATTAGAATTAATTTTAGTTTTTTATTATAATTATTAATTACTTGGTAATGTTATTTAATTCTATTAATGCTAATAATAGTAATAATAATTGATACGAATTTTAGGTGTGTTAGTATTTTAATTGATGATTATTTTATTTAATTTCATAATAGATATTTATAAATAATATCAAACAAATATGATTATTTATTTATTATTTATTTATTTATTTATTTTTTTTTTTTTTGAGTTATATATAGAATTTATTAAACTTTAACAGTAGTAGTAGTAATGGAAATAATAATAAGCTACACAACTTCCGGTTTTTTTTTTTTTTTTTCAATCTTTTTCTATTTTGTAATAAATTTTGTTCTTTGTTTATGGCTAAAATGATGTCAAGAAAAAGTAACAGTAGTGGTAGTAGCAGTAATCGTAGTAATTAGTAAATCGGAGATGTCAGATTTGAAAAAGTAAATATATTGGAAATTTCGATATATTAATGTATATTTGTGTAGTATTCCCAAACATAAACGGATAAAATTAATAGTTAATGTTGTTAAAAAAAGAGAGAGAAAAGATGAAGAAGACATTAATATTATTTAAATTTTAAAAAGTAATGAAAGAATGATTATTGCATTGGAAATGAAGCAAGTGAAAAAGTTAAAGGTTAAGTAACCTTTGATCTATGCTTATATGTTATATGATTGATCAAATTTTTGATGATATATAAAAGATAAAGTAGTTAATAATAGCTGTAAAAAGATGAAACGAGAGAGAGAGAGGGAGTAGAAGAGAAAAAGATTAAAGAATGAGTTATAAACTTAATATAATGAATCAAAATTTTCGCTGTTTTAATTATCCATTGTTTTGTATGAGAGAAAAATTTTAGGATTAAGATTACTTGTGAAAAATGACAGAAAAAATTTTTTAATTGATTAATTAGATTAGATGATTTACTTCATTTGCTGCACACATAATTTTCTTTTTAATTTTGAAATTCAAATAATCATCCTTTACAAAAATGAATATTTTATTATAAATTTATAAAATTCATTCTTATGATAAGAGAATACTGTTCTCTTTGCTATTTAATTATCCAATGCTGATAAAAAAAAATGAGGAATAAAATTGGAATAATTATTTTATTCTTAACTCTGAATTTTTTTTTTTTTTTTCATAAGAACCAAGTAAGAATTATATACAGATTTATACAGTGACAACATTACTACATTGTTATCAGTATGATCATCTTCATATCATATCACCAAAAAAAGGAAAATGGAAAGCAGATCATACATAATATCATACAATAAAACTATCACTGCATTGTTTTAGTGTCATCATCGTCATTTTATCAACAAAGAAAACACAAATATTATTATTGTAATCATTTGCTAGCATTATTACTTTATTATTATCATATCATCACATCATAGAAGTAAAAAAATTATGTATGATTATTATTCACGACAATATCACCACATTGTTATCATGACGTTATCAAAAAACAGATAACAAATCCCAAAGATACAATGACATTATCACTATATCATTATCATTATCATCATCTTTGCTCAATGATTTACCGCCTTGAAGTACATCATGACCTTGACTATCGCCTTGCTTTGGCATTGTATTTGTCAGATGTCATCATCATCGTCATCATATATACTCTCAGTTCTACTCTACTCGCGCTAATAACCTTGTCAAGTGGTTGATACGTTTAAGCGATTACTGAATTCATCCATGAATAAAATAGCTATTGCGAAATTGTCGCATGCTTATATTCATTTGGTGACATTTGGAAATAGTAAGGTAAGAGAGGTTAATATATTCCTATGAATGATGATACTAACAGCTGTTACTAACTGCTATTGCTATTGCTATTGCTATTGCTTCTGGTGCTAATAACAGTAGTGTATATGTTGAATATAACTCATTAAAGGAAGAAGCGGTAGCGGTGATATTTCCTTGTGATTTTACCGGTAATTACTTCATCTATCGCTTTATTCTTTTCAGTTTTATGTTCCGCCACAGATAATCCTATCTACATCTTAAATACAAAGATTTAATGACTTCTTTTTTTCATCAAATATTGTAACAGCGACATTCGCTGCTATTAAAGCCGATACTATCATATATACATATTTTTTTGATAATCGGAAATGATAATGATAATAACTATTATATATGTGTATATATGTAATTTTAGATATTTCAAAGCAATAATAATTGTAGAAGTGAAACTAGTAATAAATATTAGATACAAATAAAATGAAGTTTAACATAAAATCGTAGAAATAATAGCCACTATTCTACTATTACTTACTACTAATACTAGTACTAGTATTACTGTTACTTACTACTAATACTAGTACTAGTATTACTGTTACTTACTACTAATACTAGTACTAGTATTACTGTTACTTACTACTAATACTAGTACTAGTATTACTGTTACTTACTACTAATACTAGTGCTAGTACTATTATCGCCACTAGTAGTAGTAACAATAGTAGTAGTGGATGCGGTAACATAAAATGTTGCACCTGTCGCCATAAGCCTTTTCTTTCCCACTTTTTTTACCTTCTGTTTCATGAATGAGTTGAATGGAATACGTTATGGTATGGATTTAAGCGCGACAGTGATGAAAGACAGAAGATAGAGGTGGAATTAAGAGGTCGGCATGGACAATATATCCTTGTAATTTAAGATCAGGCGGCAATTAATAAGAGAACAATTGGAATTTGGATAATTAGCACTAGACTGTTTAAAAGAGAGAGAAAGAGAAAGTGAAGAAAGGATAGAAAATCTCTTGAGGCTCATCATCGTAGTATTATTTGATGTGAATGAATTTTCATTTCTCTAATTTCTTCTTCCATAATTTTACACAATTAAATTGACAGAAGTAAGTAAATTGAATATGGTATTGCTATATCCTATCGGTATCCTTTTAAAAAAGGATTGCAAATAATTGTTCATTTATTTATTTTAATTATTTATACATTTATTCACACCAGCTTAAATTCTTAAATTTACCCCCCTCATTTAACCTCGTATGTTATCTGTTTCATTTTCGTTTTACCTCCAAAATGGCTTTGATAATTCCGAAATGTCATTTCATCTGAAAACATTGTGGATAATTTCTTGATTCCATCTGTCATTTTTGTTCAATTTTAGCACAATCGAAAAATAAGACAATAATGGAAAGTGAAATTAACAAGAAGAGAAAATTTCTTGATTTGGGATTAAAATGATTGGCTGATGCAAATGGTGATGAAAAATCAGTGGAAAAAAGGAAAAGATGCTAAAATGATGAGTAAATTAAATAGTGCAGCAATCAAAGTGTAAAATAAAATAATTAGATATATAGTGGATTAGATATATGATTTAAATATATATTTTATTAATTTAAAATTTTTAATTTAGATGTACATTTTATTGTTTAATTTAAATATATAGTTTTTAATTTAAATATATATTAAAAATATGTATGTTAGTTTAAATATATATTTTATTATTTACATATATATACTATAATTAGTCATGCCAATATATTGGTGATATTAATTTAAATAATTCATACACAAATTTCGTTTATTTAACATACTGATATTCATTTTTAATTATTTTCAATTCATTAATTTAAAATAAAGACCTAGAAAAAATAATAAAATTAATCAATTTCAAAAAAAAAATTCAAAAAATAGTAATCAATTTCAAATTATAATATTAAAAGATCTTCATTCCAATGGAATTATTTAACTCAAACAAAGAAAATAAATTTGGCAAAATGAATTTTGATAAAATTTTGTTAAAAAAACAATTTTAATTTGAGTATTTTTTCTCTGATATTTAGTATTCTGAGAATAACTTTGATTTAATTGGTACTAATTCTTTATGTCATGTATTAGATGCATGTCATACATTTTCGGGATTCATTTAATCCATATTTGCATGTGAGATTAGAGGAGTAACTTTAGTATTAATCCGGTGAGAGATTTAGTTTTACTTTCAAGTGTTTATGATGTAAGAATATTACTGAGCGATTGAATTTTCACAATTAATTCATCGGTTAATAGTTTTGAAAAATTAACGAAATTAAAAAAAAAAAAAAACTGTTTATAATTATTAATTCATTTTAACTTTATACAGTTCTATTCCAATTTATAATTATTAATGATTAAACATAAACTGCATTTAAGCAATGAAACAAAGTTTAAAATATCTTAAATCCTTTACATACTTCAAAAAATTACAATAGTAGTGGACAAAAAAGACTAAGACGAGCAACAATATGTTAAATTGTTTCGTTGTATTTAGAAAAAAGAATATTTCTTCTTTATTTATTTAAATTAAAATAATTTCAATAATTTCATAGTCTAATTTTTCATTTCATATTTTAATATTTCTTTGAATAAATTGTCCTTGAAAATTTTCAGTAACTAATGAAAGAGAAAAGAAAAATTTTACCTTGCTTATACTATAATTGAAATATATCAAATAAAAAATAAAAAAAAAGAGAGAACGTTAAATTGACGTTATAGTTTATTTTGAAATACTTTAATATCTGTGGTTTTTATTTTATTTTATTTTTTTGACAAAGATGAATGAATATACTGTATCCGAAGCACCTGGCAAATCCTCTCTGATTCTTTCATTTGTCGTTTTTCTTAAAGCATCCGAAAACTAGTTTTCATCAGCATTTTTTTTTTTTTTTTTTTTAAGGTTATAATTTAGAATTAAAGACCATTCATTTCATTGAAATGAATTATAACGAATATATATATATATATATGTTTGGCTTATATTTTGTCTAAAATTTGTAGACTTTTATAAGAATTGATAGGATAGTAGCAGCTGTTTTGATAATTTGTCAAATATAAATGATGCGTGAAAATTACCCGTGAAATACTTCCGCTTATTGGGATTTCAAAAAAAAAAAAAGGAAAAAGGAAAAATCTATCTTCATAAATTAACTTTTTTCTTATTTTTTTCATCTCTAATAAATGTCTGAAGAAATATTTGAAATTCAAAATGTATAGTAAAGTGATGAAATATAAGTGATAAAATTGATAACCATTAATATTTTATCAATTTATAGCAAAATAATCTTTTCTTTGCTTTGTTTTACAGTGTTAAAATTTTAATATTTCGCAAAATATTAAACTGCAGAAAAAAAAAGACAGAATATTCTGTACCAGTTGACAGTATTAATGAAATATTTAAAGAATAAAACTTCACTAATTAATTGACTGATTAAATAATTAGCTGTTCAATTATCCAATCACATCTATTGTGACTTCTTTTTTTTTTTTTGTCCGCTAGAAATTTGATTGAAAAGGTTATATGACAGTGATAAGTAGTGTTAAATCTTATTTCTGGATGAAAATTTGTTTCACTCACATACTGTCAATACTAGAACCTGTTTAAGGAGGTAAAAAAAAAGACGAAGAAAATATCGAGGTTAATAGTTTGAAAGGAATTATTTCATTTTTCAAGTTAAATTTTCGTAAATCAATTTTTGGTTGAAGGGAAAGAAGCGAAAAATGTTGATGATGATTAGTGATATTAGTGATCGGTGATCGGTTGATAGTAGTGGTTGATTTGTTCGGATTGATAGGCATCAAATTTTTTGGAGGAAGGAAGAGCGGACAGAGCGGATTTTTCATTTTTCATTCCAGTGCCGCTTCATCAGTAGAATTCAATGAAATATGAGTACTTGGACGAATTTTCTTCTTCTTTTTTTGAGTTTGACTTTGAAAAGAATGATAGCAGACAATTTTGATAAATTGAAAAAAGTTGGAGAAAAAAAAGAAAGCGTAGTTGGTTATAATTTTAACAGAACTGTCTAGCCAAAATTTTCCTTCATTTTCCTCAGTTATTTACGTCCTTCATTTTGTTGACAGAAACAAACTGTTTGTTTGAAATGACAACTTTTTCATTGATTAAAATGAAAGAAAGAAAAAAAGGTAATTCAAATGCCATAAAGTAAACAAAATAAACAAATATAATTTGCCATGTTGCAGTTCACCGATGCAATAAATTTAATTTCTGAAAATTGCCTACATTATATATCAATTTTTCAACTCATCTTTCATCAAAATATCTAGGGTAAATGATGATACATTAGAAAAAGGTGGCACAAATAATTATAATAATGAATAATATAAATGGATTGTTTCAAATGAAAATTTCAAATATTGTAATTTCATATTTCAGTTATAAGAAAGAAATTAAATTAAATTAAATTCATACTGTTATCTTATCTTAATAGCTACATTATACATATATGTTAATAAAAATTTGCAAACTCCATCCATATGATTACTTTAAAATTCTTTCCTTTTCGGAATATATTTAATCGTTAAAATGATAATAATTGTTGATAAATTATTTATTAAATTAAGTGATTTTTATTTATGAAAAAATCATTAATTGCAATTAATAATTTTTTATTTTATTAAGATTAGTTAATATAAAATCATATAACTGAACCAATGCACTCACCAACAGTAGTAGTAAAAGCAACAAGAAACTGATTATTTACAATTTAACAACACTTCATACAAATTTTTTAAATATAGAAGAAACTACAGCAATTTAAATATGCTCAAGGACAATGGTTAATATAAATAGTTTTTAATATAATACAATTGAAATAGATAACATATAATGATTATTTGAGAAGGTAAAAAGTATAAAATGGAACAATAAATTTGTTTCCCAAAAATTTTTATACACTCATTAACATTTTAATAGTTTTCATTTCGTTAACAGTTAGTTATATGTTTCATTAACAAAGGAAAATAATTTAGTTGATGTGAAATTAACTGTAAAAATAAGAATCACTCAGTTAGTTAGTTTTACATGCAATTTTAGAATTTTTATTTCATTTTAATTATAAATATATTGCGTAAAAAATTTGATCATTAAATGTTTAGCAAATAAATAATAAAATTTAATTTTAAAGAATTTTTCCTCACAAAAACACAAAAATTTTTAGTTTTTTTTTTCTTTATTTTGGATAAATTTTTCTGTTGAAAAGAAGAAAAAAGAAAAACTTAACTTTTTAACTTCACTTAACTTTTTTTCTCTCTATTTTTTTACTCGTTGATTTTATGATAAGGTTCAGTTGAAGTGATAAGTAAGTTTAGTTGATGAAAATTTGCCGCTGTTTTCATGCATCTTATATATTCATTGAGAAATAGATAGACACATTAGTGATGATGATTAAAAATTGGAAAAAATGAGAAGAATTAAGGAAAAATGAAATGTCCTTGGATCCTTATCGCTTTTCTTCTTTCTTTTTCACCGGGAAATTAGAATTAATACAAATCGAATATAGTAATTATCTTTTTATCATTATCATTTGACAGTATTTTTTTGTTAATATGAAAGATATTTTTATGCAACGTTACAAATGTGATTGAAATTAAATAATAAAAAAGCATATATTTTATTGTTTTAGCAAATAAATGATATGCAAATAAAGCAATGAACATATTATCACAACATATGTTTTAACGGGAAATATAATGTGATATGATATCAAAATGAAAATGATAAATAATCAAAAATTTTTAAATAAATTTATTGTTTACACTCGTTGCTTTAAAAATATATTTATTTCTTTTCAATTAAACAGTTACTATCTTTTCTTGTATATTTTAATTTTTATTTTTCTGTTCAATTAGACTGTTAGTTAGTACTTAGATAAATATAAAGGAAATTTTTAATTCTATGATAAAATTGATATCTTGATAAAATTTTGTAGTTAAATTAAATTTATGAACAAAAAAAACTGATAAAAATTACATATTTATCACAGTACGAGAAGATATGATTAAAATTATTTTGTTTATTTTATCATTTCAGTTATTTTTCAGTTCTTTAATTCATCACTATAATAGTGATAACTGATAATATATAATCACTGATAATTTTTACTTCCATTTCTTTGTCTATAATGATAAGAGATTATTTGATTCATTCATTTTTATCAGTAAGTGAAATTTGATGAAATAATTTTTATAATTATTATAATAAAAGATGAAAAAGTAAAGGAAAATTAAAAGCGTTCTGTTGCCCTCATTATTACTGTTGCATCATTTTTTCTTACTTGGAAGAGAGATGGGTGACAAATGGAAGAGATTGAGGTGACATTTGAATGCTTGAAGAAAAGAGAGGAGAAATGACCAGGTCAATAATGGATGAGAGAGACAGAGGGAGAGAGAGAGAAGGAAAGATGGTTTTACCTCTTTAGCCTCTTTCTAACATTTTTAGTGCTATTTCATCTCCATTGTGAATGCAATAATATCCAAAAATCAACTGACCACTGACCACTACTATCTTAAGTAACGAACAGAGATCATTTGAATGGATCAAACATCTTGCGAACAGGGAGGGGTGAAGAAGAAAGAAAAGAATTACCCGCTAACAAAAGAAAAAAGAGGGGTCAATAGTGAGAAAAATTTTTTTTATGAGTAAAATAAGGTAAATTTTTAAAGAAATAATCATTATTTTATAAATTTTGTGACACGTTAACATTTTGTGAAGTATTTTTAAAATTTAAATTAGGAACTAAACTTGTTGTTTTTGGGCTAGCAAAAAAAAGAAAGATTATTTTTAAATAAATTTAGCTTTAATAAAACAGAGAGTTTCTTTATAATTAATAGATTTCCTGTTTATTTGTTTGTTTTTTCATGCATTTCAAATTAATTCATATAATTTGATCCGACAAATTTTTTTCCTGATAGTACAAATTTCCAAATGTATATATTTTAATGTATATATCATTACTTCCTTATATTTTAAAAATTATATCTTTTAGATTTGGGTCATTTCTCGGTCCATCTTTTTTTTTTTTTTAAATTGAGAAGTAATTTTAGTTACATCTAAAATACCAAAGTAAGTTAATACTATATTCTGACAAAAATCATTTGCCAGATTCCAGGGTAATCGAGAAGAGACTGAACTCACAGCGGGTGGTCATTCTGATAACAATAGGGCAAGCAGTGATTAAGATACTATATAGTTTATCTTTTAATATTTGGGATATGTTTCATACGATATCTGTGCATAAGTCAACTGACACACAAGAATTTTAGGAAAAAAAAAGATAGCTGAGAAAATGAGAGAGGAAGAGGGGAAGAAAGAAGTTACAATTTAAGGTTAAAAATGAATAAGGTTAAGATAATTAAAAAAGTTTAGCAACATTGATGAGGGAATGTAATAATGATCTTTGTTTACCAATCATATCTTTTACCGATCATTGTTTTTTTTTTTTTTTCTCCCCTTCTCTCTCTCTCTTTTTTTTGAAAATTATGTCAAATAAAAAATGCTAATTATGATTATATGGCTAATAAATCATTTTGTTTATTTGCCAACATTTTAAGAGTACTTTTGTTGGTTGTTTATTGAGCAAAGGTATGATGAATAATATACCTGTCAAATAGAATGATATTATGTGTATATACCTACTACCTACCTACCTACCTATCAAGAGGAAAGGTCAGCAAGTTGTAACTTAATCGGAGAGATATCATTTTTCTAACTTCAAATTGGAATGATTGATGAAATAATGTAAAGCAAACAGTTAATTGGGAATAATTTGAATTTATTTTCACTTTTTTTTAGGAACATTTACAAAAAATAAAAATGAAAAAAAGATAAAATAAAATAAAAACAAAAAAGCATTATAAAATTAAAATATCAGCGATTTTGTTTAAAAAAAAAAAAACAAGGATGAATATTGAAAATATTCACAAATATCTATTTTATTTGATTTTTTAATTCATTGTTAGTTTATGCAAAAAATTTTTTAGGATATCTATGATATAGGGATGTTATTATCATACTGTCTATTATAAATTTATGATGATAATATTTAATCTATGATAAATATTTGCTTTGTGATTGGTTAGAGATTAAAGATATCATAGTGATTATGCATAAATAATAGTGATTCTCTTAGTACTACAGTAAGAAGACATTATCAATAAATGATAGAATGATATTTGTATGTTAAATGTTACCTGATTATATTGAAGATAAAAATCTGCGAATTTTGACACCAATTTAAGACATTTATTCCAGTGTTAAATATACTGTCTATTCAAAATTTAACAGGATATTAGACAAAGATTATAGGGAGATCTTTTAAAAAGTTTTCAAATTATTTAAAAATTTTCCAAAAATACTAATAAATGTTTAATTTGAAGACAATCAACGATTGAGAACAAACCAACAAACAAACAAATAAATAAGAATTTTTTAATGAATGAAAAGAAGAAATTTAAGCAAGAATTGGGAAAGAAAATATTTTAAATTTAAAAAGAAAATTATTTAGTAATATCATTACTTTGCCATCATATTTAATCATAAAACAATAAGCAACGAACGACTTATAGTGTAGATCATTTTATTGAAGATTATAATAATATTAGCTAATAATATTAATTCAGTAGAAGTTTTAAGTTATGAATATATTTAAAAAATAAATCTTAATTCAATAACTTTTTTTTTTTTTTTTTGAGTTGCTTGTCAAATTTTTGAGGAAAATAAATCTCATTTAATGCATAATCAAATTTAATTTTTTGAGCAAATCATTATTAGTTAATTTGATTTGTAAACTTTTTTTTTTGACATATTTGAAAGATAAAAAGAAAAATTTATCTATTTTACATTAAATATTATTATACGATAAATTATCAAATATTATTATGATAAAAATTTCAGCGCGTGCCATCAAGGTTATTTGATTCACATATGATTGGTTTATTTGAAAGATAACAATAATTTATGATCTATTTAGTAGTGACAGTGAAATCTTGGTAGAATGATTTAAATAGAATAAATAAAATGGATGGAAATAAAATTATATTTGTATTAATTTTAATTTTATATGCAATAATTGAAATAATTATTTGACTAAGTTCAACAATTATTTTCAATTACAGTATAACAAAGTTGTAGTACAGTGCAAACTGAATTTTTCATAGTATTTTATTAGTGCTAGCATTCATTACTTCTTGAGTAGTATTAATATTGATAAGCATGGATAATCAATCTAAATCATCATCATCATCATCATCATCGTCGTCGTCGTCATCATCCATATTTTACTTAATAGTCATTTTTATTCATTGTTTATGATCAATTATCAATTTTCCTCAACTTACCTTGAATCATTTATAAGGTTACTGTTGATATTCCTCTCATTAACTGTTGTGTTTATTAATGATATGCTACCAATTAAGTATTAAATGAGACCCCATGAGAATTCGAATTATCATTGATCATTTCTAGCTATTGTTTATTTGCAGCTGTTTATTTTGTATAATTATGATTGACAATAATGCAGAGAAGTTCTTGAGATTTTACTTTTCATCTAACTTTTTTTTTTTTGTTAAATTGAAACATTTTAAGCATTATTGTGTATATCTATTTATGAAGTAATAAAGATAAATGAAGTAGAAAATAAGTGACATTTAAGTAAATTTCAAATAAAAAATTTAAACATTGTGTTAATTTTGAAACTGTCCTATTATTAGTCGATCGTTATTAAATACTCCAAAAAAGAGAGAGAGGGAAAAAAAAGCAAGAAAAGATAAGCAACAGCTTTTAAAATATTTGACTTTGTTAATTTTTAATTAACTTAGTTGGTATTATTTTTTTCTTTCTTTTTTTTTATCAAAAAATTTATAATTTTTAAAATTGAAAATAATCCACTGATTGATCAATCAATTTCAAATTACTCACTGAACAAAGAGCATTGAAAGAAAGAAGACGAATCTTTTAAATATATTTCAAATTTATCTCGATGAATTTTTTTTTTCCTCAAATAATTAACGAAAATAGCAATGCATAACCAGTTTACTTAATGAGATGTTTAGATTCTTTTCCTTCTTCTTTTGTCATTTATTTGAAAGAAAGGAATGAAAAAAAAAAAAAGAAAGAAATGATGATGAAGCAGCTGTTTAGCAGTATTTTTGATAAATTTGCATATTTTTCCACTCAATAATTATTAATTAGGTTAGAATAAGAAGAATATGAATTAATCGATTAGAATTTTCCATCACTATGAAAGATTGTTTCATCCTTTTTCCATTCTTTATCCATATTTCTTCATATTATTGTTATTGTTATTGTAATTATTGTAGCTATTATTGTTTAAGCATTCATTCCATTTGCTCGTATTAAATATGTCAGCTATTATCTCAGTGAAGCATAATGAAATAGTAAATGCTTCTAATTCTAGGTCACATTTGTTAGCAATTAGCAAACAGTGTATTAATTTGAATTATAATATTTACAGTTTAAAATAGACCACTAAAGGTTAAAGGATAAAAAATAAAGTTGAAGAAAAAAAAAAAAAAAAAACAGGAATAGAATACAAATTTACTTAAATATATGAAAATATTTAATCCCAACCACTCATTCATCTTTATATTTCATCCAAAGTTATTTGCAATCTGTTCCATACTTCTTTTGTTTTCCTTTCTTCCTTCTCCCTACTTTTCCAGCCTTCCTGTTGACTGATCTTCCCTAGCACATTAGACATATTCCGGAATACCATTTCATCATTCCAGTCTCGGTCACATGCTGTGCTATGTATCTGTCCGTCCATCTCTATTGATGGGACAGGAAAGAGAGATGCACCTGCTTACGGTGCCAATCATTTTTCATCAGTTATTTATTTATTTATTTATGTATTTATTTAACCAATAAAACGCACATGCATGCCTCAGCAGGACATATTCCTTTTTTCTTACTATCTTATCCTTCTCTCTCCCTCTCCCTCTCTCTGTATATGTTTCATTTTTTCATGATTGAAATCTTTCAGCTAATATCATTATTTAGACCATATGGCTTCTTTTTTTCTCTTTCTTTTTACTTTTGTTCATTCATGTAAATTATATTTTCATTGTCTTTGGTCAAATTTCATTATTTTATTTTTTTTTATAAATGAATTGTATAAATTATCATTTATGATTAATTTATGTTAAATATATGAAATCGAATGCAATGTTATTTGTTATTATTTTGCATTGATTTGTTAATCTTTCTTCTTGACTGAAAAAATTAATGAGCTTTTAGAGACTAATAATGACATTAAATTGTTCGACAGTTTTATTATTTTCTCTTCATTTATATTTAAAACATAATGGTACGATTGGTATTAGCATTAGGATGCATTTTATTAATTATAAATTAACAATTTCTTCTTAATATTACTCTGTAAACAATGTAAACAATAAAAACAGCAAATGCACATTTTATTGCTAATTAAGCAATCAATTCAATTGAGCTATGTGCTGAAGAATATTACAATTACAATTAAAGATATTATTTCCAAAAATTTAATAGAATTTGTTTTCAATTTTCTTTTTTTTTCTAATTCCATTCTTAAGACGAGATAGATAGGTAGAAATGTTGAAATTTAAAAATATTTTCAATTTTGACACTTTTTAAGAGATCTATTCAAACACACCATGTATTAAAATTTATTTAAAAACCAAAAGAAGCATTTGCTGCAAGTATATTTGGTAATTATAAAGCTGATAATCAAATATATATTAATTTTATTAATAATTTGCATCGGATCGTTCTGCACCATTCACTTTTATCATTGATTGATAAGTACGTATAGCAGGGCAAAAATTTTAAACTAAATTATTTTGTTGGAATTTTAATTAACTTGCAGTAGGTGTCAAAAAATTTGTAAGCAAAATTAGCTATTACTATTAATATTAACATATATATATATATATATACTCTATTTTATTTATACCTATATTTAATTATAAATTTCAAATTAAATTTAGAATAACTGAAATGAAAACTTAAGTAGAAAGTGATAGACGATTAATATTTTTAAGCAAAATGATTGATATGAAATATTTTTGTAGCTTACAGAATCTTTTTTTTTTTTGAAAGATTCCTTAAATTTAAACCAGTATTTGAGCAAAAAAAGTTAGTATCAAAGGAAAAAAAAAAAGCATTGATGACTTGTGATGAAAGATGGAAATGAATTAGTCTCATCTACTATTTCATTTCTTTTGCTTTTTTTTTAATCAGACATTTTCCAAATTTTGTTGATTTTTATGAAAAAGAAAAAAAGAAGAAAAAAATTAAAAAAATAAAAAAAAGGTGGAAAAAACACTGATTTTTATCGTGAAAATCACGAAAATTTTATCATATTGTGATCATATGATAAAAATTTTCCATTAAAAAAAAAGTTTCTCCTTTTTGCACAAAGTTTTTTTCTAATTTTTTTAATCAATTTATTTGTTTTGCTAATATTTGATGTAAAAAGGGATAATCTTCTTAATTAATAAAAAAGAAAAGAAAAGAGCGAAAGAACAATTTCTAAATTATATAAGAAAGTTATTGATTTTCATTTAGAATTATATTTAAAGTACTATTATTACACTGTAACACAATACATATTCTCAGTTATCAATTCATATTCAAATTATTCATTTTCTCTAATTTATTTATTCATTCTATTGATCTATCAATCAATTCAATCAATCAATCTACTGTTTCATCACATGAATCGATCACCTTCTATCATTATTATCAATACGTATTTATTGATATTTCTTTTATTTCTATCCTATATTTATATTTCTTTTTAAATTCTATGAGATATTTTTAGATTTCAAAATTTCTAATTAAAATTTTTCTTAAATATCTTCTTTTCTTTTTTTATTATTATTATGCTTTCTCTTTTTCATCAGTTGATTATCTGTTTTTTATTCTCTCTTTTTTTTATGATATTAACAGTAATAATAATAATTTTTAATCAATGAATGATATATTACCATTTTCTCTTTCTTATTTTTTTTATTATTTTAATATAATTTGTGGCGGAAAAAAAATGAACGAAGAAATGAAGAATTTATGTGTGCATTATTTTAAATTTTTATTTATTTTTTGAAATAATACTTAAATTGACACATAGATTTTTTTTTTTTAAATAAAACATAATTTTTGTATGTAAAAAAAAATTAATACGAAAATAATTTCAGATGAGAAATTTGCATTTTTGGTACCATCTGTACAAGCAGCGATTTGTTTGCTATTCGCAGCAATTTGTTCTGGTTCTCCAAATATTGTTCAGTATGCAGAAGACGCACTTGTAAACGTTTTACGATGTGATCCGGTATGTCCGTTTTTTTTATTTTATTTTCATTTCTTTTTAATATATTATAATATTTATGAAAAAAAAAAGGAGGTGAAATAATGGAGAAAAAAAATTGAATGAATTTGTTATATTATATTTTATAAATTATTTTGTAAAATTTTTTGAAATTTTAAAAATAAAATTATTTACATTTTTAATTACTTGAAATATCTAATCTTTGTCATATAATTTTATTTGTAGCAAATTTTGTACCCCTATATGAATACGGTGCATAATCTTGTGACGGGTTCCAATAGTGGTCATGAAAAGCGCAATCTATCACCGAATAGCCTAGTTGCGCCACCTACGTCTGAGTCACCTCAGTCGCCATCTTTGACACCACCAAATGCGCCATCAATAGTAGTAGCAGCAACACCAGACGTGTCATTGTCATCGTTAGCGTGCTCTCAGCGTACGTCTCCAGAAAGCAGTAATCAGGGAGTTGGTGATGATTCCGGTTTTATCAGCGGTTTTTCAAGTCCGGCAACTGTTTTAAGTGCCAGCAAGGTGAATACAGTTGTTAATTTAGAGTTTATGCAAATTTGAAATAAATTGAGATGAGAAAAAAAGGGATAAAATTTCATTACTTAATTTTAATCATCATTACGATAAATTTTGTTTTATTTATACCACTCAACAATAGCTTAATATTGAAAATTTTTAAATCCCAAAAAGTTTTTAATTAACTTGTATGGAAAAGCCTTGATAGTTGATTAATTAAAAAAAAAAAAAAAATATCAATTGTACTGTTTTATGAAGTATTTAAAATAAAAATTTTAAATTAATTTTATCCGTTCCATTTTTCTTTTTTTTTTTTTTTATTCTCTTAAATTGTTCATTCTGTTTCAGTTTGGAAATCATAACGTAGATGGAAGAAGTAAAGGAAATAATTCTTCTTTACGACGACGTTTAAGGCGTTCCATTAATGTCGCACATCTTAATTGTGCCCAAAGATCATATGAAAATATGGATAACGGTGTCATAGCATATTATCATGCTAGTGAAGATGATTTTCTGAGTTCATATTGAGGTGATCGAGTGCTGGAATGGAACAAAGAAGAAAAATAATTTTAAAAGTAAAATTAATTAATTACAAAATGATGAACATTTTAAATTCTGTAATGAAAATTATAAATTCTTGTACTCTCTGTCTGTTTTCATATTAGGAAATTTTGATTATTATGATGATAATGATGAAATTATGATTATGATTATTATTATAACTATATTTGTTTGCTATTTTTTTCTTTTCTTTAATTAGCAAGCAGATATTTACTTGTATTACTATTGTCTTTTTTCTTTTAAAGTTTTATTATGTGATGATTTTTCCGATAAATTTTGTTTTTTTATTTATTTATTTTTTTCTAAACTTACTAATTATGTATAGGATGAAAAAAAATAGAAAGAAAGAAGAAAAGAAAAAGCTAAATGTATATTCATGAAATTTGAAAAAAATCATTTTGAAGTATTCCTTTTATTCTCAAATTCCAAGCACTTTTATAGGATTTTTTTCTTTTTTTTTTATCAATCAAATTTTCTTCATTTTTGTGAAACAATTTTTAAATTATTATTACAATTTATGATCTTGCCTAGTAAAGTGCTACTGTTGATATTTTCAGTTGTGGTTATCTTATGCATTCATTCATTCATTCATTTATTTACCTATTCATTGATTTCATTCATTCATTCATTCAATCATTCATTCATCCATTCAATCATTCATCCATTCATTCATTCATTCATTCATTCATTAATTCATTTGTCCAATTGTCTTCGTCAATTTTTTCCACTTTTTACGATTTTTTAAAATAAAATCCTAAAAACTGCTACCTTTTTTGTTGTTAACCTACCAATTGTGTGTATCCTTTTTAGCACTTCGTTCATTCCTCAATGTGCTTTATTCTTTCATTTTATTTTGCATAAAATTTCTTTTCCATCACTTGAAATGATTGAATTTTTAAGTGTAATATGTTTCATGTTTCTAATATAATTTTAGGTTCATTGTTGAAATTTCAGTTCAATTCAAATTTGTCTTTCTGCTGCTACTGTTTATTTAAAAAAAAGAAAAACTAAACAAAAAGCAAAGCATTTTATTCCGTTTAGAAGCTAAGGAGAGGAAAAGAAAAAAGATACAAAAGTAAAATAGCAGCACTGAAAATTCTTCCTTTTTTTTTCCTGATGTTTTGATCTACCTCGATATCTTTTTTTTTTTCATTAAAATTCAAATTTACATAATCTAAATGAATGTTTTGATTTTTTTTTTACATACTATTTTGACAAAATGAAGATTTTTGTTAAAAAAAAAAAGAAAAAATGGAATGGAATAATTAAAAAATATTATATCTTAATTACCAAATTTGATTTCAAATTTTTGATATTTCTGGTAATTAAATGTTTGTGATACCAACTATCGTTTTATTTTCAACTTTTTTCCTTCTTTTTGATATTTCTTTTTCATTCATTCACTTTTTTTCCATGGCATAAAATAAAAGAAATGATTTTTCATTGCGACAGTTTTCCTTCTTTTTTTTTTTTTCAAAAGTGTCATCTGCTAGAATCAAGAATGGATGATATAGTGATTATATATATATTGATTGATGGGTGTCAGTTATTTATCACTATCACTATGATATCTTATCACTTCAATGTGTTTTCTTCTTGTATTTGTATACATGTATGTGTGTATGTGTATGTGTATGTGTGCATGTGTGAGTATTATATTTATGTGTGTACCTTTTATACATTGATATGCTTTATCAAATCACTTCAAAAAAAAGGGAGAGAAAAGGAAATGAAAGAAATCTTTTAATCTATGCAAATGTCTTCTTTTATATTTCTTGTAAATAAATTTGAAATTTCTTGATAGAATTTCAAAAATTTACCACAGTTTTATTTTATTTTTCGTCTTACTTTTCTACAAATCAAAATTTTTCTTTTTTTTTTTTTTCAAATTTTTGTTATCAATGTTTGTTATTTGATCTTTTCTCCCTTATCATTCTACAAGAAATTTCCAGCATTTGTTTACAAGAATATATCACAGTGCAACAAATTGCCCATTCATTACATTTATATTTTAAGCAAATTAAAATTTAATCAGTTGAATCAAATCAATCCATTGATTAGTAGTTATTTATTTGAATTTTTCATTTTAAATTGAAATTTTATTCTTCAAAATCTTTTGCATCTTTTTGATTCAAAATTTCATATTTTAATTTTATCTAATTATTCTTATTATGTAATTTTTCCTTTTTTTGTCATCACTTATGAATTTACTCTGTATTTTATATTTCAGTTTTACTTTCTCTTCTCTTCTCTTCTCTTTTTTTATTTTTGCCTCTTATCCCATCTTTCATTTCCTTTATTTCTTTACTTTTTGTTACTTTTCTTTTTTTTTCATTTACATTTTGCTGATTTATTATTATTATTATTATTCACTGTGACATAATGCAAATGTTTATTTTATTTTTGAATGAAATGAATCAATGCTAATATATTCATGTATTCAGGCAAAATTATTACACATAAACTAATTGCGGTTGAAGTTTTGTTGAGTGTAAGCTAAAAGATATTGCTTACAAATTTCAATTTTTTTATCATTTCATATCGTTGTTTCTTTCTTTTTTCGTTGCTATTTCTTTTCTCTCAACAATATGATAATTAATTCTGTTCTTTTTTTTTTTTTTCACTTAATATTTAATTTTTTAGAAGGAAAAAAAAGAGAGAAAGAAAGAAATTAGAAATGGGATAATCGTAAATTTTTATATATCAAAGAAAAAATAAAAACAAAAGAAAAAGGAAAAAAGAAGTGTGCAATATTTGCAAAAGAGATCAGTAAATGAACAAATATGTTATGATTTGATAAGGTATTATCACTTATCAGCAAACAGGAATAATCAATGGACAGATGAGAAAAAGAGAGATGGGAAAGGACGAATGCAAATTAAAATGGCTTATGCTAATTCTGATCTTTCATTCATTCGGTATTTTCATTTCTACAAATGCATTGGTAGATGGGCAAGTTGAAAGAAAAAAAAGGAAAAAAAAAGGAACTTTGTCATTTTAAGAATGACAAAGTTCCTTTTATCTTTTTCTCAACAATAATAATTTTAAAATTATGTTTTGAACTGTTAATTAATAATGAATAACATTTATTTTGTTTTTAATTTTATTTTTCATTCAATTATTTTTTAAAAGAAAAAGAAAGGAAAATGTTAAGAAAAAAATTTAAACGCTTTTCTCTCTTTGTTCTGTTTAATTAATTAAGCTAACTTTTAAATTTAAGTTTTTTGAGTTTATGCATTCAATTAATTAATGACAATCATCGATAACTGTTTAAAAAAAAAGAAAAAAACGAAAGACAAGAAAAAGAATTGTAATTTTTTTTTCATTTTAATTATCAAACAGAAATTAAAATTAAAAGTAAAGCAAAAGCAAAAGCAAAAAGTTAATGATAAATGTTTAACAGTGAATTTATATATATATATGTGATTCAAATTACTTTCAAATATTTTTACGGTAATTTAAAAAATGATTTGTTAAATTAATTTGTTGGAGATTAAATGAATGATTGATGATGATGATCGATTGATAAATTAAAAGAGTAGTCATCGATTACAAATTTAATTTTGTCAAATAAGACTTAACATAAGGATGGCAGTGGCAGCAGATCTTCAGATATTATTGTCAATCTAAATAAAATGAAAAAAATTACTAAATGATTCTTTTATTTTTTTACTAATTTTTTCCTTCTTTGCTTTTATTAATTTAATTTAATTTTAATTTAAACTAAAGGAAAATTTGTAAGAAATAAATAGTAAAAAAGAAAAAGCAAAAAGCAAAACAATTTTTCATTTCTATTAGAAGAAACAAAAAAAAGAATGAAAAAATAAAAGAAATGAAAAAGAAAGAAAGAAAAAGCTTATCATTTTCAGAAACTTTTCATAATTTATAAACGATAAAAAAGAAAATAAAAGCCAAAAAAAATGAAAAAAAAAAAAAAAAAAATTTTGGAGGCAAACGAAGACGAACGAATTATTATTGCATTCAAAAAATACAATATTATTGTAATGTCTGGATGATTTGAATTCCTATTTCAACAACATTTATTATATTATCTTTTCATAAAAGAAGAAAAAAAAGCACAAACAAACAAAAGAAAGAAAAGTAAAATTTATTTTGAATTAATAATACTAAATAAATAAAAAGTTCGAATTTAAATTTAATATTAACAAAATTAATTTAATTTTTATTTGTAAAAAAAAAGAAATAAATTTGATAATGGTTGTTTTTTTTTTCTTTTTTTCGTTCAACTTTTGCTTTCAAATGAAAAACGAAAGCAAAAAAATTTTTACTTTCGTTTTTCTACTATTTAACCTTTGAACCATAATGAAAAAAAAAAAGAAAAAAAAGAATCACTAATACTTTTTCTACGTTTATTACGTGTACAGGTACATTACTTTTACCTATACTACCTATATACTTTTACCTTTATTACCTATACACTTTTACCTTTATTATCTATACCTTTTACCTTTGTTACCTATACCGGTAGACTGCATACTTTATTACTTTTTGATTTATTAAGCATTCCGATAAATTGATAATACCTTTACCTTTATTATATGTACCGATATTGTAACATACTATATAATATGTCATTTTGATGTTAAACAAATAATACCTAAATTTATATGAAAATATCAATAATAAATATTGTCCAATTTATATTTATACAATTTGAAGCATAAAAAAACACTTAAAAATGTAAAAAAAGAAAATATTTACAAATTAATTAATAATCTAAATTATTTATTGCCATGCAATTAATTAACTCATAAGATTGTAATAAATGCTATAAAATAATAAAATAAATAATTTACAAACATTTGAATATTTACAGAATAAAGTTAAGATTTGATATTAAATTATTATTGTTGCTACTTTTTTAAATTAAATTACAACCAATTAATTGAAAGGATTAGAAAGAAAAAATATAAAAAAAAAGAAAAGGAAGGAAAGAGAGAGAGAGAGAAATAAAAAATGTAAACAATTTAATTCATCAAAAAACCATTACATTGACAAATATATGAACTTGTACGATTAGCAAATGCATACCTTGATAAGTCATAAATATTATTATCGCTAATTTCACCGCCTAAAAATCGATGTGTATCAGTGACATTAGCGCCATCGTATAAATCCAAAAAGCAATCCGATCGTATTATTGCTAATGTAATTTGATTATTCCACTAAAAAATTTCTGTTTTAAATGAAAACTTTTTTTTTTTTTTTAAATATATTTATATCTAAAAAATTGGGCACTAATCGTATAAATACAGAAAAAAAGAAAAAAACCATTTATTAAACTTTAGTTTAGAAAATTGTTACTACAATCGAAAACTTTTTTTAATATTAAAAAAATTTATGTGCATAAATTGTGAATTTTTTTTTTAATGGAATTTTATTAAAATATAAAATTAATGATTTAAAAAAAAAAAAAAAAAAAAAAAAACCAAAAACTTATAGCAAATAATGATAACCAATTGATTAAGTTCCATTTGTTGTGAATTCTCGTTAACCACACAAAAAGCATCCAAGCATTCATTGTTGGTAAACAAAAAGGCGCATATTGGCGGTGGAATATCTCGGGAATTTGGGCATACGCCAAATATTCGTCTTATAAATGCAATTAGATAGAGGGAGAAGAAAACTCTCCCAGCAATTTTTGCCCAACTTTTCATTTTCTTAAACAACAAAAAAAAGAAAGAAAGAAAAGAGCTATGATCATTTAAAAAAAGAATTTTTTTAATTAATCAATTCATAATTTCCAGTGCTAAAATTTAAGATTTTTTTAAATGAATATTTAAATCAATAAATTGAATAAAATAACTTGCTCTAAAAAAAAAAAAAAAAATCTTTTCTAACATAGATATATCATGATTGATTTGTTTGATAAAAATCAAAATTCGAAACAAACCTTGCTGGATAAATTAATTTCTACACTACGAAAGCATTCGATCAATTTATGCAATCATTCAATTGATCAGTTTAATTAATTGATTTACCTCTAAAAAAAATTTTTTTTTAAATGAAATATAAAAAGCCAGAAAAAAGTTGAATAGTTAAAAAAAACCCCAAAGTTTTTCAAAAAAAAAAAAAAAAAATGTTAGATTAAAATAAACCTTAGATACTGAGCTTTAAATAATTAATTAATTAATTTGATTAACTCAATAAATGATAAAATTAATTTAGCTTGTAATTAATTTAAATATTAAATGGCTTTTCCTCACAAATTTCGAAATTTATTACAATTTTGAATTATGCATTATGAAGTACATAAACAATTTAAAATTTTAACAAATAGATGGAAAATCAGTAAGGATGCGAAAAAAACAAAAACAAATGCAACTGAAACAATTGTTTTCAGTATACTTTCTAAAATTGATTAATTAGTTTTTTTTTTTTTTGTTTTGTTTCTTTTTTTAGAAAAATAGCAAAAGCAATTGTCTGAGATAAATCAAAATACATAACGAAGGACAGATAATACTAAAATTTGAATATAAATTAAAATTGTTTTCGATAAAATTTCAATGACTGATGCGAATTCTGCAATTTAAATTACAATTTAATGTAATTAATTCAAATTAGCTTATGATTTTTTTTTTTTGTAACTTTTTTATCAATTCCATCGCAATGAATGAAATAAAAGTTGAAACATTTTTAAAAATTATTGATATATTAATGGAAAAAAAAATAAAATTTTGCCAGTATTTTACATCGGTTTGAAAAAAAAAAAAAACATTCCTAAAGATTTTATGCGTAAATTTAAATTTGAAAAGTGAAATTTCCCAAGAATATTACGGAAACATAGAAAAGGTAAACAAATTTCCTAAATACTATAAACTTACTGTAATATTTGATACTTTTGCAAAAAAAAGGAGAGAAAGCGACAACTTTTCAAAAAAAATTTATCATATTTGACGTCGTTTAAAAAAAGAGTAAGGAACAAAGATAAATATAAATAAATAAATTTTAAAAAAGTTCATCGCTTCATTGAATTCGCTCATGCTCTTATCAATTTTTAAAAGGTATAAACTACTGGAAAGAAATCATTTTGAAAGATTAATTTTTGAAATAAATATTAATTTTTTCTCTAATCTCATCAAACATTCGTGAAATAAAGATGTGAGAAGGATTGATAGTAAAATTTAAATATACTAAAAATTGCTATTAAAAAAAAGCAAAAAAATAAAAAATAAAAAATAAATAGCTCAGAGTTCATAGCTAAGCTAAAAATGAACGATTCTAAAAACGATTTTAGTAAAATTCTAATAAAAGTTTTGAGAACAATTAGAAATAATCGAAACAAAACTTTAAAGAATAGAAAATAAATACAGAAATACTAAGTAATGGTGGATAATTGAAATTGAAATAATAGAAATCAAAACTTATGAATTGAGAAAAAAAAATCTCAGAATTGTGATAATTTAAACTGGGCTTTCTTTCTTTTAAGAAGTTTGAAGAATTTTTAAAGTGTATAAATATAAATATTAATTACTATTAGATAAGTAATAATAAATAATTATTAGATGAAAACAACAACTGCAAAAATTTTAAATAAATATAATTTTGAACGACGGAAGAAGAAAGAAAAGAGAGCAAAAATCAATTAACAATACTTTATGTATTACCAACATTATTTGAGTCCAAAACAAAGAAAAAAATTTTTTTAATATTTTATAAAGAAAGAAGAAATAATTTTTTTATTCAAAAAAAAAAATTTTTTTTAATAACTAATATCTATGATTTTGCATAATTTATTCAAAGAAATAAAAAGATTTTTGAAATAATACAAAATTATAAGCTGAAAGCAAAATATGTTTAAATCACTTTCCTATAGAAGAAATGGTAATTAAACTTTTTTGACATTTGTGAACGGTTGTTTTTAATTTCATAGCAGCTAATGTCACCATCATCGTCATCGACCAGTAGTATTCCAAAGCCATCATTTAAAACTGATGAAATTATTAATAATTCCTGGAAGGTTTTTACCTTATCACTATTTTCTTTACCTTTTTTTTTTGTTGTTTAAAATGGAAATTTAAATTAATTATTGACAAACATTTTTGTTTTCTCTTCTCTTGCACTAAAACAAAAAGAAAAATTTTAAATCAATTTTAATTTATTTTATTCTTCTTTGCTAAATGAGAATTTTATTTATTTTTTATTTGTTTTGAAATGATAATTAAAAATAAATTTTGAAATATTTGAGATAGTTAAAGACCTTGGAAGTGGTGGTTGTGGTATTGTTTACGAAGTTGAACGTATCTGTGGCACAAATATGGGAATGCATGCTGCAATGAAAGCAGAAACAATTGATAAAAATTATTCTGAAACGCTTGCTGCTGAGGTTTAATTCAAAAAAAAACAAAAAACAAAAAACAAAAAAAAATTTATTTGAAATTTTTATTTTTTAAAGAAAAAAATTTATTTGAAATTTTTAAACATTCTTGTTATCTATCTATTTATATGCTTAATTCTATGCATCAATTTATTAAATAAATGTAATAAAAATTAATGAAAGAGAAAAGAGCAAAAAACAAAATTATTTAATTAAATATTTAATTCTGAAAATTTTCATTATTTTAATATATATGCAAATGTATTTTCTTTTGCTATTTTTTATTTATTATCTCTTTCATTTTTTACTTTCTTTTTTGTTGTTTATTATTTCATTAGAAACTTCAAATTATTGCATACCAAAATAATTTAAATTAATTTTTTTTTCTAAAAAACATAGTTCAAAAACTTTTTTTCAATATAAAGGAGGGAAAACTATTTTAACTTCTACAATAAATTACATATAAATATGCAATTTAATTTTGTTAATCTTTCTTTTATTTATTATTTTATCATAAATCAAAAAAAAAAAAAAAAATTTCCATACTAAAATAAATGAAAAAAAAAGAATTCAAAAAACTTTTTTCAAAAGAAAAAAAAAGTAAAAAGATAAAATTGAATTAAATTAAATTTCATTTTCCTCTAAGGCATTGGTATTACGTCGTATGCAATGGTCATCACATTTCTGTCGAATATATTTAGCCGGACGTCCGTCACCTAATTGCAATATAATTGTTATGTCACTTGTTGGACGATCACTTTCATGGCTGCGACGTCAAAATCCATCGCAACGTTTTACGCTTTCTACGGCGATACGTCTTGGCATTCAATGCCTTGAAGTAATAAGAATTATAATTATTGCAAATATTATTATTTTTAATTTTAATTTATTTATTTTATTACTCTTTTTTTCATTTCCTTTCTTTTATTATTTATCAAAAAATATTGCAATTATTTATTTAATTTCACTTTTTTTTATTTTTTAAATTTTTTTTAAAGGCAATTAAAGATTTACATAGTATTGGCATCATTCATCGCGATGTCAAAGGATCAAATTTTGCAATTGGTCAAGGAAATTTATGTCGTACAGTACATATGATTGATTTTGGATTTGCACGATTTTATGTTTGTTTATTTGTTTTTCAAAAAGAAAACTTAAAAAATTTTCATTGAAATATTTATAAAATATTAATAATTTATATTTTCTCGCTTTTTCACCTTTCTTTCTTTCTTAAAAACTTCAAAATAATATATTATTTAACTGGAAAATTGATGAAGAAATAATTTGATGGATAAAAAAAGCAGAAAAAAATTGAATTGAATAAAATTTTAATTTAAAAAGAAAAATCAAATGCTTTTTTTAAAGAAATTTAAAATAAAGCATTGGAATTGTTATTAAATATTTTATTAAATTGCCAAAAATCTTTTTATTTTCTTTTTTTATTTTTCTTTGTAAAATAAAATAATTTATAATCCTCCTTCTTTCTTTTTTATTATTAGAATTATTTTTAATGAAAGTAATTTATGTCAAATATCATTTTGATCGATTGTTTAGCTAACGAGAGGCTTAGATGGAAATTTGCGCCATCGAAGTCCAAGACATAAAGCGCCATATTTGGGCACTGATCGCTACTGTTCCGTTTTTGTGCATATGCGAAAAGAGCAAGGTATATCAAATATATATATTATTAAAAAATACTTAGAATTTATTCCAAATAAAAAACTTTACAAATTAAAATTGATTTTTTAAATGTTAAAATTATTTCGCATATATTAAAAAATAAGGCAACTTTTTTTCAATTATGAATTTTATTTTTCAAAATTATTTTTAAAAAATTTTTCATAAAATGTAAAATAATTTGAATATTAAAAAAAAAAGATTTTCTATAATTTTCAAATGAATTAAAGAGTTTCTGTTTTGTTGTGGTCAAAAATACAATTTTAATGATGTTTAAAATATTTTTCAATTGTCATTTGTTTATTAAAATGTTACAAATTTTACAGAGTCATTATTTACTCACTTTTTTCATTCTTTATTCCAACAAAATTAAGTTATAAATATTCAATCTACGATGGATCATAAATTATTAACAACAAATTTCAGGTAGACGAGATGATTTATGGTCATTTCTGTATATGCTTGTTGAATTCATCGTTGGTCAATTGCCATGGCGATCTTCTCCTTATAAAAATCTTCTCTCAAAAAAGGTTATTTATTTTCTAATTTTCTTTTTTTGTAATTATTTTGTTAATTCTTCGGTTCCCATTGGTCTTTTACTTTTTTCTACCTCTACAATTACCTAATTTTTTGTCACAAAATAAAAAAAAAGGAGCAAATTAGTCACAAATGTGTATAAAATTGATAAAATATTGAAATGGTAATAATTTTAGAAAATTTTAATAATCTTAAATATAGATATATACCTTTTATAAATACTTTCAACACAGAATAATGCGAATAATTTTTTTAAAAAAAATGGAAATAAATATATTCATAAGATAAAAGAATGATTTTTGCTACATTTATTTATGAAAATTTGAGAATTCATTAGTGGAAATAAACAATTTAAAATTAAAAATAAATAAAAAAAAACATTAATAAAAAATTATGATAATATTACTACAATTTTTTCCTTGTTTACTTCTCTCTCTTTAAGTTACAAAGTGAGGAATATTTGCTGAGAAACTGTCCGCTTGAATTTTACGCTATTTTTGATCACATTCGATATTTGAATTATTCCGCTCGACCAAATTACGCATTAATTACACGTAAATTAAGTGAAATTTGTCAGCGAAAGCGTTATGCGTTGGATGATCCATACGATTGGGAAGAAGGTGGAAGGTACATTACCTTTCGTTTCCTTTTATTTTTCATTTCATATTTAATTTTATATAAATTATTTATAATATAAATATTATTTATGTAAATTTTATACGTACATTTATTCGTATAACTAATAATCAAGAAATTGAAAATTAAAAAAAATTGCAAAACTTTTATCAAATTATTTTTAAAAATTATCAATAATAGTGATTGTAAGTTAGATAATAAAGATCATACGGATATTTTCATTTCTCGTCGAGAATACCATTTTAAAATTTTGTCTCTTTTCAAAATTACACTTCAATATGTATTTATCATTTTATCATATATTATATTAACAATGTTGATGTAAAGTTTTACAAAAAAAACATTAAAGCTTTTTTATCATTTATTAATTTTATTAGATTAATTATTGGATGAATTTCAAAATGATTTTCAAAATGAAAGAAAAAGACATTAATTTATAGATATTATGAAGAGATTTGTTTACAAAAAGTTGACAAAACTAAAATGAAAACAAAAACAAAATGTATTATCGATGAAAATAATGATAAATTAGCAAAATTAAAAGTGGATGAAATCGAACAAAATGGCAAACAACAAACGGATGAAATGCAATCAAATCATAAATTGCAGTACGATTTGATATATTTTCCAATTTTTGTTATCATTTATTTGCTTTATTGTTCATTAATATTTAAGATATTATTTTTGTAAGAAATACTATTTATTATAAAGAATATAATTTGTTGGATAAATTAAAATTAATTTAATTATGCTACTACTACGATATTTATTTTACGTATTTTTGTTTTTTTGTATGAAATTAAATAAAATTAATAAATTGAAAAAATTTTCAGCGATTTGGCTCATATTTCATCAATAATACAAAAGGATGAAAGTATCAGATTGTCAAACTTAAATGAATCAGAAATACTTACCCACAACAATGGCTTCCAAAATTGTTCAACAGAAACTCACCCAAACTTTATGCATTAATTATTAGAAGAAAAAAACAAAACAAAAATATCGCAAATTGATCACTGCTCTCATCATCATATTATTATTGATTCATTAAAATGATAGATAGGTCAAAGGTTACACGATAAACATATATCATTGAAAACATATTGTGCATTTCTCTAGATTTTAGAAAGAAAAATTATGGATATGAAATGAAAGTAAACAAATCATATATTCAAAAAAATAATAACAATTAAAATTAATTAACTAACTAATAATTACAAACGAGAATAGCAAAAATAATGAAATAACAACCATTTGTTTATAATTATAAACAAAAAAAAAAAAATGTTTGTGGCTTTTTCTGTTTTTGTTTTGTAAACAGAATGACAGTATATTTAAAGATAAAAGGAATGTAGCAATCTTTTTTTTTTTTTTAAATTAATAAACAAAATAAAAATGAAAAAGAAATAATTAAAATTGCAATTATGTAACCACAAATATTTCAAATAAAATTTAAAATAATTACAACTAACAAACAATAACAACAACGAATTTGTCTGATAAATTAGCAATAATTAAGAATTATTTGCTTGCTTAATCACTAAAAAGCATATAAAATGAATAATCTTTGCTAAGTAATAATGAAATCAATTTGCTAATATTTTCAAAATTTTGGTTAAAAAAAGGGAATTTGCAATAATTTAAATAATAAATATTGTTGTAGGAGAGAGAGAGAGAGAGAGAGAGAGAGAGAGAGAAGTAAGATGATAAAGAGAATTAATGAAGAAATGTGATAGTGTGATAATTTCATTCGATCAGTGATAACGTCAGAAGCGATCAACGAAGACAACTATTGAAGGAAATATAAACTCGTTATAAAACTATGTTACTAAACCACAAATTTCAACAATAAGTACGAAACTGTTACAACGTTGTTTATTGCTACTTTTTCTTTTAAAAACATTTCTTTACTTTACTGCTATGATAATAACAATAATTTTAAGTACTCAAATAATACTTCTATTTCTGTTATCTATTATCTTCATAATGAAAGTAATAATAATCAGAATAATAAATAATAATAGTACTATTTTAAATACAAATACAACTAGCACTCGTTACTCTTACTATCACACTATTGCTGTGACAATAGTAAATTATAAGTATTGTAATAATATGATAAATTACAAATGCTATGATTATATTTATATATTTTTGATAATTTATTCTTAAGAATGCAATGTACTACATAGCTTTTTCAGAAGACATTATAATAGCATCAAAAAATATATCACAATATTATAATTATATCAAGAATACATAGCTATTCATTTTTTGATCTTATTGTTGATATTATGATATATTTTTTGAAGTGTAAATTTATTTATGAAGTGTAAATTTTAATATCAGCAATATAAAAATAAAATATTGAAATTCATATCACATTTCATTAAAATTTGTTAGCATAGAAATTATGCTTTAAAAAAGAAAATTATACATGCTATTACATTTTATCATTTTCTTTAAACTTTCAATTGTTGAGTGTTTCCAATAAAATATTCTGTCTGTTTATTATAGCTATGCAATTAAGCAAAATAAAGAAAGCTTTATTGTCGTGAAATTTGTCAAATTATATGGGAAATATCAATGAAATCAAATAAAAACTGCAAAACGATATTAAATAAAATTCTTTTCTGCACTTTCTTTTTCTTTAATTTACATATTCTAATAGTAATTTCAAAAAAAAAACCATATATATTATTCTAATATCAAAAATTATATCATAATATCAACAATAAGATCAAAAAATGAATAGCTATGTATTCTTGATATAATTATAATATTGTGATATATTTTTTGATGCTATTATAATGTCTTCTGAAAAAGCTATGTAGTACATTGCATTCTTAAGAATAAATTATCAAAAATATATAAATATAATCATAGCATTTGTAATTTATCATATTATTACAATACTTATAATTTACTATTGTCACAGCAATAGTGTGATAGTAAGAGTAACGAGTGCTAGTTGTATTTGTATTTAAAATAGTACTATTATTATTTATTATTCTGATTATTATTACTTTCATTATGAAGATAATAGATAACAGAAATAGAAGTATTATTTGAGTACTTAAAATTATTGTTATTATCATAGCAGTAAAGTAAAGAAATGTTTTTAAAAGAAAAAGTAGCAATAAACAACGTTGTAACAGTTTCGTACTTATTGTTGAAATTTGTGGTTTAGTAACATAGTTTTATAACGAGTTTATATTTCCTTCAATAGTTGTCTTCGTTGATCGCTTCTGACGTTATCACTGATCGAATGAAATTATCACACTATCACATTTCTTCATTAATTCTCTTTATCATCTTACTTCCTCTCTCTCTCTCTCTCTCTCTCTCTCTCTCTCCTACAACAATATTTATTATTTAAATTATTGCAAATTCCCTTTTTTTAACCAAAATTTTGAAAATATTAGCAAATTGATTTCATTATTACTTAGCAAAGATTATTCATTTTATATGCTTTTTAGTGATTAAACAAGCAAATAATTCTTAATTATTGCTAATTTATCAATTCTCATTGTATAATTATTACTCAGTGCAATTGTCATTTGTTGACAATAATTTATTAGAATTCATATTTCACTTAAATAAGTTACAATCACTGATTTAAATTATTTTAAAATTCATAGATTGGTATCATCCTTTCATGATGTCATCCTTGCTACTTTCAGTCATTTGTCATACCACAAATATTATTTCTGACTGTTGAAGAAGTTCAATCATCCTCAATCGTTTTTCATATCAATTGGACATTTTAATAGGTCATCATCATCACATACATATCAAATAATTCGATTTACGATTCATTTTAAAAACTTTGTAATCTTTATTGTTTAATCGAACACATTCAAACATACATCAAATGTTAGTCATTTCTCATCGTTCTATTTCAATTTTATATCAAATATTCTCCATGAAAATTTGATTGCTAAAAAAAATGTTTCTTATTTATTTATTAAATTATGTATTATTTAAGATAAGAATTACCAGAATGCTACTATTCTAAAATAGTAGCAATTAACATAATATCGTAAAAATACAATTTTTTAAACTGTTTTTACCTTTACTTTATTATTTTCTACCTTTATTTCTACTCTTATTTTTATGTTTTCAGATTCAAATTATTATTTTTCGTTTGCTTTTGAATGGTTTTAAAGCAGCAATATTACTTTGGTTTTAATTTATATCAAATTACTTTACGTATTATCTTCGTTCCACTAATAAAACGGTTGGATATTTATTATTTGTTGCAGATTGCTGTTATTGTTTATTGTTGTTGCAAATGTTTGATATTTATTGTTACTGTTTGTTGTTGTGACCCAATTCTTAATGATTTGTTCGAATAAGTTTTGATGATTACAATTAATGATTATTATATCTTATTATCTCTTAATCTTATTAGTAAATTTATTAGACAAAATATTAGTATTAATGTTGGATTGAATAGAAATTATTTTTTTAAGCTATAATAATTTTGTTTATTTATTATATTTTCAAATTCACTCCATTTTTTTTTTTTTTTTTTGTTTTAAATATGCAATTTTAGTTATTTTAATGGAATTATAAGGAATGCACCAGAATCGTTATCGATATTTTTCACCGATATAAATTGTAAATTACACTTTGGCACAACCAATGAAGAAATAATTAGGTTTGCTCTGAAAAGAAAAAAAACTTTTTTTTGCGTTTCTTTGTTTTATTTTTTAAAATTTTAAAAATAAGTAATCAATTTATGATTTTTTTGCTTCTTTTTTAGATGTAAAATACAGTTTACTGTATAGAAAGAATTTAAATTTAATTTAACACTAATTTAAACTAATTTAAAAATACAACTAAAAATGAATATTTATTGATTTTCTAAAAAAGTGGTAAAAAACAAATATACTAGTATAATCTCTTTTTAATGATTTAAAATTATGTTTTAAAATTTTGTTACTTAATCAAATATATATTCAATTTATGCAATTTCTATCTTTTATCATTTATTAAAAACTATAAAATATAAAATATAAATAGAGGCAATTAATGCTGTGAAAAAGAAAAATGAAATTATTGATAAACAATGATACTATTTAAAGTAAAACAATAATTTTTCCTTTTTTTTTTTAGATCAAATAAATCAAATGGAGTATTGCCAGTTATATTATTCCTTCATAAACCAATTAATTTTTGTTTTCGAATTCTTTTGGATCCAAAAATTGGCCTCGGTGAAGCATACATGTTTGAGGATTGGGATACACAGCCAAGAATACAGGATTTCTTAGCATTGCTTATTCGTGCTAAACGTTAGCTTACTTACAAACACATATTTTAATTCAAAAATTTTTTATTAAATTTATCAATATTTAACTTTTTGTTTTTTGCCGCTGTTATTATTAAATTAATTATAGCTCTGAAAAAAAAAGAAAATCCTTTTAAAAATTTTATTTAAAAATGAAAACAAAAAAATAAAACAAACTTAATTCCTTTTTTTCTTCTTTTTTATTATTTTAAAATAATTAATATTAAATTAAGCAATCTACAAAATATTGTTCGTTAGTTTGTTTCTCAAATTTTTATATGATTCAAGCTGATCAGTATAAGAATTAAAAAACTTTAATAAACTTAATGTACTGTTCGTTTTTTTTTTTTCTTTTAGGTTATAATAATGGAACAAAAAAACTAAAAGAAACAAACGGATGGCTTAAAAAATTGTTTACTTTCTTAATTTATTTAATTATTCAATTAATTCGATCACTGATATCATTTTTCAATGCAATGCAACATTATTACCATTCAAATTCATTAAATGGTAGTGCACGAAATATTCATGAGCATTATGATCTTGGCAATGATATGTTCAGCTTATTTCTTGATTCATCCATGACTTATTCATGTGCAATTTTTCAAGGTTACTAATTTGCATATTTTTTTCTTAAATTTAAAATGTTATCGTATATTTATAAAAAAAAATAAGTAAATAAGAGAAAACACTTAGATAAATTTTACATAAATTATAAATTTATTTATTGATTTATAATTTAAAACAAAAAAAAAATTTTTTTTAAGTTTTTTTAAAGCTTTTATTGGATGCTTATAAAAGTCAGAATAAAAGGAATTTACATTTTTTTTGTTTTTTTTTTTTTTTTTTTTTTTTTTGACAGAATTATTAAATATTAATATAATGAATAGATAAATTGTTTTTTTGTTTATTTATTTACTTTTTTTTTTTTTTTTATTTTGAAAATATTTAATTTTTTTGATATTTATAAATATATTTTATTTTCAGAAATTCCATCTTATACAATCACACATTCTGACAAGAAATTACTTGAAGAAGCACAAATGAGAAAATATGATCAAATATTTGACGAAATCAATCTTACCTGTAATGACAAAGTATTAGAAATTGGTTGTGGTTGGGGAGCTTGTGCTATACGTGCTGTCAAATGTCACAAATGCAAGTGGACAGGCTTGACAATTTCGATAGAACAATTTAAAATTGCTCAGCAAAGGATAATTGATAATGAATTAGTGGATAAAATTAATATCAAATTATTGGATTATCGGTTAATTATTTTTTTAGCTTAAAAAAATTAATTAAATTAGCAGTCTATACTCTTGTGATATGTTATATTTACGATAAATTTTGTACGTATTAAATGCAAATAAAAAAAATAGCCTAATTAATTAATTAAATTATTTGACAAAAATTAATTCAGATATTTGACGAGTTAAATAACAAATAAATGAAATTAATACTTTTCAAATCAAATTTTTATGTTATTTGATTGACTTACGAGGGAACAAAAAAAGTTAAATGTTTTAGATTATAACAAAAAAAAAAAAAATTTTTCATCCGTCCTAATTTTTATTATTATTATTTTTTTTTTCTTGATTGATTAATTATTAATTAAAATGCGAACATTAATAATTGATTAAATAGATGAATAGGCAGACAATTAATTCATTAATTGAAACCACCAATTTTTCCCTAATTAGCACATTTAAAATTTTAACAATTTTTATCAAAAATTCGATTATTCATCTTTTCTTTTCTTTTTTTGCTTTTTAGATTAGAAAATGATATTTACGATAAAATTATTGCAATTGAAATGATTGAAGCAGTTGGACATCAATATTTACCGCAATTTTTTAAAACGTTACGTGATCGATTACGTCCTGGTGGTAAGGCATACTTGCAGGTATATATGCATGTGTTTAACTTAAAAAATAAAAATAAAAAGTAAAAAAAATTAATTTAATTATAGTTTTTTTTAATTAGCAAAAAGTATCATTGTTTTTGTTCAAGGCAATAACATGTCCTGAATTGAACTACGAGCGCTATTGTCGATCAAGTGATTTCATCAAGAAATATATATTTCCCGGTGGACATTTGCCATCTGAGCGAGCAATTCGAGATGCATTACCGCCAGAATTATCAATTACAAAAACAATTCATATTGGACAACATTATGCGCCAACTTTAGATTTATGGTATTGGTAAGTTACAATTTCATTGTCTAATTACTTATCAAGAATAAAATTAAATTTTTTTTTTTGAGTTTTAAAAAAATGAATTTAAAAATTTTTCATATTCAAAAATTATGGAAACCAGATTAAAATAAAATATGGTTGGATGGATAGTATTGAAATTAATTAGTATATTTTATAGTTTGAAAAATTGAAGAGTAAAGAAATGAAAACAATCAATGTTTTTCTTGTAAAGTAAATTTTAATATTTTAATTAATCATTTCAATTAGTGAAATGTTTGTAAGTATTTCAGTTAACAACAATATAATTATTGAATTGTTTGAAATTTCAGAACCATAATTACTCCTAAAATTCAGTGAAATAAAATTTTAGTGCATGGATGGAAAATTGGGAAAAAATTCGGAAACTTGGATATTCGAGGAAATTTCATCGTAAATGGCAATTTTATTTTGCTCTGTGCTCCACGTTATTTCGATATTCACACATTGATACAATACAAATACTTGTCGAAAAATCATTGTAATTTATTTACTTTAGTTAATTAATTTCATTTTAATTAATTGAAATTCAAATTTCTTATAAAATTGAATGATTTTATGTAATTCAAAGCGATTAAAAATCCAATAATAATTTCTTTTTCATGTCATTTAATCATTTATTATATGTGTAATTCAGTTTTTCAATTCAATTTTTCAACATTAACAAAATTAAAAAGTTTTTACTAATATTTTTACTAATCTATTTTCAACTAATGTTTCGGATAAAATTTAACGTGGAAGTTTTGAATTAAATTAAATTTCATTTTTTAAGTTCTTATAAACTTAAAGAAAAATAAAAATTTGAATGTTAGTATGCATATTTCTATTGCATTCAACTACAAATCGATTTTTTAAAAACATTTTACGTCGTATAATAAATCAAACATTCATTGATAAAATATTTATTGATAAAAAGTATTTCTTGATAAAAAATTATCTATGATTAGACAGCAAAGTTTACATTGAATATTTATTTTTTATGTCAAAAATTTTTAGTACAATGTATATATTTCAAAAATTAACAATGAAAACGAAAAATTATCATAAAATCTTGGTAATTGTTCAAATCTATTAGAAAGCTAAATTATAGTAACGTTAACTTGTAAAAACTGCTTTAAATTTTTGAAATTATTGCATTATTATTTTTGTTTAGAAATTTGTAAATTATTATCAATTATTAGTATAAATCCTATATTATCTCTTATTTTCTTCCGATAAACTTTTTTTTTTGCGTTTTTACATTTTTATAATTTTATCTAATTTTTAAATTTTTTATATTATCTTTTCTTTACGATCTGTCAATTTTTTTTTACAAAAAATAAGCAAAAATTATGCGATACTAATAGCCTTAAAAATAAAAAAAAATTATTAATTGATTTAAACATTTGGATAATTTCAATTTTCAATATTTGATAAAATTTTACTTTTTCATTCTCTTTGAAATTCAATAATGTATCAAAAAGATGAAAATAAAAAATAATATTCATTTTAATTTTAGCACCCGTAGCAGTGAAATAAATATATTTAATGATAAGTTAATTTAATACTTGTTATTATTTTTAATTTTAGATTGAATTTTTGAAATAAAATGAAAAATTTACAGTTAACTGAAAATCTATTTTTATTATTAAATTAGTAATGCTTGATCATTTGTAGTTAGAATAAATGAAATTTTAAAGAAATGAAAAAAGAAAATCTAATATCGAATCTTATTTCCATAATTCAATTACTATGTTAAACTGATAAAATTATAATTTTTTCTCTTTATTGTTTGCAAAAAAATGAATTTTAAAAGATGAAAAAATAAGTAATAATAAGTAAAAAATACATTTATTGATTAATTCATTTAATTAACTTTTATCTTCCTTTACAAACGTAGTAATTTATTATTTCGAACTATAATAAAATTAAAAATTAAAATCTTTTAATAAAACTAAGAGGAAAAAACCCATTAATTAATATCGGTAATGCAATAAGTGAAATGTAAGAGATCATCCATGCTTTTCCTTCTTTTTATTAGCATATTTATGCAAAATAAACACAATTACACGGTACTCTTTGTAATCATTGCTGATACGCCCAATGTCTTAGCTAATTCTTCCTGAAATGTTTTCTTTTTTTTTTTTAAATTTGTTTTTAAATTCAAAAGAAAATAAAAAAAAAGAAAATAGTGATGAGATAATTTTTGATACCGCATAATTAATTTGATTTGGGTGGTACGGTATGCCACCGTACTTCTCCACCAATGCTATATGCTCGTTTTCTGGATCACCAGCTACTAATACTTGTTTATTATCAACCTGTAAACAAAAAAAAAATGTTTTTTCTTTTATACTAGTAAATATAAAATTAAAATGAAAATTTTTTCTTGCTAATTAGAAATATTAGTATTATTATTATTAGAGAAATGAAAATTACTTTATTTAAAGTAAATTTTTTATTGTTAAAAAAGAAAACTAGTAAGAAAAATAATAATTGAAAGGATTACACAAAAGGTTTTTTTTTTTAAAAAAACAAAAAAAAAAAAAAAAATAGAAAATAAAAATTTAAATAAAATAAAGAGTAGAATAATTTTCATATTTTATAGAATAATTTCGAAAATTTATTATTCGCTTCTTTGTTTTTTTGTCCTTTTTTCGACGGATAAAATTGATTATAAGTTTTTTTTCCAAAAAATCAAATTATTAATGAGAGGGTAGCGAAAAAATAAATAAATAAATTTTGAGTAATATTATTTAAAAATAAACCGATTTTAATCCTCGCATTGCATCAATAAATTCTTGTAAACGATTTTCAAAATTTGGTGCAAATTCATTTGGATTAATTGCAATAAAACATTGTCCCTAAAAAAAAAAGTAAAATATTGTTAATTAGTTGTTAAAAATTATTTTGCAATTTCTTAAAATTAAATTTCACACAACAAATTTTATTATTAAAAAGTAATGAAAAGAAAGAACGAAGACTTTTAAAATAATTTTATTCATTTGAAAAGTTTTTTTCCTTACTAAATTAGCAATAACAGCTGTTGACATCCATTGTCTCACATGTGGTCCCCATTGCGCACCGCCAAGTACGCCACAAATAATTTCCACTAATGCACCAAGACAATATCCTTTATAGCCACCTGCAATTTAATTCCTTCTTTTTTTTTTTTTTTAAAAAAAAAGAAAAAGCTCAAAGCATATAAAAAATTCATTAATTATTTTAATTAATAATCTAAAAATAAAAGAAAGAATTCTTCTGCATTATTCTGTTGCAAATAATTGATCAATGCTTATTAATTTTAATTTATAGTAGTAATCATAATTATATAATAAGTTATTAATTAAAAAACAGAAAAAGGAAAAGGATCAATTCTTTGCATTATACCGAATAAATTAAAAAATTAAAAATATAAATTAATTTATAAAAAAATCATTGCAATAAATAAATGATTGATTAAAAAATTCCACCCAGTCATACATAAATAATTTACCGGTTAATTCACTTCCGCCAAGAGGTAAAAGACCGCCACCATCCAGTATTTTTGCCGGATCATTGCTAACATAGCCGTTTTTTCCCACACCCCATGTATCCGGAACAGTTTGGTCTTTACGTGCTGCTATTTCAACCTAAAAAACTTACTAAACAAAAAAAAAAATTACGAATTATTTGGAAATTTTTTTTTTTTAATTATATTTAATAACATATGTTGCTGTGAAAAATTTTTCATTTTTTTTCCAAAAGTTTTTTTACGCTTTATCAAAGATATAACAGTATAATAAATATGATAGTGGTGATAATTAGTGATATGATAACTGATAATAATAACGAACCTTTCCAATAGCAGCAGTTGTAGTGGCCATATCCAATATGAATGTGTCATTTTTAGCCTTAGCAGCAAGTGTCAAAGGATTTGTCCCAAGTGCTGCGACACTTGACCTAGTTGGATACATAATTGGCGATGTATTTGTAAATGCCATCCCCTTCAAATATATTTGAAATAAAACGAAAAAAATAAATATTTAAATTTTAATTTTTAATAGAATAATTTAAATTTGTATCAATTATTTTGTCATTTTTTTCTTCTAAAAAAATTATATATTTTTTTAAAAGAAAAAATAGAATGAATTGAGTAAAATAAAATTAATTTTTGTGTTATATAAATTTATTTTCTTGTTTTTAACTTTTTTTTTTTTGTTATATAATAATTTAAAGTTACACTTTAGGAGAAAAAAATAGGAAAAAAAAAGTAATAACTAAAAGTCCTTCATTCATTGCACGAATACTATACCAACCAGCAATTCCAAAATGATTTGATCCTATAATATTTAATCATAAATGATAAAAATATTCAAATCAGTTGAACTTATTATAGTTTAATTCATAATTAGATGAGCCTAGTAAAATATTCGAAAAGTCAAAAATGATTTTTTTTTTAAATTTCTTAATTTGATATTATAATGTTCATTATAATATCATCTCTTCTAAATTTAAATAATTTTAGTTCTCATTTTAAGAAAATTTTACTCCTCATTTGTCACTTATGTAGCAAATGATAATGCATTATTTAAATTTAGAAGAAATGAAACTTTTTGAATAATAAATCAAAAAAAGTGCGAACTTATTTCAAAATCAGTAATTGCAAATAAAATTCGAGTATTTCAGTTTGAATTGAAATTTTGCTATCAGTTTTAAATTACATTCAATATTAAAAAAATAAGGAAAAATTGAACCAGTCGGATGTAATTTAAGAGAAAATCACTGTAGAATATGCTACAAATATAAAAGTAATACTTACTTTTATAAAAAACTCTTATCATAATAGCCAAATAATTTCATATTTCATTAAATATTGAGCTAAATTAAATCTTCAATTACTGCACTAATTTACCTTTAGCCACAACCCAGCCAACACCTGCTTCCTTGGCTTTTCTAATTGCTATATCCATGCAAAAATTGCCAACTACTGGGCCAAGTAAATTATTTCCATCAACCCATGCACTTGCGGCATTCTCTTTGAGAATTTTCGGCACACCATCTTTCATGCATATACCTTCCTGTATATCGCGAACATACATACCTAAATGTATTTATTTTTATTTTTTTTTTTTGAATCAGACGACATATGATGACAGATACCTACCTGTCACCTTAGTTCAGCTTTTCTCATAAAATTTTTCATAATTTATTTTACATTGTCCTATTTCAAAGTTTTAAAAATGATCATTTGAAATCTTCATCCATTAAAAAATTAGAAAATAAAGCTATGGTTAAAAGTATGTGTCACCGTTATATTGTATTTCAAAAAAAAAAAAAAAAACCTTGAATATAAAACAATATGAAATGAACTAAAAATTTAAATTAAAAAAAATTGATATAGATTTTGCTATATATTCAAGTAATATTAACTTTTATTTTTAAAAAAAAGCGAATTAAAAAAAAATTTTATAAATTTATTGAACGAACTGAATAAATTTTAATAGAATTTATTATTTTATTTGATTTATTTTAAAATTCGATAATTTTTTAAAATTTGCAAGAAATCATCAATTAAAAGAAACCTAATCGATTTAATCCATGACTGTAATGTCCTCTTATATCAGCTGCTACCAGTACATCAGCTAATTGTTTAGCATGACTTTCTGATGTACCTGTTTTTATCATACATTGTATCATATACCTTGTCACCTGAACTGATATAATTAAGATTACAATTTTAATTGCGTAAAAATTTTATAATCTAATAGTGATTAGATTTTATCAAAAATTTCTTCCAGTAATTTTGTTATTTTTCTCAGATTTTTTGGTTTTTTTTCTGTTTTTTTTTTATCTTTAATTTGAATCAAAATTATTGGATAATAAAAGTTTTTTTTTTTTTTATTTGCCTTTAATTTAAATCAAATTATTGTTACATAGTAAGGTTATAATGCAAATTGTTAAATATCAAAAACTTTTTAAATTATTATTTAAAAAAAAAAATAAAATCTACTTCTTGAATTGCTATAATTTTATCATCTGCATTAACTGTTGTCGTTACATTTCGATTCAGATTTGACGTAGAATTGAAAATCTTTGATCGCTTTATGTTTACAATAACGTAGCATCGATGAAGACAAATACCATTTGAGTGACAGGAAAGTGACAGGAATGTTGGTGTCACTTTTAATCGAATTCCACCACCAGAATAATGAACAAATAATCGATTTGCTATTCGATTGAAAAACATTACCCAAATATTTATTGGTATTCAGGAGTTGTTATCTTCTATAATAAACAAAATTTTGAAATTGAGAAAATCAAACAACAAAAAAGAACAGTTTAAAAAATAGTTATATTTTACAATCAGAAAGGTTAAAGTTTACTTATATTAATAATTTGTCAATGCCATTCATTTGTGTATAAGTGATTAAATTTTTTAAAATGATAAATGAAATGTGATGAACGATAATCATAAATAGTAGAAAATTAATCAGTAAACAATGGTAATTAAAAAAAAACAAAATAATTGTCGACAAATTGGTGATAACAAATTATTTAACGCTCAATTTACATTTGAATACGCATTTAATATTTTTTTAAATATACAATTTATTATTATATAAACTATTTCATATGTAATTTATTGTTGTACATAAGAAAAAGGATCAAACGTATAAGTATTGTACAACATATAATATTTTAATAATTAATTAATTCACCACTATTTTATTAGTTAATAATACTACTGTTTATTATTATTATTATTATTACTTAATAAATTGGAAATGTTTCGAAAATCATCTTAAATTTAAAAAATTTTTATGAGAAGAATGAATTGCTTAAATTATCAATTAAAATAAACTAAGAGACGAATCGATTGTATTAATTTTTAAACATATGATAAAAAATGATAAAGCAAAAAAAAAAAAAAAGAGAAGAAGAAGTGAGTAGTAAGTTAAAAATGTGAAGCAATGAGTAAATTATTTTGTTATTTGATCATAACACATCCCTCATCAATTTTAACTCCTTGTCATTTCTAATATTATTGCAAATTAAAAATCAGAAAAACAAAAATAAAAAACAAAAAGGAGTGAATATTTACAATACATTGCAAAATAGAGACAGTTGTCATTGATGGTAAAATATTTTTACAAATCGTAAAATTTTGACGGTAAACAAATTCCGTAAGAAGTAGGCAAAAAAAAAAAAAAAAGGAAAGAAAGAAAAAGAAAAAACAAATTTTAAAAAAAAAAAAGAATAAATAAGTATTTAATTCATTTGGCATATGATTAAAAAAAATAAATCAATTGCATTATTATCAGCTATTGATTGATTTGTTATCAAAATAATCATAAACTTTTAATCTGACATAAAATGATCATGATTGAATGTTTTTGATGAGTATAATTTTATGAAACAGCTGACGATATGTACAACTGATAACATATCTTATCATTTATCTTAAACTGATTGATTTAAAAAAAAACAAAAATGAGGAAAAAGTCTTTGTCCTTTTATTTTATTAATTAATAAATGGTAACTAAATGCAAGCAAATTATGATAATAGATGTTGCAGTGATAATAATTTTTTGAAGTGATAAAAACTTCAGCAATAATGTGATAAAATTAAAATGCAAAAAAAAAAAAAAAAAAAAAACAGTAAGATAATATAATTGTAATGCATAACTTGTTAAATGTAAACAGAAAAACAAAAATAACATTTTTAGTTAATATTTGCTAAATTTGTCTCTTTTTTTCTTTAATACAAAAATTTTAAATTTAAAAAAGAGAAATGAATGATATCAATGCCAAATTCTAGTTAATGGTTAGTATTATTCGACTATCGTTTGGATTTAATTTTAACGATGAAAGATCAAAAATCAAACGATATACTACTGGAAGCGAATGCTCCTAGAAATGACGATGATAAATTCATTTTTTTTTTTGAAATTCTAACTATAACCCTTGCAAATTGCAAATAAGCTAACTGCAGCCAAAAGATATAACAATTAAGAGTGAATGCTGCTAATACTATGCTTTTTGGTGTGTGTCATCTGTCACAGATAATCAAGCATATCAGTGAAAGATAAAGAAAAGGAAAGAATAGCTTTTAATTAATGTGACATTTGTGATCACAAAAATAACAGTACAATAAATTAAACTTAACACAATTTATTAGTTCGGAACACTTTGTTTTGTAAGCTTATTTTAATGACAGCATTAATTAAATGACCACCTAAAATGGACAATTGTCAACTTTCTGCTATGATAAGGTCAGTTTTAATTTTTGATCATTTCTGTTTGTATTCGCACTTTTATGAAATTATGTGAAAATTTTTGCATAAATGAAAAAATTGACGGATAATTGACGATGACCAATTCAACAGTGATTGAAGTGGCATTGAAGTGGTAATACTCAATTTGTATTTTTTTTTTGATTTTTAATTTTTGATCATACTGATAACATCAGTTAACTATAAATTATAAAAAGCATTTGTTAGCATATTTTGAGTATTTCTTTCTGAATTTTCTTCTATTTAGACCTTTTTCTCATGATCTTAATTGATTTGTATTGAATAGATGATACCAAGGAATGGCTTAGGTACTTATGCGGGATGCGTTCCACTGATACGTTGAGGTTGGTAAGTACGGTGCTATTTTTCTTGTAGGAACCTTTTGAACCAAAATAAACTACCAAACAGTTTCTTGTTTGATCATTCATTTTGAAAAGTACTTCATCTGCAATTAGCCGTAATGCTATTCAATTGCAGAGGAGTTTATTTCGGTTGGATATGAATATCTAATCGATGAATAGATTGAAGCAATTATTCTAAATTACAAATGTTTATCGCCATTTTTGTTTTTTGTCAAATTTAGTGAGAACAAATGAAGTGAAATAGTGAAAAAAACCATAAAAGTTTATATATTATATGCCACATTTTTATCAGTGACAGTTTTTGCATTCTGTGATAAAACTTTACTTATATTTCTTATCGTTTCATTCATTTCCTTTTTATAAAATAGTACAAAATAATTTACAATGAGCCATTAATCACACACTTACAAAATGATAAATGGAAAATAAAAAAGTCTCTTAGATTTGCATATGCGTAATATTCGAAATATTAATCAGCTAACAGAATTGATTATTGATGCAACTATTATAGTCCATTATAATATAGTTTATTCGTTCTTCCTTTTCTTTATTAAAATAATATTACATTAAAGATTTTAATAGAAATCTGTGACACAATGTAATGTGATGTGACATATTTGATTGTCGCACATATTTCCAATATTTAATAAAATAGCGGTAAAACCAAAGTTAAATGTTATTTGTTAGAAAGAATTAAATTTGAAAAGTGTAAGAAATGGATGGAAAGTTGGTAGTATCAAAGACTGATTCAGTCCTATGCGCATTGCCAACCTGCTTCAGGTGCACAGTACGAATACTCCAATTTACCATTGTTCGTTCTTTCGATGACGCACGAATGCAACTTATCTTCGCAGAAGCAGCCTCTGTCACTGAAATATGACTTATTAGTGCTATTAAGAAGTGGGGACACAGCGTTGACAGTTGTGGGGAACACTGGGAGGGAGAAGTGGGGACACAGCGTTGACAGTTGTGGGGAACACTGGGAGGGAGAAGTGGGGACACAGCGTTGACAGTTGTGGGGAACACTGGGAGGGAGAAGTGGGGACACAGCGTTGACAGTTGTGGGGAACACTGGGAGGGAGAAGTGGGGACACAGCGTTGACAGTTGTGGGGAACACTGGGAGGGAGAAGTGGGGACACAGCGTTGACAGTTGTGGGGAACACTGGGAGGGAGAAGTGGGGACACAGCGTTGACAGTTGTGGGGAACACTGGGAGGGAGAAGTGGGGACACAGCGTTGACAGTTTGAGGAACATTGGGAGGGAGAAGTGGGGACACAGCGTTGACAGTTTGAGGAACACTGAGAAGTAATTTCCGCAAGAAATGATTGAAGTGGCTTACGTCCATGCCTGATTCTCGCTCAGTCTGCACCACGCTTGTGGTTCACGTTGATCGTAGCAAGCTTCGTGCGAAGAGCACTCTTTCTTTCTGCAAACAATCGAATGGAAAAGTGAGGTGAGCTCTTTATTTGTATTATTTGTGAACTTTTTTCCTAAGTAAGTGATATGTGACATTTTCGTAAGTAAGGTAATGTGTGACATTTTCATAAGTAAAGTAATGTGTGACATTTTCATAAGTAAGGTAATGTGTGACATTTTCATAAGTAAAGTAATGTGTGACATTTTCATAAGTAAGGTAATGTGTGACATTTTCATAAGTAAAGTAATGTGTGACATTTTCATAAGTAAAGTAATGTGTGACATTTTCATAAGTAAAGTAATGTGTGACATTTTCATAAGTAAAGTAATGTGTGACATTTTCATAAGTAAGGTAATGTGTGACATTTTCATAAGTAAAGTAATGTGTGACATTTTCATAAGTAAAGTAATGTGTGACATTTTCATAAGTAAGGTAATGTGTGACATTTTCATAAGTAAAGTAATGTGTGACATTTTCATAAGTAAAGTAATGTGTGACATTTTCATAAGTAAGGTAATGTGTGACATTTTCATAAGTAAGGTAATGTGTGACATTTTCATAAGTAAGTTAATGTGTGACATTTTCATAAGTAAGGTAATGTGTGACATTGATATGGAACATTTTGGAGTCAATTTAAGAAATAACTATTTCAGAGCGAAATGAAAGATTGCAGCGATACAAATAACACATTTTTAATAAAAGGACCCATAAAAAGTGAGATGGAAAGGGAACCGATTCCTCAGAAATATTTTGAAGGATTCAAATTATTGAAAGTACCAAACGACTCACTTGCCATCAGTTTCAACAAATTCCCCTTTGGTTACATATTCATCACCTCCTTCACTACCACCTCCGTCCTCGCTGTCGTCGGTGTCATCGGCTGCGGAGTCCTAAAAAAAATATTTTCTTTTTGATGGATTTGAAAAGAAATGGTGGCAATTCAAGTCCTGCATTATGTCTCATTTCAGTCAACTCATAAGTCATTTTCTCGAAAGAGCTCCACGTTACCACCTGCTTATCAGTTTGTCTCACGTACTATCCCGTGACCTGGCTAGGTCTGTACTACTACTGTCGATTTAGTGATTTGGTTAACATAGTGGTTTCTTATTTCTTTAATAAATTTGCAAAAGTTACATCGAACTCTTCGTCTGATTCTGATGCACACGGAAGTGTCACAAAAAGAATTACCAAACCGAATGCTATTAAAAGTTTATTCATTTTCTCTTCCTGCAAAAACAACCAAATATTAATCGCATTTGCATAAATTGCGCTAAAGTAAGTTATTGCAAGCCAAAATAAAATATCGCTTCTACTTCCATCGCTCCAACTATCCATTAGTTAATTCCAAGCATTGTTCCTTATGATTTTTTTCTTTAAAACAGTCCACTGTCCAAAGATCACATTTTTTAGAAGTAAAACTCACATTGAAGTAACTCAATCACGAATTAATAGTAATCTTTAATTATTCATAAAAAAGAACCTACTAATTTGTCAGTCTTATTCGAAGCGGTGATAAAGAAATGATAAGATCAAATGATCAGAAAATTGATTCCTCTTATATATTCGAATAATAAGTGTACCTTTCGGCAGATGTGCGCTTTTTTTTGTTTTTGAGAAAATTATTCTATTATTCTAAATTCCATTTGTGGGAGTGCATCAAAACACACTGACCTTTATGATGACATTTAGCTTCTTGCCAAGTTGACTTCTACAGCTGAGTCATTCATTCCATTTCATTCGGTTACGGAAAGTTAACACAGCTGTGCTTCAACGAAAAAGGATATCAGATCATTTTTACAAATGCTTTTTCTTTATTTTTTTTTTTTTTTTTGCTTCGAAATTTTATTTCATAAAAATTACTAAGTTTCTCATTTGGGATGCAAAAGTGTTATAAGTTGTTTATTCATGTTACAAAATCGATTTGTCAGGGTTTTGTCTTTCGTTTGATAGCTCAAACACTTTTTCAGGTTCTAACCTAAAATACTATTGACTATCAAAATGAGCCAATTTTTACAAACGTTTTCAAAAATGAGTTATCTATTTGCTTCTATTCTTTGAATGACTTAAAAGTTTTTATTATTTACTTCAAAATATTTTCGTAAATGATAGCAATTTTGCGTTGCAGTCTGAATGATATTCAAAGTCAAAATCACAGTATTTGCAGTCAAGAAAAATACATGCGGTTGTTTAAAATTTTTTAAAAAAGTGTATTTATCATCAAGTAATGTTACACGACATTAACAATCAAACTCCAAGCGATTGGATGAAATATTAAAAATAAATTCTTCTAAAATAAGTTCACAATGATACTTCATTAGTATTTCCATATGTGCCCGTACCTGAATCAAATAGTGCCAAATTGAAATCGTCGAGAATATTATAGCTTTGGCTAGGAGCATTTTCTTTTTCGGTGTTTGACGAACTATGTTTTAACTGCAAGTCTTCTTCCGTTGAGCCTGGAATAAACATTTTTTAGATGTCACTTCATTACGACAAGAGAAATAAAAATTTTATAAAACATTTACCTGAATCGAACAATGCCAAATTGAAATCGTCGAGAATATTATAGCTTTGGCTAGGAGCATTTTCTTTTTCGGTGTTTGACGAACTATGTTTTAACTGCAAGTCTTCTTCCGTTGAGCCTGGAATAAACATTTTTTAGATGTCACTTCATTACGACAAGAGAAATAAAAATTTTATAAAACATTTACCTGAATCGAACAATGCCAAATTGAAATCGTCGAGAATATTATAGCTTTGGCTAGGAGCATTTTCTTTTTCGGTGTTTGACGAACTATGTTTTAACTGCAAGTCTTCTTCCGTTGAGCCTGGAATAAACATTTTTTAGATGTCACTTCATTACGACAAGAGAAATAAAAATTTTATAAAACATTTACCTGAATCGAACAATGCCAAATTGAAATCGTCGAGAATATTATAGCTTTGGCTAGGAGCATTTTCTTTTTCGGTGTTTAACGAACTATGTTTTAACTGCAAGTCTTCTTCCGTTGAGCCTGGAATAAACATTTTTTAGATGTCACTTCATTACGACAAGAGAAATAAAAATTTTATAAAACATTTACCTGAATCGAACAATGCCAAATTGAAATCGTCGAGAATATTATAGCTTTGACTAGATACATCTTCTTCTTGTGTGTTTACTAAAGCATGTCCGAACTGCAAATTTTCCATTCGACCTAAAATGAACATTTTTGAGTTATCACTTCAAACCTGAAAAGAAGTGTATTTCTCATTTGATTATTAGATAATTGGTTGTGCATCCACTGCGTTATTTCGTTATTTTTAACGACATTTATGACCACTTCACGACCGTAAATTCCATAAACATATTTTCATGTATGCTGCATCTTACGTTGACAAACTTGTTGGAAATCTTTTGATGTTAAATAAATTTGCGAAACTAACGGCGTGTTTTGTGATTATCCATGTGACGTTTTAGTAAGTCCTTAAACTGCATCGAAGTAGTTGCACTTAAACTTTTCAGGTTGATGTTGCTGGTAGTATCTGCAAAGGTGTGACAAATAAAAACACTCATTTCACATCCTAATCAGTTGCATTTGTAGAAACCATTTTTCTTATGTGTTTCGAGGTGTTGTGGAAATTTATGCTCTATTATGCTTGCAAAACACCCAGGAATGGGACACTCAAACAATGGAATTACCTGAAAAATTCCTAATATGACATTTGTTTCACTACAGTTTAACTTCACAAATATGTTTTCTACATGTATTTCACGTATTAAAAAATCAAAGGAAATACAGCATTCGTTTCTCTGTTAGTTTTACTCAGCTTTATCGGTGTGATTTCAACTGAGGAAAATTTTTTAAATTATTTGGACTATGAATTGGTAGCTGTTATGAACTAACTGCTCTAGACGCAAAACAAACGATAGTTTTTACTTCGATTAAAAAATATTGCAATATCATACAGTTTTCTATTACTACTCCACCGTCATAAATGTCTAGGAGCACGTTTTTACGTTTACGTGTGTTCTATTCCACGTAAATGAATTTGTTGAAATTAAATTTAAATTAGCAAAACTAACTGCATCCTTTGCTGCAATAATCGGTATGATGTTTTAGCAAAGACCTGTAGAAGAATGAAGCACCGCATTTTTTGCATGCAAATTTAGATTGATGTTTTTGATAATGCTGACGAAGTGCTGATAAACATCGATATTCACTTTTACATCTAAGCCAGTTACATCGATAAAGGCCTGGTTGATTGTGCTTGATGATGTGTCTCAAATATTCCTTTCGGTCCCAAGTGCTTGCATCACAGCCCGGAAAACCGCATTCATACTTCTTCTGATCTGATATGAGCTTTCTGTTTACACTCAACTATCACACAATTTGTTAATTAAATGATGTCACTTGAAAGTGACGATGATAAGATCAGTGCTGCAAAAGCATATTTTAAAATTTAAAATTCATTTCCAATTAATATGGTGTAGAAAACCCTTTTGATCTATTTTAGATTTATATTTGAAAAGTAGTTTTAATGCTACCTTTTATAGAAGGGGCTTTCACAGTAGATGATTGCGTTGGCTTTTTATAACCAAATAATAACCATTCGAAGTCATCTGGAATATCATCCTCTTCCAATTCCTGATTACCTGATTGATTCTGTTGATCTCGTGAATCTTGGCCCGATGAATCATCTGAAAAATGAAATTTGGTAGAAATCAACAAAAATAACTTCCTGTCATGGGTTACCAGCACCGGTTGCTAAGAGCAAAGAAAGAGAACGCACCACTCTGAGCCGAAACGCAAAAGATGCAAAGCAGAAGACTGAACCAAACAATTTGTACCATCGATGTAACCGAGAGCTTTGTGAATATTCAGAAATGGTAGAAGCTCAGATGAATGTTTTTTATTTCAGATTGGTTGGAATTATAAGACCAAAGATTTAAACAATTTTTAACTTTGTTCGATTAGTATTATTTCAGATAATTTTTATTGCAACTTTAAAAATACAATTTAAAATTAAAAACGGTGTACGATAATACTGAGATTAGCATAAATTTAAAACTGGCAAGTTGCATTTATTATCAGTGATTAATCTGTACAACAATGAATAATCCTATTTCTCTTTTGTGAGCATTCTTTCCATTTTTTGAAATTTTTCGTTTTTTTCGATGACTTTAGTTAAGTATTAATTACAAACATATTGGCTTATTTTAGACTTTTGTCTTTAAGTGTTGCTAGCATTTTAATTGTATTTCATTTAATCATTTCTAATTCTGATTATTTGCTTTCTTTTCTTCTGTTCTTCAAATTAATTTCTTTCATATAATAATTAAATTGGTGCTATTTTATGTTTATACTTCTTCCTAATTAACACCTTTAGCACTCAAAAAAGTATTTGCATGTGCATATCAAATTATATATATATATATATTTTTCATTTTATAATATCTAACCCAATGACTGTGTTCATCAGCTTTACTCATTATAACATTTTTCCATGCTGTTACTCACAAATTGAAATTGCAGGATTTGTAAAATCATTTTTTTCAGGACAATGTGACAATCAATTACTGCAATAAATATTGATGATGACTTTATTTCCGTGACTGAAATGATTATCAACGAATTTCAAAAGGTTATTTCGGAGTGATCAAAATTGAGCAATTTATAAACAAACGTTGCAAGAAGAAATTTTTGAATAATTATCGCATATGCGGGTGCTGTCATGATTTGATAATTTAATTATTACTTTGATTGCAGGTAGATTCATTGGATTAGATGTAAATATGTGAGGTAACAGAGGAATATAATAATCCTTTATTAGCAGAAACAATAGTACAATAATTGGTAGAGAAGAACTGAAATTGAACTCTCCTGATTCTTAGTAAGAAAGCACACAAGGCCCCACTCAACAAGGGTGACCTCCTTATATAGCAAGCAATATGCATAAACAAAGTATGTGATCTACAATAAGAGGTCGACCTGCCGAAAGAGTAACAAAGAGCTGTCGACCTCAATTAGTGGTGACACAACAATGAGGTCAACAAATGAGGAGCTTATATAGTGTAAACAATATACGAAAGGTTTACTGACTTACTATACTGGAAACAAAAAGCCCAAAGTGTAAACATTATTTACAAAGATCTCATGCAACATATTTTTTACTCATATTCTCAACCTCCACATAATATTTTAGAGTTTCGAGATATTAAAATCAGCGACAGATGCAGCTTTGCAGATTTCAGGTCTTCGAGTTTCTGGTTTAAAAAGTAAACAGGAAAGATGAATGAGATCTTTTTTTTAGGATGACGAACAGTCAGTTCGATCATAACACAACTGCTTATTACATGGATCACAAATGCAAGTGCATTCTCGAGAAAAAAGATCAAGTCTTGACTGCAGGACGAAATAAGCACTCAGCGAAGAAATACCAATGTGTGAAGACATGAGTTCAAAAATAAGCCAATTTTGATACTAGTTTTATGCCAAGCTGTGGTGATAGGCAATTGTGCTTAAAGTTGAATTGCTAAATCTGAACTTATAATATCATTATTAAACCATTCTTGGAAATTTATCACTTTGAAATTACTATCGATAAAAATTGTAAAGTTGATAATTTACTGCAGTGAAATATTTCATCAATTTAAATAGCTATTAAATAGATAATTATAATTCACAAAAGCTTCTTTCTTGAAGTTTAAATAAAAACTTCCATAACTAAAAGCTTACTTTTCACTCATTTCCATTAACTTAAATATTTAAATCTTAAAATTGGCATCCACTAAAACAACCGTAAAATATTCCCCTAGCTAGAACATTTTTTTTTTGCTTTTATTTTTAAATAAATAAATAAATTACTGGTGCGATGAAAAAACCGGAAAAAAAGCAAAGCAATGAATTTAATAAGTTTTATATTTTATATGAATCATTTATCAAAACTGATTGCCATTTCTTGGAAATTTTTCATTTTCATATTTTCAATTAAATCAAAGACATATAAATATCTTTGATTTATTTAATTTAAAGTGTATATAAGCAAACCATAACCAATGCTGAATGTTCCTCTAGTCGTAGATATATAAATTTGACATATGACTCAGAGAAACATCCAGAATGGTACTTAGTTTTACGATCAACCATAGAGAAATACAATCGAAGTTGACCAGTATGGATATCCTAATAAAAAGAGTGGAAATTTTCTTCTACATATTTAAAATTTTTAATAATTCTTTCCTCTTTAAAATTATTTTTCTTAGGAATTCTTCAAATTCCTAAGAAAGTGTTCAAAAAATATTTTATGAAAAAAAAAAAAAAGAAAAGAAAAAGTGAAGGCATATTTTGATAAATCTATACGAATCATTTAAATTAAAAAAAAAAAAAAAATCTCTTAACAATTTTCGTTTCTTGTAAAATTTTATAATTAAGCTTTATGTTGAAAATGTTTAGCTAGATAGTTTTTTATTAATTCGAGAAAATTACCTGTAAGTATCTTATGCAAATCTCTCGCAGACAGCAAAACATTCCGTATTGTTTGACGATTAATAAGCATATCGGAATTAAAAGGAATCGAAATAGAAGATAGGAATTTTTATTTAGATAAAAAAACAAAAAAAGAACTTTCCCAAATATAATGTCAAATAATTTTTCAAATATTCTAAATTATAAATTATAACTTACCATAATATCGGTATTGCCGCTTATATATCCTTAGGAATATTTTGTAATAATAAATATCTTAATTAAATCGTTCAACAATGATGAAAGATATTCAGCATTATTTGACAATGAATGATTAACATAGAAAAGATATTATTAATTAGGCAAAATTTTCCAAATAAAAAATATCTGTAATTAATACTATTACAATTATTATCATTACCTGCTAATAAAAGTATGTTTGCTACCGTTACTTCCCTCTGACATAAACAAATTGGTCATCGATCCATCTGCCATCATTCGGTACGATACAAGAAAAAGGTCAGTAACCATTGCGTATTCTAAATAATCCATCATTTTCTTCTTACCTTTCTTCTCTTTCTTCTTGCCTTTCCATTCTCTCTTTATTCTTTAATTTTCCTAAACATCTGCACAATTAATGACATTATTTCATCAATTCTCTCTCACCTTTTGACCTTTAATTACCTAAAATTAAATATTCATAATTTGATTTGTTCCTTTCATCGCTATCTCAAAGAAATATTATGTGCATTCATTTATAAAATACGATGACGTGTATGACGGATCCTATAATATATTACTTTTACCTGGCGCAAATTTTCTGTTAAATGGATTGTTGATGGTTATCAGATCGTAAAATGCAGATTGATTGCTTTGACTAGATTAATAATGTTAACACTTCTGATGAAATTATAAATGATTCGATAATCGAAAAAAAAAAAAAGGAAAAAGTATATTTACATTATTCGAAATAAAACATCAATGCTGGACATATTTTAGAGAAATAAATTAAAAGGAAATGTTGGAGGAAAAAATACTAGAAGATAAGTCGATATGAATAATATAATTAAATGATAAAACAGTTCTTGTAAAATGTCTAATATTAGACAGCTGGTAATTTATAGAAATGATAAAATGAAATAAGATTATTTCTTTTTCATAGACTGATGTCATTGAAGGACTGATAGCAAAAGTAGAACTCAATCTTATCACTAGTTTTGAAGTAGAGAAACAATTAGGGATTATTAGCAATTTATTGGTAAAACAAATTATATTGCTGCTTATCAGCGATGCAATTATTTGCTAAATTTAAAATAACATATTTTTTTTTATATCCTTATTGAAAAGTTTCAATCGAATTTAACTTTAACTTTAATTTCTTGTAACATTCAATATTTATCATTTAAAATTTGTTCACGACTGCTTAATATTTAATATTTTGTTACGCTTAGAAATTTTTTTGTCGAACAAAAATTTTAAAATGTTTTAAAATGTAAAATCAAAATTTATTTTCAACCTTAATAAATCATTTAAAATTATATTTATTTGATCATAACATAACTGAAAATATCATGCAGAGTCGAATATGCATGTCGTCCATAATCACTAGAATGAGAAATGACCAACTATTTACAAAATCGGTCATATCGTTATTAATCAAAGGTCATTGCAAAGTGTTAGTCATTAACAATCAATGCGACATCCGCTGGAATCTAATTCTTCCAGCCAAATAAACTAAATTCTCGACTAATTTATGACTATGAAATTAATTTTAATTACAAATTTAAGCAGGGATCATTGTGAAAGTCTTGCAATTTGTATCAATTTCTGTAATTTAAACAAAGAAATAAATTTAAATTTCATTTTAATTAAATGCTAACAGAATTATAAAATAACTTATCAAAAAAAAAAAAAAAAAATTATTTTGAACTTAAATGACATTTCTATTTGCAGTGCATGTGATCTGCTCACACCTTGCCGTCGTCATTTAACAATTTAAGCAAAAAGAACTTTAAAAATTTCACTTTGGAATATTTAAAAGACCAAACTGATAAAAAATGAGACCACCACCTCACCTCTTTTTTTTATTATCATCATTTTTTTTATTTACTATTTTTTATTTTTCTAATTTTTTTTTTTTTTTATTATACATACACTTTACAACAGACCAATGTTTTCATTTGATTATTAGGTAATGAAATAAATCCGTTTAACATTACCAATTTCAAGCCTCACTTTATTATGACATATTCGTCTATAGTCTTCTGTCTTGGAGGACCAAATCCCAAACCCCAGTTGACGGTCCGACGTAATTTGACATGACCTTACGGCCTTCGTCAAACGAGTTGCATAATAGTGGATTTTGAACAGCTCAATGAAAATGGGAACCAAGTCATCTACTACCAAAGTCGGAATTACAAATATGTCGGAGAAAGCTAAATGCTTGCAAGATAATGTGTCTGTTATAAATAAATAAAATGACGAATACTATTATTATTATTACAAAAAATCTAACACTTAAAAAGTCAAAGAGTGAAGCAGTTGAATTAAATCCTTGCTGAACACCACCGGTGCTGAATTCATCAAAATTGAAGTGATACAGCCAAGCATTACGCCTAAATAATTAAGTTGCAATTCAAAGCAGCATAACAGCCAAAAAAATCCACTATTCCTAGAAAGTTCAATCTGCATTAATATTAGATTTAAGACTGAATGTTTCGTAAAATGTGAACCGAGGGAAGTTAGGCAATGAATCATTAAATTTCATCTTATAAATGTTTCGTATAATATCAATTGATTCAGATAATGAAACTTAACTATTACATACTTCTCTCAAAACTTTACTTCGCCGAAATAACTATTTATTACAAGTACCGATTATCCTCCAACTTAAAATTACTATTTTACATGTTTTTTGAAAAAAGCTTTCAGAAAAAAATTATGCTTCAAAGTGCTAAGGGAAACGAAGATCAAATAATCTAACCTATTGTGAGAAAGTTTTCTAGAAAATTCCAAGAGAAGGAATATCGATTGCCAAAAACCAATCGATTGGTAACCAAAACTGCATGAGATCCAAGCAAAAAAAAAGAAATAAAATAAATAAATAAAAACAAAAAGACACAAAAAAGAAACAAAAGAATGATTGATGATGATGATTTCGATAAGAATGAGACGTTGGTCATGGTCGTTTAATAGAAATACATGTAGAAATAACATCAACATAGTTCACAGTAATATTTTTGTTTCCGAAACTGTACTTTCCTTTGTGTTATTCAAGTAAATGAGATTAAAGGTTGTCTTTATTTTAGTTCGAAGAAGTTTCGGTAGAATTTATACTTTCTAACTTAACTGCTCACGTCCGCTTACGCCGTCAACTCTGCTTTCCGATCAGTCTAATCATAGACAGGATAGCAGTTTTCATAACATTTAAAAGAAGGAAATTCGCAAATGGTACGTGAACCGTGAACCATGAAACGCTATGGACGTAGCTAACAAATCATATTTGAAATTTTGAACAAAATTAGATATGAAGGGACGGGGAAATGGAACGAAGTGGGAAATAAAAGTGCTAATAAAATGAGTTAGGTGATTCATCGAGGTAAAAATAATAAAGATTAACTGAAATTCATTTGATAGATTGAGATAGACAATTGAAATTCAAATAGAAATAGTGGAAACTGTTCCTTTGTTTCTTTGATATTTCACGTATATTTGATTTGACTGTGAAACGTTTTATCGTTTCTTTCTGTTTCTATAAACAATTATTTCTCTGTTATTAATCTTTATTTTCTTTTCGTTGTAATCATCTCCGAAATTTAGGAATTTTAATTTGAGTAACTGATGCACTATCCTAATCTTTACTATAGTTATAGGAAGTTGCCAATGTTAATTTTACTGTAATCTTTCAGCGATTTTTTTATAAATTGAAAGTAAAACAGATGAAATAACAGTTTTGGAAGATTTAATGATGCTTAGTTGAAATAATAATTTGGTGACAAAAAAATGTTTAGATGACAGTAAAATTTTCGGATTCTAGGCGATAAGAGAAAACTTTGAATGAAAGCACAGTTTGAATTAAGAAAGTATTTTCAAAGTGAATGATAAGAAACTGTAGTTAGGAAATATTTATAGTTAAAGTGAAATAAGTCGTTGTATTATTACATAGAACATATATAGGTTAAGTAAAAAATAAGTGTATCAGTTATATATAGAAATAATAGAATTAATAAACTTATGCACAAGAAATGAAATAAGTAATAGAGTTATCGTATAAATATTAATTAATAAACAAATGCAATTACAACTGGTTGAAATATTTACAAGTGGTATTTGATGGCTCACGGAGGAAGAGAATAACTGTGATAATATTTTAAGGATTTATGTTTTCTTATATCATCAAAAATCTTATGTGTTTCAGATTGAAATAAATGCAAAAGGATGAGCAAAAATTTATGGCAACTGCTGAATATTTTCCTGATGAATCGATTACACGAATCATTCTCAGCAATTTTTTAAACTATCATAATGTGAAACATTTTTAGATCGAGAAAAGAAGTAAGCGTATTGAAGAGGAGAAAAGGAAAAAAGAAAAAGAATGAGGTAAAATTTCTCTTTACATCATATTTCTATGATCCTGAATTTGAAACTGAAAAGTTGGTAACGCAGTGTCCTTTTTTATTTTCCTTTTAAAAATTTGAAATTTCACAAATAAGGATGTCTTGTACAGGAATTAATTTTGTTTTCACTCTGTTGTTTACATTTTCATATTATATTTACTGAACATGTAACAAATTATAATTATTGTTAACTTTATTTATTAAATCGCACTGAAATTTTGCTTGATTTTAATCTTTTTTTTTTTCTATTTTATAAAAGTAGTAAGAACTACGATAAAGTTTGTAAAATTCCTAAATATTTGTTATTCATTTATAAATTCCAGGACTTACGAGTATGTAGAAATATATCCTGGTCCAAATTTGAATGTTATTGTTGGACTAAATGGAACAGGTTTGTTTATTACTATTGCTGTTTAACTTAATAAAACATTCTAATCATTGGTCGAATCTCGAACTTAAGACGAGAACCGAACTAAGGTAATGTCAAGCTGATGTAATCTCCCTTATTTTGATATAATACTCTATTTTATTCTTATTTTTAAAGGCAAAAGCACAATTATGTATAGTTTATGTTTGGCATTTGGTGTTACTCCGAGATTATTTACTTCTAGAAAATAAGTATAGGGCGCAGTTATCCTTCCATCTCAGCAAAACTGCACGTACTATTCGCATTGAAGCATTCCTAAGGACACTCAAAGAGTAGTCCGAGTATGCGGAGAATGTGATAAGAGTGAGTGCTATCTGCGCACATCTTAATATTACCGCTTGAGATGCAAAACAGATATCAGTTGTTGGTGCAATTGTTTTGATGAACGATAAAATGATTAAAAGTACTCCGAGATCTCTCTCTGTCCTCTGCAAGTCGGGCAATCACTTCCCTTATCGTATTTATTCTTTTCAGCAAACAAAATGATGGGGCGCACTTATCCTTTTATTCAGCAGAACTGCACGTATGGTCGCATTAGAGCATTTCTGATAGTCTCAAAGAGTGCTTGAAGCATGTGCATATCTTAATATTACTATTTGAGACGCAAGTTGGGTATTACTTCCCTCCCCTACAAGTTGGGTATTACTTCCCTTCCTTCCAAGTGAGGCATTCATTTCCCTTCACAGCAAGTAAGTACTGCCCTTCATTCAATTGTATATTTTTTCTCTATAATACAATATTTATTCATTTTGGGGGCCATTTGTCCTTTTAGAGGGGTAGGGAATGGGCGTAATAATTAGTGCATTTATGATTTATTATCTAACTACTTAGAATTTTGGTGGTTTATTGGTTTCGTTATTTCTTTTAAATTTATATTGCGTGTTCAGCTTAATAATATTCTAAATATATTTTAGGTCTAAATGTATCTGACTGCCCTCAAATTCTCCCATTTCCATTCTTTTTAAATTTCAGATTTTAAATTAATTGAAGTCTGCTTTGAATAAGTTCTTTTAATCCAACATTCCTATAGCTTTGCACATATATTTTATACTTTTTTTTTTTCAGTTGAATTGCCCTACTTTTTGCCCTACAGAATATTTTGAACCATGCTGCCTTCTTTAGAAGTATTTCTGCCTGCAAGTGTAGTTCAGTACGTAAGGATTCAAAATTTGGTTTGAAATGTTTGTTGTTCTTCTACAAAAAAAAATTACGTCATTCTTACTGACTACGTAGTTCTTATCCTAATTTTATATCATTAATTAAGTTTGTTAATAATGCATAATTGCTAGACAAAATTAGCAATATCATGGCCAAGTTTAATTCACTGCAAAATTAGCAATATCACGGCCAAGTTTAATTCACTGCAGAATTAGCAATATCGTGGCCAAGTTCAATTCACTGCAAAATTAGCAATATCATGGCCAAGTTTAATTCACTGCAAAATTAGCAATATCATGGCCAAGTTTAATTCACTGCAAAATTAGCAATATCATGGCCAAGTTTAATTCACTGCAAAATTAGCAATATCATGGCCAAGTTTAATTCACTGCAAAATTAGCAATATCATGGCCAAGTTTGATTCACTGCAAAATTCTGAACGCTGATTTTTGTTCACATTAGTGACACTGAAAGATTGTAACGTTTTGTTTTCATTGTTTGTTTTCTTTTTTATTTGTATTTGCTTAATATTACTTAATTTTTCTAAAGTTTTCTTGCAATTAATTATGAAATAAATCACAATGATATAAATAGATATTTCGGTAAATAGGGTGGCTCTTTTACAAAATGGCGGGGAAGTACATTTGCATTTCTCTGTTTTGAAATTGAGTAAGCAATTAGATCGGAAGTGAGTTACAAATGTAATTAAGTATTGAAGAAACTTTTTCCTTATTTTTTTCAAAGTTTAAAAACTTTCCAAAGTTTCGGATGAAATCATTGGTTCGATGTGGCCTATTAGAGTCATTCATTACACATTGGTACTTAATTGATATTGAAATTTGTGATTGAACCCAGCAGCAGCAGGTCGGTAGATCATCATCTGGTAGATTAGGCAATAAAGAGCAAATAAAATTATGCTCAATCTAATTCACTTGTTCATAATGAGAATGGTGCATAGTACATGGCTAACGTATTCATTGCTTTAAAATTTTAGGTTTCTGATTTGCTTTGATCTTTGCTTTGTTTTGAAGCTAAGTTTCAGGGGGGTGGGGGAGGGGGCATCAATCTTTCTGTAATATTTGAAAGGAATTGGTTGAAATATTTTGTGATCTCAATGATCAATTTTGAAATGTTGGTAAGTTCAAAAATAAAAAATTAGGGAATTAAAATTTGAGAAAATTATTTCAACAAAACAAAAAGGGGATAAAAAAAGATTTAAATTAAAGAAAAAAAGATTCAAATTGAGTTATGAAGTACTCATGAGTAATCCTTATTTTTGCTTACTGAAATATTTGCTGGTCATATACCAAAGATGACAATAAATTCAGTTTCACTCATTTCCTACACCTCCCAGCTTCTTTCAAAATCTACATGTTCTTGTGTTCTAATAGGGAAAGGCCTTCTGTTTCCAAATTTAGACTTGAATCATCTTGTGAGGTATTCATACCATTCTATGAACGCTTGCTTTTTTAATTATTGTTTCAAAAAAAAATTTAAATGTAGTTTTGATAAATGCATGAGCATTCTTACATGAACACAATTTAGTGCATTTGTATTTTGTTTAATCATTGAATTATTTTATATTTCTGAAGGAACGATAGAAGGAGAAAGTGAGCAATTTATTTTAACATTTTTTTGCTACAAAAAGAGAAAAAAGAGAGAAAAGAAAGAGATTGTAATTTAGATGAAGAGAGAAACTTATCCCATTAAATCATTCATATAGAGTTTTGATGCTTCGATGGTAGGTCATAGTCTGAGGGAATATTTTAAGTGTATTTACAAGTTTAATAGATGTGTACATGGCAGCTCTCGTAACAGTCATCTTGTCATTTTTTATCTGTACAGATAGATGATATATGAAGATGTCAAATTGAGATATATCAGAGATTAGAAAGAGAGAGAGAGAGAGGACAAATAATATCTCTGTAGAAAACAAAAGGGTTGGACAGTCTCTGCTTGCAGTCATTGTGGGCGCAAGAAAATGTAGGGAGGTACTTCCTTTTGCTTTCCTTCACTTTCGCCATTTGTTTTTTTCTCGTAGTGAGATTGGATTGGGGAAGGGTATTAATATTTGGTATGAGTCATTTTAAGTAAATTGAAATGTACAAAAGCTTTTTACATTTATTTCTTGTATTGGATGAATTTCAAATAATTTTGTTAATTTTCAGATTCAGGAAGACCTTTAAGCTTTGTTTGTTTACAACGTTAAAACAAAAATGATACTAATAATTACAGTAAATGTATGAATTGTAACTTTTTCAGGAAAAATTATTATGTATATAAATTTGTTATTTGTTTTAAAATACGTTTAGCTATAAATTTCACTTGTAATATTCAAATTTTCTTTTTAAACTTTGGAAGAAAAAATTTTTCCAGATTTGCATTTATTTTATTGATTACTACAAATATAATTTGTATAAAAATGGTGTTATTTCTTAAATTTTCTTTCATTGCTGCAAAAAAAAACAAAAGGTATCGGTAATAGTACGGTTGTTTGTTTATGTTTGTTATGATGGAAAATGATTGCATGGATGGAAGATTGTCGCAACTGATAGAATCCATTGATGACAAAATTCGAGCAGTTGCCCTAAATGCTAATGTGTCATATGAAGTAATTTAATGCTTACTAATTAATTAATTGAATCAAATTATAGAAGAATGGTATCAGTGATAGCTTACGTGATTTAATGCTTAATATTTAATTAATTAAATTAAATTATAAAAGAATCATTTCGCTGATAGCTCATCACATGTTGTTTTCTTAACTTTGCCAAAAATACAATAGTGATTTATTAAGTAATAAATAAGTTTTAATAATGATTTTTTTTTTAAAGATTTATTAAGTTGCTTTTAATATATGAAAATTTTTGTACTAAAAGCATAAGAAAATGATGTAATTGTAATGAAAATGATTTCTGATAATAATCGAAATTTTCTTTTTTTCAACAAAACTATCAAAAAATCTGTTATTAGTAAATGTTTTTTTTCCCAATAATACCAAAACATTTTTTTCAATAAAATTAGCAAAGAAATATGGTATAATAAATTTTGAAGAACTTTGATTTGATAGAAAAATTGAAAAAAAAAGAAATATATACTTTAGTACTACCATTACTTAATAACTAATTGGTTATATTCAAAAAATTTTAATGTAATCTTAACAAAGTTGGGAGTAGAAAAGTTTTTTTCGTTTTTTCTTTCTTTTTCTTTATTGGAAGACCTTTTTTTTTGCTGAAATTCATTTTATTTTGCCAGAATGCTTCATGCATTAGCTTTTCCTGCTCATAATTTATTCAGTTATATTTACACTGATGCTATGTTATATCGTAAACAAATGAATAAATAAATGGATATTATATATCTTACTTATACTAAAGTAATTGATGATTCATAGGTAATTTTATAATTAATTAAGTAATGATGTTGCATTCATTCTTTTAAGTATATCTGATAATTTCAATTAAATTTTTGAAATAATTAAGGATTTACGAAATGGATATGTAATGTCATGCTTACATATCACTAAGCCTTTCGAGTATAACATTAGCGATTTAAAGGCAAAACAAAAGGTCTGTAATTTATGCTAAAATTTTTCAAGAAAAATTTGTAATGACATTGATTTTGCGAAAGAAAAGAAAACGTTTCTAACATTTCAAATTTTATTTATTAAAATCAAAAATTAATTTCTGAAATTTGAGATAAAATCTGAAGTGGTAACAGGAACAGAAAAATACAAAGATAAAACGATAGAACAGCCTGCAGTTGATGATAATATCACTATACAGGTACAAGAATACAATATGTTGTCAGTGATTGGAACTGATAAGAACATCTTTAGCGTTTTTGTCACATTCACTTTTAATATTATTATGCTACTGCAATTTGTTTCACTAGTTATGTCTTTGCATTGAATGAATATTTTCATTTAAAATAATAATAATAAAAAAAGCAGAAAATTAATATTTTTGAACAAAATTTAATTTAAAAGAAAAAGGATAAAATTTAGAAGTGAAACATTTCAAATCATTTTAACCTGTGAATTATAATTAAAACTGCTGCTAAACATGCGAAGTACTTGAAATACTTGAATCTGCAACAATGCAAAAATTTGGTGAATATATTTATCAAGGTGAATATATCAAAAGTAATGGGAAAGAGAAATTAAAAATATATTAATAATATAAAAATTAAAAAATAGAAATATACGAGAATGGAATGATGCTAAAATAAATTACAGGATGAGAAAAGTGATAATCAATTGAGAACTTATCAAAATATAACGATTAGTAATAAAAAAGGTTAATTATAAGAATTATTCTTATTCCAGTTCCTTTTACGTTTTTTTTTTTTTTAAAAAAATTTTAGTTCATACAAAGAAACAACAACGAAATGAATTTGATTATAAATTTGGTTATGGCATTAGTAGCAAGCGTAAATCATTTATGCGTCAACGAAATCAGCAAAATTTTTGCTTTCGAAATGGTTTGCTAAATAAATAACTTTTTTAAAAAACTATTAATTATTATCAGAAATATTTTTGGAATTTTAATTTCATTTATCACATTGTAAATAAATGATTTTTCTTAATGATTGATAATAGATTTTAATGATAAATGATTTTATGATAAATTTGATAGCCTATCATATATTTACAAATAAACAAATAATACTTGTAAATTGGATAACTTCGTGTTGAAATAATATAATAGTAAGTAAAATTTTAATAAATATAATTAGTAATATAGTAAGAAATAATTATGCAATTTAGTAATGAAAATAATTTAGTACTTGTAATAATTTTTGTTTCCCAATTCAAGTTCGAGGTTCAAATATGTTACCATCAGTCATTTCTGCTCCAATTAATACTGCTAATCGAGTTCGTCCCGTAGGTTTATTCTTCTAATTCGTTGAAGCCATCAAATTATTTTTATGTATTTTATAGAATTAAGTACTAAATTTAGGAATACAATATCGTTGATAATAATCAGTAATATATTATGTTTGTTGACAATATAAAAATATTTTTAGTAATTAAGAAGTATCACTAATAATGATTTGAAAATATCTTTGATAATAATACAAAAAATATGGCTGGAAATTATCAGTGATTTTAGTTAAATTTTTTTCTGCTTACAAAAAACTTTAATTTCAGTTTTTTTTATCACACAATCAAAATACAAGGCTTGTACACGATAATTTCATTTAATTTTTTATCATTTCCAATTATTTCATTTTAATTTAGTATAAAATGGATGATAATAAATCTAATGGTAATAATGAATCGTTGCAACCAAAAGATTCGAATAATAAAAAAGTAACAAAGTTTATTTGTGATATTGAAGGTAAATATTCAGCAAAAATGTGTGATTTAAATTAGGAAAGCTAGAAATTACATTACTATCATTGCACTGCATATTTAAAGTATGTTAGAGAATTTTAAAATCACACAAATTTAGTTTGAATTTGACAAATTGAAAAAAAGAAGATAATAAGCACCTAATGATTATAAAATTATTAACTGTTCATCATCAATTCATCAGAAAAGAAAGGAGAGAGAAAGGATATAATTTTAAATATAATTTAAAATTTGGAATAAAATTTTTCTTTTTACTTGAAATAAAATTAAGGTAGCAGATGGCTTAAATAACAATTTTGATTATCAAATCAAATTTAAAGCAGAAGAAAATTAAACGAATAATTAAACATATTAGTTTATAGTTTATTAACTGGAAAATAGCTAAACTATGATTAAAATATTCAAGTATTTCAATTTAAACACTTTTAAAGCTATACTGAAAGGCTACAATCACATCAAATTCCAATCAAATGATAAAAAAAAGAAAACTAAATTATATGATAAATTGACTATCCTTCAGAAAGTTTTTAAAAGTAATATGCAATTTCAGCAGCATTAGCAGGTGAAATATCTGATATGGAAGATGAAAGAGGACAAGTCAGCACCGATAATAATAAATTTAATAAAGTAGAGACAATTTGCTTCCTTTTTTTTTGAAAATTAAAATATTAAAACAATTATATATTATTATGTCAAATCAATCCAAATTATCTCAAATTTTCTTTTCTAATCAATTATAAATAAACTAATTAACCAATGTTATAAAAATTTCATGAATTAAAGAAAAAATAAAATTTAGTATATATTAAAATGAAACAAAATTTTGTATGATTCATCTTATTAATATTTACAAAGTTATTAATATTTTATCTGTTAGAATCATTATTTTATCTCGTTAAAAGCGAACCAATTTATTCTGATCAGTTTTCAAAAATTAATTTTCAAGTTTTAGTTATCAAATGATGATGCTGAAGAAACCATAAGGAAGGTTCAAGAAGAAACAAATAGAAATCATTTAGAAGCAATAATTGTTCGTTATCCTAATGGGCAATCATTGGCACTTAATATCATTCATAAAGTAATTATTTCACTTAATAAATGAAACTAATAAGATTAATCACACTAAAATTCATAAAATAATAATTTTACTTAATTAATCATATCAAAATTTATAAAGTAATCATTTCATTTAATGTGATTAATCATATTAATAAAAATCAATTATTTATTTTACAATTTTTTACTTATCTAAAACTGAATTGAAAATGAATGAATGAAATGTTGCAGTAATTATTATTGACCTAATTATTTCTGAAAATTATTGTAAATTTTAAACTGCCAACAAATAAGTTTTGTATTTGAATCTGTGGAATGATTAATCTGATATTTACTAATCTTAGGTATACGTTGTCCACTTAGAGGATACTTATGCATGGGTTCGTCTCTCCGATGACATTGAACCACCGTGTTTTGATCATGTATACGCTGTAATGAAAGAGACACAGTCGTTACAGTGGGAGGAATTGTTACCTGGAACACCGTGCGTGGTACTTGCACGTTTCAGTTCACGCGATATCGTTAATGATGGAACAGCACGTGAGGTCACGAAGGTTTGAATAAACCGATTTATAGCTTACAACAACTGAAACAATATTGCATAGAAGTTTGAGTAATGTATTATGCATGTAATATTAGCATAATATATAATAATAATAACTAATAATAGCTTAATTGATATTAGTTGATTAACTAATTGATAGTAATAAAATTAATAATAATAACAATAGTAATAGTAATGATAACAATAGTGATAGTAAATATTGGCAATAATGATGATAATAATGGTAACGATAATGATAATGATAATGGCAACAGTAATAATAATAAAATAATGACAATAACAATAAGAGCTATACTATTACTACTGTTGCTATAGAAATATTTATATTGTTATAATTTTTTAACAAACATTTATCAATCAATGAAAGCCTAAATATTAGTTTAAAATGAGAGCCAAGAAAATTAATATTTAAATTATATTTGGTTTGATAAAATTAGACTAAATAAAAAATTGTTTATGACAAACTTTTAATTGTGATAATAACTTTAAAAATCGAATATTACTTGTAAAAATATATTCCTGATACAATGCATATATATGTAAAATTTTTCCTTTCCTTATTCCATTCAATAATTTTGATATAATTAATACTTTTAGTTTGAGTCATATGCTCGTGCTATTATTGAAGAATGTCACAATACGTCAAAAACAGTAACCGTTCGTCTCGTTGATTTCGGATTTCGTCTCACGCAATTAAGCGTCACAACTATTAAGCCGCTAACAATCGCATTTGACGGACCACCGCTAGCATTCCGATTGCTAATTAATTCATTACCAAAAGTGATGTGATAACTTTGATAATACTTTCATAATTAATTATTATACATTTGGTAACTAAAGTTAATAGTTACATAATGAATTAAATTAATAGTAAAGTAAAAAGATAATAATATATTTTTTTGGATGATTGAAAGAATTATCATTATCAGATTTAGTCTCACCATAACTTTTTTTTTTCACTAAAACACAAAATAGAAACAACTTTTCAAAATACTTTATCTAGTAAAGAAGAAAATTTGAAGTTTTTTCCTTTTTTATTTTTGGTTTTAAAGTAATAATTTTAATTTAAATTTAGCAGCAAAAAGAAACTTTATGTCGATATGCAACACTACGTGTTCGACTCACAGTATCACATGAAAAGCAATTTTTGTGTTGGTCAAAAACTTGGGAAGCAATTGATATTAGGGTTAACAGAAAATTATTATACACGTAGCATAAATTATTGACAGATAACGTGAACGTCAACAAAATTTTCACGTTATTTGTAACGTTAGAATTATAAAATAATACCGCGAAATAATTCAAAGTTTTAAGTGAAAATTTTTAAGTAAAAATGATAATAAAATTTAAATTATCAAAATATTCATTCTGCCATATTTGAAAAATTAGTACAAATTATTTTATTGATAAAATCGTTTAAAAATGATTTTTAATGATATTTATAATGAAGCTATTTCATCTAATTTATTACATTTCTCATCAATTAGTTAAAGTAAATTAAAATAGAATAATTTCAATTAATCAAAACCTGCTTTAATGTCACAAATAAGTTAACAATTACAAATTTATTAGTTAATTTGCATTGCAAGTTTTATTTTATATCTTAGTTTAATTTAGAAAGAAAATTGGATTAATTGTTCGTCAAGCACAAAATCATTTGAAATGTGCAATTTGAATGATGAACAACAATGCGGTGAGAATAGTACATACTCGTTTATGATAATTAATCATTCTTAACATAATGAATTGACTACTTGATCTTGTCAATTTCAGGTTTAATGATATTTTCTTTTCGTTTTTTCTTGGCTTAATAAGAAACACAAAAGAGGCCATTGGGCATGACATATTGAGGCTGTATTTATTAGTAGAATAGCTAGGCATTATTTAAATTTAGCTTACTTAACATTATTAATATTCAAATAATCCGTTATCATTTTTTTATTTCTCTTTTGAAATATGTAATTTGAGTATTGATTATACTGAAATTTCATTAGTTTTGAGAAAAAGAAAAAAGAGCTAATAGTTTTGTTATTAAACTAATAATAGCCAAGGCTAAAATGTAGAATAAAGGTTAATTAGAGCTTAGACTAATGGCTTTATTTATTCTTAGGTAACTTTTTGGCAAATAACAATCGTATCAGACAGCAAAATTTCATTGCTTTTATATAATTCAAAAAAAGAAAATGAATCTGTGATGAGGAATAATATTTATTTAATTCATTAACTATTGAAAAGAAAAATTTATGCAATAAAAAATTTTATTTCATAAAACTTAAAAAAAGTTTAGTAAAATTAATTAAGATTTTTTAAAATTTGATTTATATATTCATATATCTGATAAATAAAATCATATTTAGTTACTTCAAAAAGAAAAAGAAAATAATTGTGGTAAAAATTATATTTAAATTTTTGTTATTTCTAAAATAATTTTATAAGTTTATCATTAGTTATTTTCTTTCTTTTTTTTTTCCATTTTTTATAGAGATTTATGATTTTTTCATAATTTATAAATTTATCTTTAGATTCCAATAAATGTTTAAGTCAGTTAACGCGTGATCCCATTACGGTAATTTAATTATTTAATTTAAAATTATAAATTCGGATATTAAAAGATTATAATATGGAAAATAGCAAGAGAAAACAAGAAAAAAAATTAGAAATGCATCTGAATAATTGGTATTTTGATAAAATTTTTTCATTTAAAAACTATTTATTAATTAATAAAATGTAAATTTCGCGATCAAATGGTAATTAAGTTTTTATTACTGCATGCATACATTATTTTTAATTTTGTATAATTTGTTGAAAATTGAGAATGATCAGCCAAAGAGTATTAAAAAAGATTACATAGAAGTGCTAAAGAAAGAAAGCGAAAAAAAAGGTAATTAAATTAGCAATATTTGCAGTATTTTTATTTAATATAATTGTTAAATTAATATATTATTTTTGCTTATTAGAAGGATATTATTCAGATATTAATTTATCATATTAAGTTATCATTAATAAGATGTTAAGATATTAATTAATTAACTTTTTATTACTAAGATACTAATTCATTAATTTGTCATTTTCATTTTCATTATAATTTCCTATTTTAACACTACGTTATTAACATATTTATCATTAAATTATCATTTTATGCTGCTTAATCATCATATAATTCTTATAATTAATGATGATAAAATCATTAAGATTATTTGATAAATCAATTTTATTCTAAAAAATTTTATTTGACATTTACATATTATAAAATTTGCAGGGAAAAAATGGCAAGCAATAAAAGTGAATTCAAATGGATGTAACTATCGAGAAAATTCTAATCACCGCGGGAATTCTAATTACCGGCAGAAATCAAATCATCGCGGGAATTCCAACCACCATAAAAATTCTGATCACTGGATGGATTCTATTCATCGCGAGAAATCAGATCATCGTAGGAATCCCAATTATCGTAAAAATTCTAATTATTATGGGAATTCCAGTGGTTGCGAGAATTCAAATCATCGCGGGAATTCTAATCATATCAAAAGTTTCAATCATCGGTCAGAATTTTGATAGTACTGCAATTGAAATAAAAGATTAAAGAAATTTTTTTTTTTTTTTCATTCCTTAATATTTATATTTTATAATTTATTTATTAGTTCTTTAACTTTTTTGAATTCATAAAAGACTATTAATTGTGATATTACTTGCACATCTGTTTTGTTATGTTTTATTCATATATTATTATTAATTTAAAAATTTGAATGAAAGTTACACTTTTTAACTTTTTTATAATTTAGATTTTGTTATATTTTTTTCTTCTCAATGCCCATTAATTTGAATATGATATGTAAATTTTTCATCAGTTTCATTATTTATAAAGTTTTATGCAGAATAATTAATTATGAAAAAAATTTTTTAGATTGTGAAAAATTTTTATATCATTTAAATTTTAGCTAAGTTTGATATTATTTTTTTGAAAAGCATTTGACACTTTTTTTTTCCAATTAATCCATTTGTAAAGTAATTTTTAGTTCTTATGTTGCTGAAATTTTAGAAAACAGAAGATATTGTCGTGTTAGATGCGCAAATGTCATCTTCATTGATAAATGCTCTACATTTGTGTCAAGATTTTGATTCAATTTAAAAATTCATTTTTTTTTCACTCTTAAAATTACAATCATTCTCATTCTGCTTCTTTTTATGCAATAAACTTTCTATGTTTTACTTCAATATTTCGTTATGGAGAAGAAAAGTCAGGAATTTAGAATTTATTGTTAGTGCGCCAGAAGTTTTTGTTCAAGAAATGAGTATAATTTTGAGCAAATGTTAATAATTTTATATTAGTATTAAACTTTTATTTCAATGAAAAATAAAATTTAGCATATTTAATTAAAAAATTTTTCATTTTTCAACAAATGTCCTTATGTAAAAATCTAAAATTAAGAATTTATATAAATTAAGAAATTTTTCTAACGACTAATTCACTTGAATTTATCTAATAATCAAGAAATAAAAACGATTTTTTTTTTTAAATAGAGCACTTCAGAAGCAAAATAAAAATAATATGAACCATAATTATTCGTTTAACTTTTTTTGTAAGCTAGAATTTTTTTCTCATTCGATTTTATTAATAATTGATAATTTAATTAAAAAAATTTATTTCAGATATTTTACTATAATAAATTTTTCAATGCAAATTCACCACTTTTTTTCTTTTTGATTAAATGATAAATTTTAAGTATTAATTAAAAATAATATATTATGTGAGATTAAAAGAAGAGAAGTGCAATAAAAGATTTATTGAAGAGGTCACAAAATCTGATATCACAAAAGATCAAATTTATAGTACCATGAAGAGATAAGATGAGAAAAGGAAAGAGAATAGGAATGTATTGATGAAATAAAACAATGGAAAGAGAAAATTTTAAATTAATTTTGATTAATTTCCGTTTATTATCATTCCATTAATTTTCCAAACACAAAATTTTATTGTTTTCGCCCGCAATAATCTAATTCTTTCTTTCTTTCTCTCTCTCTCTCTCCCTCTCTGTCTCTCTCTGTCCCTTCATTCATTTATTCGAGATTATAAGGTGAAAGTCTTCTTGCCGTAAGGGACATATCAAATGTCACATTTAGTGTATACCAATGGATTACACCGTATATTGATAGGGAAGAAAAGGTCAGAAGGATGACTTACATCTAAAAAAAAATTTTAAATAATTTAAAAAATTAAAATTTATCGTTTGTTATTACTGTTTTGATTTTATTCTTTCTCTTTAATGCTTATCAAGTAACAGTACTAATATCTGTTGTCATTAGTAAGTAGTAATAAATAAATTGTAAGTAGTAAGTACTAGTATCAGTAAATAGTAAGTAGTAATAGTAATAGTATTAGTAGCGATTAGTAATTAGAATAGTAATGGGCAAAAATTTTTCTTTATTTTTTCTGATATATTTTTCAAAAAATTTTTTTATATATATTAAAAATGAAAGGGAAGAAAATTCATTAACGAATATTTGATCACTCATCAAAAGACCATTCAAATCTTTTCAAGCAAATAATTGACAGTTTAATGAATGAATCTTTTAAATAATTTTTGAAACTGATCGGAATTTAACAGTGATGTACAATTTGAAATACATGCATACACACATACACAGATATTGACGACAGAACCGGATATCAATACTAATGTTATTGTATGTGATGAACTGACCCTGTTTCACAAAAATGTCCAATTTGAAAATCCAGAAATTAACACCTTCATTATCTTCACCATCATTATCATTATCATTATCATCATACTATCATCGTCATCATCATTATTACCCACAAATTAACACCATTATCAGTTTCATCATCATTACTATTATCTTTATTATCATCAATCAATTAACATTATTAATTTCAGAAATATTTGAATGAATCATTTAATTACATATAAATTTTTCTTTCAACTTGTAATTAATATATTTCTGTTAAAATATTAAAAATGCTGTAATGCGACATTTCGGATACATTAATGCATCACAACATAATATTTATATTTTGTTAACAGATGCAATGATAATGCAAAATTACAAATTAACATATGTACTAATTAATTGTCTTATATTTTGCATTCAAATATTCATTAATATATTCATAATAAAATTTTTTCAAATTAAATTTATATGATATAAATATCAATAAAATTTTACAAATCACTGAAAAAAACAAAAAAAAAAAAAACAAAAATAAAAGAAAAAGCATTTTATTAATGAAATAAAAGAAAAAAAAAGCAAATGAATTTGTTTGCTTTTTTTACAAATCAGTGAAAAAATAACTGTCTAAAAAAAATAATTTTTCAGATAATTTTATTGCCCATCATTAGCTTGTCAATCAATTTTAGACATGCTTAATAAAATTCGAAAAACTTTTCAAACTTAATTGCTTTATTTCAAAACATACTACCCTATGCAGAAGCAAAAAACTGATGCATTCAATTAATAAATTATTTCATTCATTCTTATTAATTTAAGAAAAAAGTCTTTTTTTAATTAAAAATCTCATTTTAAAATAAATTCATTAATAATTCTTTTGCCAATGAAAATGTTAGTTTAAAATCTCATACATTTTGCATTTATATTATTTAAAAAGTTGCGATATTGAAATGCAATTACGAATATACTTTCTGCATTTTTACACAAAAACTCCGCCGCCCTCCGTGGGACTCGAACCCACGACCCTCAGATTAAAAGTCTGATGCTCTACCGACTGAGCTAGGAAGGCCCCGGACTATCGCGGGAAAATTTTTTGTAATTTTAATTTCGGATTTAAAAGCTAAAATTAAATTATAATGGCTAACAAAGAAAATGGTATAAAAGTTAATTAACTTACATATATATGTTTGTTCAAATCAAAAACAATAAAAAGAGATGAAAGAGATCAAAAAGAAAAATCAATGTTTTAAGCTAAAGAATGCTTCTGTTTATTCCATATGCTTAATAAAATTTCAAAACTTTTACTGAAAAAAGAAATTTTTTTTTTTGATATGTTTAGTAATATTAGAAAGAAAAATTATTGCTAATTGGGAGAATATGAAATGAACAAAAAGTTTAATTTTTCTAATAAATCAAAATACTAAAATATCTCAAAAAAAAGTATGTTTTTATGAAACAAAAGGAGAAAAATAATGAAATTAATGCAAGCAGAACATTCAGTACTATCTTTGAAAGATGACTAAACTATTAATAATCATAGATATATTTAAATAAATTATTATTTAATCAAAAATGAAAACAAAAAAAAAAAAGGAAAAACCAAATTGCTGTAAATCATTTACTCCATGTAATTTATTGGTAATATAAAAAATTGCAAACCTCAATAAGTATAATACTTTTAAAGCTAACTTTTCATTTTTTTTTTTTAGTTGTTTTATTTATTATCCAATGCGTTTCAATAATTATTTCATCAATTTCATTTGATAATTTTGCTTGCTTTTCTTTCTTAATATGCTAATAAATTTCGACTAAAATATAAATATATAAAAAAATATTTATTAAAATGTAAATTATATTAAAATTATTTTAAAATATAAATACAAAAAAAAAGCATTCGCTTTTGCAAAAAAAAAAAAGATTCATTAAAATATTATCTATTATTTTTATAATTCTTAAATTAATATTATACACTTTTTCAAACATAAAAAAAAAAAATATTCATTAAAATATTATCGATTATTTTCATAGCTGTTTGTAACTGATAAATTTAATTTTTCAACATTTTTTAACAGCATTGTAAGAGAACTGATGATACATTTTCATTATCATTTATCATTCATTCAAAACAGGAATTGAAATGTTTCAATAAATAATAACGGATATGGGATGAAATATATTAGAATTATTCATATCATTCATGAAAGACATCAAAAAGGTCAAGCAATAATAAAATAGGAAATTAAATTTTGATTGATAAAGTATTCTGTTCATAAAATGTGGTGTGTACAGGAAAGATTCCAAATATCCTAAGGGAATAGTTTAATCCGTCATCAAACTTTCGCCTTTCTGCTTTCTTTTCATAATTGAACAGGTAAAAGATATGAAATAGGTATAATCTTTGATGTCTAATTTAGGTCGATATCACATTTTTCATACCAATCTTTTTAATCATTACCGTACAAATTTATAAAATTCATTTCACCGATCATCAACAACATCATTCCCTCTTTCCATCCATTCATCCATTCATCCATTCGTCCATTCCTCCATTCTTTCATTCTTTCATTCCTTCACATCATCACTTTTACCTCTTCATCATCTTTCATTCTTGCAATCTTTTTCATATTCACAAGATCATGACACCTCTTCCCGCACCTATATATACTGTTTTTCGCTAAATTTCAATTTTAATCATATCATTTTGAATGGTATACATACATTCTTTTCTCTCTTTATTTACACTTTTATGCATAAATAAACGAATAATTTTCATCGTTAATTTTAAGCGCTAATTTTTTTTTTGTCTTTTTTTTAGATCATTAAAATTGATCATCAATAATTCAATAATTTGTTGCAATTTCAAATTAATCATTTTGCTAATTCTATTATTCCAACTATTTTCATCACTAATCACTGAGAAGAAATCAGGAAGAAAGAAGCAAAAAGTAAAATGTTGCATATGCAAATTTGCTCATTTTTGTCATATATGATAATAGCAAGTATTAATGCTATTCCAATTGATAATGGTGTCGAAGGTGAACCTGAAATTGAATGTGGTCCAACATCAATCACTGTTAATTTTAATACTCGAAATCCTTTTGAAGGTAATTTGTTTCTTTTCTAACAATTTTTTAATAACTCTTTTATTTATTATTATTTTTTTTTTCTTTGTATAATCATTTTATTATTTTGATTATCAGTTTTTAAAAATATAACATTTTAATGATTAAAAAATAATCTATCATGGACAATCTAAATGAATTTATAAAATAATCATGAATGTAAGAAAAATTAGTACAATTATAATCTTACATAACAATAATTTAAAGAAAAAAAGAAACCATAATCAGTTATAAATTAAAAAAAAAAATATAATCATGGAATAGTAATTATTAAAAAAGAAAAACCATATTAGGTATTAAATTTAAAAATAAAAAAAATTTTAAAAAAAGGAAGTGATAAGATTATTTATTTCAGGACATGTATATGCTAAAGGATTATACAGTAATCAAGATTGTCGTAGTGATGAAGGTGGACGTCAGGTAGCCGGAATATCATTACCGTTTGATTCATGTAATGTCGCACGTACACGTTCGTTAAATCCACGTGGAATATTTGTCACAGCTGTTGTGGTAATTACGTTTCATCCACAGTTTATCACAAAAGTTGATCGAACATATCGATTGCAATGCTTTTACATGGAAGCTGATAAGACTGTTAGCACACAAATTGAAGTTTCCGAAATGACAACCGTATTTGCTACACAATTGGTACCAATGCCTGTGTGTAGATATGAGGTAAAATTTACAAATTCACTTTCAATTTATATACTTTTTATTTTTTTTTTCTTTTAGTTTACATTATGATATAAAATTTTATTTTAAATAGTATACTATTATTTATAATTTCAATTAAAATGTTTAATTCTAATTTTTTAAAAGTTTTTTATTGTTTTACAAATAATTAAAATAGCACGGTTTTAGTTCAATTTATAAATAATTGATATGAAATGTTTTTATTCCTTTTATTTTTGTTTTTTATTATTTATTTATTTCTCTTTAGAACTTGAATAATCTTAATGAGAGTATATAAAATTGCAAATAACATTTTAGATTTCAAATTTTACTTTCGTTTTTTCCCCGAAATTATCAAATATGATTTAGATTCTGGATGGTGGTCCAACCGGACAACCTGTCCAGTATGCTAATATTGGACAACCGGTTTATCATAAATGGACATGTGATTCTGAAACAGTTGATACATTCTGTGCTTTGGTACATTCCTGTTTTGTTGATGATGGCAATGGTGACAGTATTAATTTAATTAATGAAGAAGGATGTGCTTTAGATCGATATCTTCTAAATAATTTGGAATATCCAACTGGTATAATTTTTAATTCAAAAATATTTGTTGGAAATTTAGAAAAAAAAAAGAGACAATTTTTCAAATTTATTCAAATATTATTAATCATTTTTGAATTTTTACATTCATTCATATTTAGTATTTAAAATTTAAATTGGCAGTTTAAATTTCAAATATAATTTCATTCAAATATATTTCTAAAATTACATTTTTTTTAATTGGTTAATTTTTAATTTTAGATCTAATGGCTGGGCAAGAAGCTCACGTTTATAAATATGCGGATCGTTCAGAACTCTTCTATCAATGTCAAATAACAATAACAATAAAGGAGCCAAATGGTGAATGTACTAGGCCGCAATGTCCTGAGCCACAAGGTTTTGGTGCTACTCAACGTCAAACAGTACGTCGAACTTCCAGGAAACGACGTGACACAAACGCTTGGTACGATTCGGCTAACACATTGGACGTAAGAACCGAAATGACCGCATTAGAGATAATGGACGAAACGGTAAGTAAAAGTAACGTTGTAAATTGAATCTAATATTTATAATTGAAATGAAAGTATATTACTGATAAGCTTATCATAATAATAACTAATTTTGTTTATTATATCAATGATTAATCTATTTATTTATTATATTTTGTCAAGTAATTATATTTATTCTTGTTTTCTTATATTAATTTAAGATATTATTAATTCTTTTTTTTTTTTTTTTTGTTACTAAAATCATTTTTAGTTTAAAATTAAATTTAGAAAATTATAAAATAATTTTTATATCAGTATAAAGAAAACAAAAAGCTAAGTGGAATGCATAAATAAAAATACACTTATTTAGATTTTTCGTTTATTAATTTAAAAGAAAAAAACTGAATTTAAAATTAGTTCTTTTGTGATTGAAAATACTTTTAACATTAAAATTTACTAAATTATGTAATAATTTTTCTATTTTTATAACTTTTGAATTTTTTTTTTAAAAACTAATTAAAATTTATAAAATAAATAAAATTTTATCTATTTTAGGTTGACGATGTATTGCAAAATTTGAAACAAAATAATAAGAAATTAACGGATTTATCATCGACACATATTGCATTCAATGAACAAAGTTTATGCTTTTCAAATATTGCATTTGCAATTGCAGCTGCAATCTTTGCAACATTACTGTGTGCTATTTTTATTGTTATTATTTTCTTTTATCGAGCAAAACAGTCTAAATTATAATTTATAAACAAAAATAAAACAAAAAAAAAAAAAAAAAGAAAGAAAAGTTAGCAATTCATTGAATTAAAGTAAACAAAATAATTCTTTTATATTTAATGCAAACATAAAAAAAAATTTTAATGCAAATTATAGTATAATAATAATTTTACAAAGGCTTTTTTCACTTCTTTTTCATTCTTTTTTTTTTTTTTTTTTTTTTTGAGAAAAATAATTTTATTGTAAAAAAAAAATTTAATAAAAAAAAAATCAGTTTTGTATAATTAATGCAATTAAATTGTTATAATTTTTTTTGATGTCTTTTGGTGTTTTTGCTCAAAATTTTCATAACGCATAGTTTTTATATAAAAATATATTAAATTTAATTAGTAATTATTTTTTGCTTCTTTTTTTGTTTCTTTTCTTTTTAAACTATTAGTAGCATATTTGTCTGAATGTGTGGTAATTATAATTGTTATATTATTATCATATCCATTATTATTTATTTATAAATTTTTGATATATATATTTACTTTTTAATTTTGGCAATTATCTTTTTGAAAATTTATTTATATCAACAATTTTGAATAATTTTACAACAATTTTATTTTTTTTTTTTTTTAAAATCATTTTTATTTCTTGTATCTCATATTCGTTTTGTTATCTTCATTATTCATTTTCAAAATTATTTATCATTTGCTTTTTGCACTTTTAATTTTTATGTTTGTTTCTTTGTTTCTTTTTTTTTTTTCAATTCATATTTCATCTGATTTTGTATTATTTAAATTTCATTAGAAAATTTCATAAATTTCAGTGTAATTCTCTTATTTCTCTTTTCATTTACTTATTTATATTAACTAAAATCAATTATTTTATTTTAAAAATTTTCCGAATCAAGAAATTTCAATTTAACATCTTTTTCTCGTCCTTTTCCTCTTATCATCACATTATCAATTATATCGTTTTAAAATCTCTGATTTTTCTTATCACATTTATTTCACTAAATTTCAAAATTTTCCTATAAACTATCACTTTTCATACATTTTTAGCATTTGTCCACCAATATTTTCCATTTTATATCGTTTCTCTCTTTAGTAATTTCATTATTTATTTTAATAATTATAAAAATAAATAAATTTTTCTTTCATAAATCCTACAAATAGCAAAAAAAAAAAAAAAAGAAATGAAGAAAAATTAATTCAATTTTGCTTTATCAACAAAACTATCATTTTTATCATTTGAAATTTTTATATTTAATTGATAATTTAATACCGTATTAGCCTTCATTTTCCTGTTAATTTATCATTTATCATTAACGAAACACAAATTATTTAAAATTTTCTTTTTTTGCCCTAAAAAAATTTTCTCTTTCCATTTTGCTCCCTTATTTCATCTCTCTCTCTCTCTCTCCCTCTGCCTCTTCCACTTTCTTCCTCTCTTTTTCTCCCATTTTTTCTTTATTCTTACATAATGGTTATTTTATTTGTAAATAATTTAATTTATCATAAAATGATAAAAGATAAATGTTTATCACATACCAATTAACATTACTAATTAAACTTAATTTTTTATTATTTTTCCTTTTTTTAATTTGTTTTGCTTCTTTTGGTTTCTTCTTTGTCTCACTTTCTTCTCTCTCTTTCTCCTCTCTCTCTCTCTCTCTCTCTTCTGATTATCAATAATTTTGAATTTTTCTGAAAACTTTTATATTTTCTTGTCATTCATTTTATGTCATAATGATTAAATCACTGTAAATTCCTAGAAATTTCACTTTTTGTTCCATACTGTAATTTGAATTATAAAATATTTAAAAATTTTAATTTTAGTTTTATTTAATTATTTGTTTTCTTTTTTTTTTTTTTTCAAATAACTGCAAATCTTTATCCTTTTTTGATGTATTTTTATCATTTTCTTTCTTATCTTATTGTTTATACATCAATTAGAAATGCTAGATCAATAAGAATTGCTCGTAATTTTTCATTATTTGACAAAAAATTTTTTTCCAATAATTTATTTATATTAAGCATTAAACTTCTGTCAAACTATTTTTAATCTCTTTTTTTTTTTCCTCAACTTTTTACAATTTCTCTTAAATCTCAGTAATAACAGTTAAGAGAACAACGAATAAAAAATAAAAATTTATTACGACAATAAATTAATAAACATTTAATACCGATGAATCATATTTTTATCATTTTCTTAAAAAATGTTTCAATTTACTTTTAAACAATCAAATCTTTTTTGAGATTTGATGACATTTTATTTATTTTTTTAAAGATATTTTACAAAAGAAAGCAAAAAAAAAAAAAGAAACAGGAAGTAATTTATCAATTATCTTCTTATCATATTTATTATCAATCGTTATCACAAATCATAATCATTGGTAATCGTAATATTGTTATTTAATCATTATAGCATTCTATTAAAATTGTAAAATGCTAAATTATCAACGATTTCTCAAATTATTGAAATCATCTTTTTTTTTTGTTTCATTAATTAAATGAATATTGTTGTTGTAAGTTATAATAAAGTAATACTGTTAAATAATATTTTGGTCACATAAAAATTTCCAAATCATTTTTCTTTCTTTTAATTATATAATCAATGTTAATTTTTTAAAAGAAAAGTTGAAAAATGAATTAAAAGTATTTTTTTATGAAGAAAAAAAATGAATGAAACAATTTTCAAAATTAATAATTAAGTAATTTTTCCAATGAAAATTTTCATTTCTTATTGCAAAGAAAAAGAAAAAAGAACGATAATAAAATTATTTTGTTTGTTTGTATTAAAATATATATTATTATTCATTATTATTACCTATTATTATTATTTATTATTATTATTGTTATTAATTTTCAACTATTATTATTTGCTCAATGAAACTTAACTGAAAAGGAAATAATAAACAAATAAACTAATAATTAATTGATTTACCAAACATATAAAATAATTTTAAAACACTACAAATTAGTAAATATTTTAATCAAAAAAAAAAGCGATTGTTTTAAATATACAATAAATTATTATTACAAATTTAATTTATTCCACAATATATAAATTTTATTAATTTTTACATGCAATGTGGTTTACATATATTTTAATATCGTTCATTAAATTATAAAATGATAAATTATAATGGAATACTTTTTAATATTTATTCATTTAAAAGTATGAATGAATAATTTTGTAAAAAAAAAATATTATTCAATTTGCTAAATGCATTAAAAAAAAAAAAAAAAAATTGACATTTTCTTTTGATCGTATATTTACTGCAAATTAACTTTAATGCTCTCATTTTTTATGATTCAATATAACTTATCAGTTTTTTTTATTTCTTATCAGAATGATAACAATTATTATTGTAATTATTTCTAATCAGCTGATTAATTCGAATTGATACATTACTCCCAATTAATCAATTACTTAATTAATTCAACATTAATATTTCAGGTATAATTGTTTATTTGCTTTTAATTTTGAGCCATTTTTTTTTCAATTTATTTATATTGAATAGATAATTTGTTTTTTTTTTTTTTTTTGTTTGTTTTAATTTCTTTGATTGATATTTTTCAATAAAAAATTTGTTTTTTTATTGGTTTTCGTTTTTTCTTTCCTTCCGTCTTTTTACCCATAAAAATAAATTTTTATGTGATTAAAGATCAGTGCTTAAAATACGAATAAAAATAAACAAAGAAAGAAAAAATAGAGACGAAATAATCAATTAGTAATCAATGATGAATCTTTCGTGTAAGCATTTTTGCAAGTTTATTATCATTTTGAATTAAATTATGTAAATATTTTGTAATATATCAATTTAAAATATATTTAAAAAAAAATTATATGCATATCAGTTTGAAATATTCTCAAATTATCATAAATTTATCAGCAAAGAACAGATGAAAAAAATTTAATACCACAAATTACATACTGTTTTTAAAATTTAGTAATAACTATATTATTTAAGCAGTAATGGTAGCTAATTTCAAAATGAGAATTTTATGATATTCAAGAAATGCATTTAGTAATTTCTAAAATTTGAAATATTCAAAAAGAAAGGGAACTAGCAAAATATTTTTTAAAACATTTTGAATGTAAATAATATTGTATTTTTATCAGTATTAATATAAAAATATGTTAATAGTATATTTATAATAATAATATATTAATATGCCAATAACATATCTCAGTGAAAAATTACCTGAAAATATAAATAAATGAAACCAAATATTAATTAATTATGTGATCATACATAATAAATATTATTGCGCACGTGAAAATTACGTAAGATTGCATGACTAATATCACTGCTACATAAGAATTACGTGGATAATATCACTACTACGTAATTCTTACGTAGCAGTGATATTTGATATTAATATAATAATATATTAATAATTATATAATCCATTTAGTAAAATAAGATTTCATTTTTTTGTTTTTAATAATGAGATTGTATATGATATGATATGATATGATATGATCTCTTATTTCAATGGAATTTTCTTGAAATTTTTTTTTCTTTCATATATAATACTTTATTACTTATTAATTTTATTCTTTGAAAACGTAAATTCGATGATTCATTTTCATTTTTTCTTTTACTTTTCTCTTGAAATATACTTCAAATGTATTTTATTTGTTTATTTTTATCAATCTTTCTGTTTTTTTTTCATTCCTTATTAATAACTGATTTGTTGATTTTGTTTTTTTTTTTTTTTTTTTTTTTAGTATGTCATTTTGTTTTTATCTTATTTTTTTCATTAATTTTATTTGTTAATTATTATCTCATCATCTTTTAGCATTTTAATTAAAATTTAATATTCCATCCTCAAAATGTGTACACTCTTATAAAAATTCCAACTAAAATTATTCATTTAAAAATTTTTGTTTAAAATTTATTTTTCTTTTTTTTTTCCTTTGTCTAAGATATTTTGTAGCAAATTCTTTTATTAAATCAAAATATTTAACAATTCATTGCAAATTACCATCATACTTTTAATTTATTCACGAAAAAATCGTTCGTATTTTGTTTTTATGTTGTAAAAAGAAAAAAAAAAAGTTATTGTAAATAAATTTAAATTTCATTTGAGAAAAATTTCAAGACACATTTTAATTGGTAATAATTCTATTTGAAATTCAAGTACTATTGAACTAAAATGAATAGTAATTTTAGTAATAAATTAATGTACTAATATTATTATTTTAATCATTTTATGTCGTATCGTTTGCGATTTTATGCTTGAATACTTTGTTTAAATACTTGAAATAAATTTTGAAAAGTGAAAGAAAAGAAAGGAAAAAAATGGTAGAAAAATGAAAACAATGTAAAATGAAATATAACAATTTTGATAAAAATGTTTTTTCTTTTTTTTATTTCGTTGTAAAATTTTTTTAAAAAAAAAAAACTTTTTATTTACATTTTATTGCTGTAAAAACACGCAAATTACATTTAACTTTCCTTTTTTTTTTTGAATTATCAACAATAAACATTGCGTAATTTATGAACAAATACTAACTTATCAATTAATTACAATGATTTAATGATTTAATAAACAAAAAGAAAAATAAATTACCTGTGAAAACGAAATTACCTTTATTAATGAGATATGTTTGTGATAATGAGATACCTTACATTTACATTTAACATTAATGAATTCAATTCAGATTTATAAGTATTAGGCCTAGAAAATATAGATTTGTGAAATAAAAATTGTACTATAAGAATAATTTGTGCAATTTAAAAAGAAGTGATTGCAATTTAAAATTCGTTGACAAAATTTAAATTAAATTAAACTTCAATTATCAAACCAGAAAATGAAATATTATAATTGTAAGTGTAATGGTAATAAATTAAAAATAAAACGATAAATTTAAAAAATATTTGCATAAATAAGAAAAGCAATTTCTAGAATAAAAAAAAAAAAAAGAAAATGAGCGATTAATTTTTTCCTCAAATAATGCATGATCGATCGGATTTTTTCATAAAATTTGAACTTTAGATAAATAAATTCTTATTAAACTTATTTATTTTGCTTCGGGTAAAAAAAAAATTGCAGAATATTTATTTGTGTGTAAATAATTTGTAGTAAACAATTAATAATTTTATCTCAATAAATATTATTTGTTTAGAAAAAATTATTTATTTGAATATTTTTTGGATATATGAATTTTTTTTTTTTTTTTTTGAAAAATTGTAGTAAAATTTAATTTTTTTATGTAGAACTTAACAATATTAGTAGTAATTCAATTATATTAGTTTATAATTTCTTTTTAATAATAATTATTGACTAAAATATATAAAAAATGAATGAATGAAGAATTGAATCGAAATATTTATTTTAACGATATCATTAATCATTATCATGATTACATTAATTGCTAATATTTTTTTAAAAATCTAAAATGATTTCATCTGATTAATGATTGTTACAATGTAAATTATTATTATTATTATTATTATTATTATTATTATCATGGCGAATGATAATTATCAATTATCAGTCATTTTTCTCCTAATTTTTAATTTGAAAGTAAAATTAATTTATAGTAGTGAAAATTTCAAAGTAAACAATAGAAAAATAAAAATGAAGAAGAAAAAGAAAGTAAAGGAAAGAATGAAGAAAGATGTCGTTTTAAATTTCCATCATTTATTTTCCTATTATCTTCCTCTTCCCGCTCTACCGATTATCCGTTGTAACCTAATCTTATCTACCTTTTTCTAATTTTTCTTTTTTTTTTTAAAATTTTTTTGAACGGCCTATGAAATGAAATGAAATGTCGCTTTCGCCTTCTTTTCATTGTTTTTCCTTTCCTTTTATTTTCTTTTTCTTTTTTTTTCTTTGAACTACAATAACTATAATAACAAAAAAAACAACAAAAAACAACAACAACAACAACAATAATAACAGCAATAATAGTAATAAATAGTAACGACAACAATAATGATAGCAATAGTAGTAACAGTAATAATAACAATAACAATGGAATTAAATTAATTAATCGGAAATAACAATGGTACCAATTTCTTAAAGTATTTTATCTTTGCATTGAGATTATATACCATTTCCAGGTTAGTTTCTAAGAGATAAGAAATGGCAAAAATCATGCAAATGGTTGATGAAAAAAATGGAAAATGAAATAAAAATCAAATTTGAATGCTGATAGTAGTACTGATTAAAATAGTAATAATAATAATAATAATAATAATAATAATAATAATAATAATAATAATAATAATAATAATAATAATAATAATGATAGAATATGACAGGTTAAAAGGATGAAAAGAGATAAATGAAAAGGCAATAATCATTTGATACGAATTTAACAAAACAAAACAAAAAAAGAAAACGAAGTTGAAAGTGATAAAAGAAAAGATAAAGATGTAGAACTGATAAGAAAAGAAAAAAAAAAAGTGAAATTTTCTTTTTTTGATAAATGTCACTATCATTTAACATGCATATTGGATATACGTATATGCGTAAATATTATTACACATAAAGATAAAAAATACGGAAAAGAAAATCGGTTATTTATTTGTTTATTTATTTATTCTTTCAACTTATATTTTCAGACTGCCAAGAAATACATATCAAAAAATGAAGATGAAATGAAAAAAAAAAGAAAAAGAAAGTGTCGTAAAAAGGGATAGTGATGGATATTTGATGAGGTGAATTTCTTTTTTTTTTTTAAAGGCAAATAAACAAAATAGGTGGAACTGATATGAAAATTTAACAAATTTAGAACCACCACAGTGAAACAATAGTTTTCCTTTTTTTTTTTTTTTTTTTTTTGTTTTTGTTTTCTTTCTTCGTCTTCGTTTTTCCTTCTTCATTCATTCAACCTTTTTCAATTTGATATATGAATGATGATAAGAAGAGAATGGGATAATTAAAATGACAAATAAAAAATTAAAAAAATAATTGATGAAAATAAAAACAAAAAAAAAAAAGAGAGAGAAAGAGAAATTAGGTCGATAGAATTAATGTATATCAAAAACAGGAAAGCTGGTTATCCAGGAAGGCGGGACAATATCCGCCCGATATTAAACCTATAAAAAGACTTCCAGAAATATCACAAATCATATCAACTTTGATAAGACCAATACAGGAACAACAACAACAACAACAACAACAGCAGCAGTGGGATATCAGTACTACTATTATCACTACTGTTTATTTTCCTATTTCCTAATCATCCTCATTCGTACAATCATTAATTAATTATGCTTCGATTAATTAGCATATTAGTAGCATTTATTACTGTTGTAAATGCTATTCCGGTTGATAATGGTGTCGAAGGTGAACCAGAGATTGAATGTGGTCCAACATCAATCACTGTTAATTTTAACACTCGAAATCCATTTGAAGGTAACAAATTTTATTTCTAATATTTTATTTTACAATAATGAATTTAATTTAATTATTTAAAATAAAAATTTAGTTAATAAATTTTTTGCCAAAAAAAAAAAAGAGAACAAAATGAAAATAAGTAAAAAGAAGATAATCTTTTACAAGATTACTAAAATTTATAAATTATCATTTGAATAATTATGAAATTTAAATCTTTTTGGAAAATTTTTTTTAATTTATTATTTCAATAATTATAAAATTTAGCTTAATGCAAATATAAAAGTAGGATTAATTATTAAAGAAAAATTCTCATAAATTGTAAATTATTTTAGGACATGTTTATGTGAAAGGACTGTATGATCAACAAGGATGTCGCAATGATGAAGGTGGACGACAGGTAGCCGGAATTGAGCTACCGTTTGATTCATGTAATGTCGCACGTACACGTTCGTTAAATCCACGTGGAATATTTGTCACGACAACAGTGGTCATTTCATTCCATCCATTGTTTGTCACAAAAGTTGATCGTGCGTATCGTGTACAATGCTTTTACATGGAAGCTGATAAGACTGTTAGCACACAAATTGAAGTTTCCGAGATAACAACAGCATTTGCAACACAAATTGTACCAATGCCTGTGTGTCGATATGAGGTATTTTCTTTTTTTTTTTTCTTTTTTATTTAAATTTAATTTGTATGAAATTTTCTTTTTATTAATTGGACTCAAAAATTTTTTGTTTTTACTAAAAAAGAAAAGAAAGAAAGCACATACTTTATTGTTTTCCTATTAATGAATATTACTTCATCCTTTTTTTTTTTTTTCCTTATAGATTCTTGATGGTGGACCATCAGGACAACCGGTTCAATTTGCTACTATCGGACAACCGGTTTATCATAAATGGACATGTGATTCTGAAACAGTTGATACATTCTGTGCAGTAGTACATTCATGCTTTGTTGATGATGGTAATGGTGATAAAGTAGAGCTATTAAATGCTGATGGTTGTGCTTTGGACAAATTCCTACTTAATAATTTAGAATATCCAACAGGTATGTCTTTTTTATTATTGTTATTGCTATTTTTTGTTATTAACAATAATATTTAAGAGATATTTAATAATTTTTGTTATGAAAATTAATAAAAGATATGGTAGATTTTATTTAATTTAAACATTTTTCAGATTTAATGGCTGGACAAGAAGCACACGTATACAAATATGCTGATCGATCACAACTTTTCTATCAATGCCAAATTAGCATAACAATTAAGGAACCAAACAGTGAATGTCAACGACCACAATGCGCTGAGCCACAAGGTTTTGGCGCAGTTAAAACGCGCAATGGTGTTGCAGCTGCATCACGACAAGCTGCTGCATTTAGAGTGCTGAAAAAGAGAGATGTAAGAGATGAGAATGTTGTTGATGTACGTACCGATCTGAATACATTGGATATAAATGAAGAGGTTTGTTAATAATTTGTTCAAATTAATTTAAAATTTTCAATTTTAAAAATAAATAAATATTTCCCTTTGCTTTAAGATATTTTTAAATACAAAAAAAAGTGAAAGTTAAATAATATAACAATTTTCCTTATTCGAATTCTCCCTCTCTTTTTTTTTATCTTGTTTTTATTTATTTTCCTTTTAGTTTACTTCACTGCCAAATGCACTACGTCATCGATCATCATCACTCTTAGCACATGAAAATGGTCATCCGGTAATTGTCGCAACAATGACACAAGGTATATGCATGTCAGTGACCGGTTTTACACTTGCCGGTATGCTAATATTTATTATTGTTTCTGTTGCTACCATTGTTTCCATTACATTATTACGATCACATTCTACCAAAGTTTAAAATGTTATTAATGATATTACGCACCAATGTATTATCATTATTTGCTAGTCTTTTTTAATTTGAATTTAAATTAAAAAAAAAAAATAAACTACAATGTATATCCAGGATAGTTAATCCAATGGATCATTGTAATTAACAATTTGTTCATTTTTCTGTTTTATCAATATCATTTATCAGTTATGAGTAAGCTCTATGAGCTTTTCTTTTTTCAATCTCTCTCTCTCTCCCTCTCTCTTTCTTCTCATCTCTCCCAATTTTTTCTGAGGAAAAAAAGAAAATTAAATAATTGCAATTTTTTCTGAGGAAAAAAAGAAAATTAAATAATTGCATTAAAATTATGAAATGTAAATTTTGTTTGCTATGATAAATTAAAATTCCACAATCATGTAATTGATTCCAAGAAAAGAAAGAAATGAAACTTAACTATTATTTTCTTTTTTCTTTTCTTTCATTTTCTGTTCCTTTTTTTTTTTTTTTATTTGTAATTATTTTAAAAAGAAGAACAAAAGTAGAAGAAAAAAGAATTTTATCCGTTTTTTTTATCATTTTTGTGTAGAAACTAGGAATTAAAGCAACAATGAAAAGCAAAATAAATTTAAAAAACAAAAAAAAAGTTAAATTTTCTTCAGTTTTTCACTCTTTCTTCATCCTTAACTTTAAATTGTATAAGCTCCAAACTTTATCAATCATTTATCTTCTATCATATCAAGATAACACGACTTCAAATTTTATAATATTAGTGTTGATAGCAATTTTAGTAAACAAAAATATTGGTATGATTATTATAGCTAGTTTTACTATCATTAGTATCATTAATTTCATTAAAATTATCAAAATTATGAACGGAGAGAGTTAACAATAGGATGCATCCTAATTTTCTAATTGAAAGTTGATTTTTTTAAGCTAAAAAAAATTTCTTTCTCCTCTCAGTTTCAGGCTATTTATTATCCGAAACAGCCATCTTCTGCTTTCTTTTTTCTTCGTTATTTGAAAAGCGGAAAATTTTCATGAATAAATTACCCAAGAATAAAACAAATCTCGGAATAAAATTAATTTTTAACATTTTAATTTTTAAAATAACAAATTCTCCTTCAACTTTTTTCTCTTTTCCCTTTCCCTCTCTCTCTCTCTCTCTCTCTCTCTCTCTCCTTGTCATTCCTTCCTCTTAATGGTTCTCTTCAAAATAGCTGTAAACTGTAATTTTTGGAAATTATTTCTCATTTGTCTACTTTTTCTTTTTTGTTCTATTTTAATTAAACAATTAAAATTGCTGAATATATCTGAACATACTTAAATCATTTACTACTATAACTACAATTAACTACGATAACTGTAAATGAATTATTATCATACAGTAGCATAGCTTCATTACCATACCATACCACTGCAAAAATTTATCATCATACTGTAGCCGAACTTCATCATCTACTGCAGCTCATATCATCATACTGTAGCCCAACTTCACTATCATACTGTAACACAACTCATTTTCTCATCTGTTCATTCATTCCACAATAACATCAAACTTTTCGTATCTGTTTTAAAAAAAAGAGGAGATAAACTAAAAAAAGTCTTTCATTGGTTATATTATAATCATTTATGATATCTTTTTATCATATCAGTCAGTAATTTCCCTCCCAATATTTCTCAAATCTTTTATCATCTCGTTCTACTGCAAATCCTTAATGTCTCATTTTCTCTTATTTTGTTATTTTATGAAATATTTCATGAACAAATATATTTTTTTTTTATAGATACTGTATTATTATTATTATTATTATTGTGATATTATTATAATTATAATTATTATTATCACTGCTATTGTTATTTCATATCATTCATTCATCAAACTTTTAATATTTTATCTGCCTCAAGTTTTGTTTCAATTATATATACAGTTGTTATTTCTATTCTTCATTTTGTCGTCTTTTTTTTTTTTTTTTTCACATATCCCAACTTTCCATTATCATCTCTGATAATTTACTTATCATTAATCACTAATACTTTAGGGTATAGATTTTATGTGCAAGTAAACAAATGAAATATGTAATTTGTTATGAATTGTTATAATTACTTCTCATTTGAAAAGCTATTTTGACTGTTACAAACTTTTTTCTTTTTCCTTTCTTTTTCTTCTTGTATTTGTGAAAAAAGAAATTTACATTTTTTTTTCTTGTTTCTTACTTTTTCTATTTATGAAATAATAGATATTCTATGATAGGATTGTATAAGTTTATGGATAACAAAATAAACTATTTGTATAGTACGTTGACATTGACATTTTTTTCATCACAAAATTACAATATCAAAAAATTAACCTAACTTTAATTTATCTACCATGTGCAATGTACTGAATCAGAAGGGAGCAATAATTGATAATAATAATAAAAGCATTAGTAATAAAAATAATGATAACAAACATTACAAATTATCACATCACTTCGTTTTAATTTTAAAATTTGATCAAGGAAAAAAAAATTCATTCATTTGAAGTTTTAAAAGTGAAAGGGAGAGTAAGGGAGTAAAAAATTGAGCAAAATATATTACAATCATTATTTTATGACGGAGATAACTTCAATTTAATTAATTAAATTTCTGTAGATTAATTAGCAATATTTGATAATTCATTTGTTTAATTTTAAATTAAACAAGTATTCCGAAATACAAGTCAAATTTTAGTCAAGAAAAAAGTTGAAAACATTGAAAAGAACAATTCCAGAGGACAAAAAAAAACTAAAAATTTGTATGACAAAAAGGATTGTATTGAGAAAAAAATTTTTTTGATTCTTAATATTTAATTTAAAAATCACTTAAATATCTATTAGTAATGAAATAATTCGATAGAACTGTATAACAATTATATGAATAAAAGTCACACTGAAAAAAATGATTTAAATATGACTTAAAAAAAAAAAAAAACAAAAAATTTTTTTTGACCATTCACAGCAACAATAATGCCAAAAACACACTAATATGATTATTTAATTGATTGTAATATTAAAAAAAAATTTTTTTTAAAAAACATTTCCCCATTTATTCCATTACAGAAATTTAACAAAATATTACTGAAAACAAAAAATGAAGAATGAAGCAAAAATCTGATTTAATTTAATTTAATTTAGTTTAATTAAATGCGACATTTTTGTTTAATTTAAAATATTTCGTTTTTTTCCAAATTTGAAAAAATAAAAAGAAAAGAAAAGTAATGATGACAACATTCCATTGATTAAAAACAACCATTCAAAACAAAAAAAAATTTTTTTTTAAAAATCCTGAAATTAAATTTTCATTGAAAAAAAATCAAATTTTGATTTTAACTTGATTGTGTTATTTTAAATAAATTTATTCAGTATTAAAAACTATAGATCAATATTGAGTTCACGTCTAATCACGTACGTGATTTACTAGTTTCGACGGATTATTTATATTTATCACTCACTAATTCATTCTCATCCTTCACAAATTAGGAGATTTCATCAGTCGTTGCATCTAGTAATGATGCAAAACGATTGAAATCATCTTCTCATGAAATTAAGTTTCAGTAAAATTTATTGGTGTGGTATATTTTATTAGCATAGTAAATCTTATTTGTGTAGCAAATTTATTTAATAGTAATTAGCTTTGTAGCTTTGTAATATTATCATGTGACAGTGTATAATATATAAAATTAGTTAATAAGTGGTGGTATCAATAAAGCTTTTTCCGTAATATTATTTTTCATAAACGTATGTGATATTAATTTAAATATTTAATGGTTTATTAAAATTTTTTTTTGGTAGTGTATGAATTAAGATAGCGTAAAGCTAATTTTAGCATCGAAGTAATAAATAAATGACAATTTACTTATAGCACTACAACGGAGCTTATGAATGAAATGTGTAGTAAAAATGAAACGAAGAAATATATGTAATTAATGCGTGTTGTTAAAAATTTGAATAATTGATAGAGTTAAATATTGTTAATGTTGATATGCAATTGTAGCATCGATACGAAAATAGCCATTGCATTTTGCTTTATTTTGCAATGTTTGATTTATATAGTGAAGCAGGGAAAGTTATACAAAAGGCTCTAAACAAAGAAAAAAATATTCGAACTGCGATTTATGCAAGTAATTTTAAGGTATGTTTAATTTATTAGTTTCTTTTATAATTATATAAATTTGTTCCTTTTCTTTTTTCCTTTTTTTTTTCTCTTTCTCTTAGGTTTTCCGAATTTAAATTGAATTATCTTAGAACAAGAAACAATTATTGCGTTTATGCTGTGAAACATTGCGTTTTCGAAATTGTTTGGATAGAATATTGGAAGCGAAAGAATTGCATGATTTGATAACAGAATTGCATTTTGATCGTTACTTGTTGTATGTGTTACTATATGATCATATTTTCGGTCAAGGATTAAGCAAAGCTAAGAAAGTATATTCTAGCGCTATTTTGAAACGTGCAACATATATTGATCAACAAGTAAGTCGACTATGAAGTTCATTTTTCTTCTTTTTCTCTTCCTTTTTTAAATATTATACATTTTCAGTTACGGATGCAACTAGCAACATTTCATCTTTACAACTTTTATGTTTAGTTTCCCTTTAATCTGTAATGATTATATGAGTGTTGAATAAAACATATGAAAGTAGTATGAATGGCTTTTTTTTTTCCTTAGCATTTGATGATCTTAATTTCCTTATCATGTAGTGATTATATTTTTAATTTGCTTCTCATGTTTATGTCAGTTCATGTCAACTAGGGAAGATTATTCGTTTTATTTCATCCTTACTGCACATTATTTTTTATTTCTCTTTCTGGAGCTTTCTTCTTTGTTATGTAAGTTTGAAATTTTACTTGATAATGTTTACTGGTGATTTTTTAAGTTAGAAACCATGAAAGATATGATTGAAGAGGCAAAAGGATGTGTTGCACAACCGTCAACAGTCATTCAAAATCCGAGGTACGCAAGAGTGAACACACTAAAGTGGTCCTTTGATGAAGCATTGCAAGGTAATTCGTTTTTTTCATGGTATTTGAAATTTTAATACTAGTTTCAATTTAGCAAAATGTTTCAGCTTTGCAAGATGAAGGATGGAATATTTCGACTTTGGAGCCTCAGGAACATAACGATTGGTATAAGACCTCTGTCAGTTCGATGTTAAAAGATCAAGTTTACATTGACTGTCATGTTAAAGAATTGCTTCTGTTTCCTGCAAATACCGATTTGCATCAACATTGGATGGTTACGAGTGGATATTTATTATTGCAAGATAAGGTATACTTTTTTTATTTTGAAATTTATCGAAAATATGATTAATATTTTTGGTTTATCACATTAGTTTTACTTGAAGTTAATCTACAAGTTTTTGAACCTATGATATTAAAACTAAAAAGAAAAAATTGTTGGCATGATATTACTGCTTCTAAATTTCGTTGGGAAGCTGATCTGAAATTTGCTTGTATATTTCTTTAAAACATTCTGAACCAGGTTGTTTAACATAACTGCGAATGTTTTAATAAGTTTGCAGCAACTTCTGGAAATAAAATGTGTTTTTCTTTTCTTATTATAAAGCTGTCACCATATTAGTGATTAATTATCCAAGTTTAGTTTTGTATAATTATAAATAATTCGAAACCAGTAAATTGTGCATGTTTAGGCGAGCTGTCTACCAGGTTTAGTTTTAAATCCAAAAGCAGGAACTTGCATATTTGATATTTGTGCAGCACCTGGTATGAAGACTACACATCTAGCAGCACTGGTTCAAAATAAAGGGTGAACATTTTCATATGCTTTATTTATAAGTTTAATTCAATAGGTTCATATTTCATTCCTCAAAAATTAGAGAAACGTCCGTTTTCTACTTTTAGCAAAATTTGGGCAATCGATAAAGCAAGTGATCGAATTAAAACGTTACAAGTAATGGTCGAGAAAGCTGGAGCAATTAACGTTAGCACATGTTGCGGAGATTTTCTTCGTACTGATGTAACAAATGACAGATTTAATAAGGTATGTTTGATTTCTTCTACTTAATTTATTTAAACTGTTAAAATTTTGTTGTGGAGAAATAGGAAGTGATAATCAAATTATGATACAATTTGTTGTGCTTCTTATTTTTTATTGCATGTTTATCTTATTATTTGGTTATTAAAAAGCACTTTAATAGCAAAGAGTTATCAAATGTGATTACTTACTGTTTTTTCTACTAAAAATTTGCATTTCTGACCAATAAATTTTTATTCATTACATTATTCTTTTTTGATTATTTCACTTGCTAATATAGATCCGTTAAAAGGTACGGTATGCATTATTAGATCCGCCATGTAGTGGATCAGGAATTGTAAAACGTATGGATCAATTAATTGATGAGGAAGAAAGAGTAAACACTAACCGTTTGCGATCTTTATCAAATCTTCAGGTAAAATAACTAATGATTGTATTTGATGTTATAAAATTTATCGGAAATGTTTATGACTGAAATTTAGGAACTTTTGTTGTTTTGATTGTCCGTGAGATTCATGCGATATTCTTTTAGCCATATTAATATAGGCTTTGATCATACACTTTAGTAGATCTCATGGTTGAAGATTTTATAGTTTCATGCAATATAATCTCAGTTAGGGGTAAAATTCATTTGAGTAGTCCTCGATTATGTTATCTTTATGAAATATTTGAGCATATTGAAAGGGACATTATTTTCCAATTTTAGGCTATGCTTTTGAAACATGCAATGGGATTACCGAATTTGAAGAGAATCGTTTATTCAACATGTTCAATTCATGAAGAAGAAAACGAGCAAGTTATTGAGGAGGTTGCTAATCATTTCAATTTAGTTTCGTAAGCAAGATTTTTTGAAAGGAAATTACAGACAGGTTTTTTTTTTTTTTTTTTGGGAAGAGACGACTGATTCTAGTCTGCTTAAAAAGTTTTAAATGTGATGGATTGTAGTAGGAGAAAAATTTTCCTCAGATCACAAAAAAAAAAATTAAGTCATAAAAGAGAATCATTTAAATTAAAATTAAAAATAGGAATAGCGAAGTGTACTTATAATGCACTTTTTTTTAGATCCTTAACGACGAGTCTTTACGGACACATTTCGAACTGATAAAAGCAATGCCAGAATGGCCGCATCGAGGAAGAGCAAATTATTCATTCGGTGATAAATGTTTGCGAGCATTACCAGAAATTGATCTAACTAATGGATTTTTTGTTGCTGTTTTTAAAAGGCGGAAAATGTAACAGTTCATGGCGAATGTTTTGCTCTTTGATTCGCTATTGTTAGGAGAGTTTAAAGAATTCCGGAATTATTGACATAGTTCTTTCCTTCTTAACCGGTGCGGTACGTATAATTTAGAGTTTTAGGTAATTTTTTCTTTTTTGTTGTTAGTTGGAATGGTCAGACATTAAGTACACGAGTTAGCATTAAGAAAAGATTTAAGAAATTTTACGCATTTTGGTTAAATTATAAAATGTCGAGTCATGAAATTATCTTAACTCATGGTAATTGCAGGTTTTTTAAACTGGTAATTTTTTCATGGAAATATGCAGCTTATATTGTTGACATTTCTTGTTTTATTTCATACTGTTTATGTAATAAAATTGATTTTAATTTATTTTCACTCTTTTGAAAGAAAGCTTGTGTGCTACACATATTACTTTTTTCACATTTATATTTTCTGGGAACTTAGTAGTCGGAATACTTTAGCAGATTTTTTTTTTTTCAAATTACAAAATTACAGTATTTAATAATTGCTGTTTGTTTTAATTTATTAAAATTTTGAAAGCAGCAGTCAATTTCTTTATACAAGTAATTCTATATTTTTTTTTCTTAAATTTGATTTGTGAACTTATCAAAAATTTTTGTTTTACAGATATCAAAAAAAAGAAAAAGGACTACTAATTTATTATTTGGAAGGAATGGTTTGTGTACCGTGTATATTGTTACCTGTACTTTTGGCATTATACATCAAATTTATTCAACCGATTGTATTTCGATTCTTGCCAGAATCATGGAGGACAACATTTGATGCACTGCTGTATCCCACATGTCCAATTCAGATTCCTACAGCTTCTGCTGAAGATGCTACTACTGTTGCTGCAGGCAAAAGTGTCAAAGTTGATGGTGAAAATGTTCAAAAGGAGTTAGATAATTATGATAATTGCACTGATAGTAGCAAGAAAAATAAATAACTTTTATCGATGATTTATTAGTATTTTTTTTAAATGACTTTTTTTTCTTTTTTAATTATATCATTTATTTCTCTTCATTTTATTGTATTATTGCTTCTCGTGGTAATATAATATTTGCGTAATTTTAAAAAGACATATTTGTTCATCTCTAGATTGCTCTTTTTCAAGTGTTCAAAATGAATTGTTGTCTAGGGAATCAGTAAATAGAATGATTTCTTTTACTGTGTAAATATGATAGAAGACATATTGTTTACATACATTTTGACTTTTTGATATAGTTTTTATGCTTCTTCTGGATATTCCACCTTGAAATTTTGAAATTTTTAAATTTATTATTTTTAATTAAATCTCTAGAAAAAATGTACATGAATATTAGTAAATGGTATGTTGGATGAAAGGAAAGTAGTAATATATTTTGAATAATATAGGGACTGCTCCGGTTTCTTTTTTCTAAAATATTATTTTATGGTGTAATGTGATTACTCTGATTTTGATTTAAGTTTAGCAATCATTTCGATGAAAAATTATGCATTAATTGTTTTGTTTTATAATCAATTATTACATTTATAATTTGAATTGTTTATTAAATGTTTCGAAAATGATTTCAAATTGGTAGCAATTGAAGGAAATTTTTTCATCAAAAAAAACTGAAATGTTAAGTGACCAATATGTTATAAATATTAGAAATATCAAACAAATAACATATTTTCTTCTATCAATTTGTACTGCTTGGCTACGAATGATTAATGTTTATCATTTGAATTTTTGATGGAAATGGAATTAAATTTGGGAAAGCAGGTTCTTTTTTTATTACCGGCGAAATAAGAAGTTCTACCATTTATCAATTTCCAATTTAATCATTCAAAAATTAGCAAGAGAGATATGGATAATACTGATATCATTGAGTTGATGACGTTTAAATTTCAGTTTCTCAACATTTTCTTAAAATATAAAATTAGGGAATTTCATAACTGTGAAAGTTTTTCAAAAGTTTTTCTTTTCCATCTAATTATATAAATTTCTTTTTCAACGCTGAAATTGAAATTGATTGGGCATATATGCAAATAATCGTTTATCTAAAAAATTTTCATATTTTAAGAATGCTTTTTATCACCTTCCAACCTACTATTATTTATTTATAAATTTCAAATATTCAATTTTTGAAAAAAAAATTTTTTTTTTTTCATTTTCTATTATATTCAAATGAAAAAAATAAATGAACAAACAAATAATCAATGATTGATGATAACTGAGAGAAATATGAATGATTTTCTTCTTCATTTAGTCATTTTGTATGTAAATGATTGAAATGGAGTTAAAATATAATTTGTAAGAAAAAAATTGAATCGATCAAATTTTTATATATTAATTTTTTTGTATATTAAATAGTTTTGTATACTATATATTTATAAATTTCAAATATTCAACTTTTGAAATTAAATATTAAATTTTTTTTTTTTGAAATTAAATATTAAATTTTTATCAATTAATATTTCAATTTTTTTTTTTTCTGAGAAAATGCCGAAATTTTTAGCTTACTAATTTTCATTTTCAATGAAAATTATTAAAATTTTAAAGATTAACAAAAATAATCTCCTTCTGTTTTTCTTTTCTTTTGCCTTTTTTTTTTTTTTTGTTTTCGATATTGTGATTTTAAGAATTTTTTTTTTCTTTTCATTCTGATAATTTGTCTTAAAAAAAAGAAAACAAAAAAGGAAAAGAAAACTTTTTGAAATTAAATAGTAATATTCTTTTTTCTATATTCTTACTTTTTTTCTACCAAAAAAAGAAAAAAAAAAAACTTCATTTTAACTTTTTTTTTTTATCGCTGATTATTCATTCTTCGTTTCAATAAATTTTTTCTTCTCATTCCATTTCATCTTTTCCCATTCCTTAATTTATTCAAAAGAAAAAAAAAAAATTCGATTTTTCTTATCACACAGATTTATACTTTAGCATTTCGTCGTTTTCTTCTTTTTTTTTTCTTTCTAACGCATTTTTTTTTCCTAAAGTTTTTTCTTTTTTAATTAGATTGAAAAAGAGAAAATAAAATTCTCTTGAAAAAATGCAAAAAAAAAAAGTAAAAAAATTAAAAAAAAAGGAACCGTAAAATTCATATTTAAAAAGATTTAATTTACTTATGAAAAAAGAAGCTTATGGTTCTCTTTTTTTGTTTTAAAAAAAAAAAAAAATTTTATTAAATTAAAGATGAGAATTACCTATCGCTTATCATTTTATGCTTAGCATTGTGATAATTTAGTGATAAGTGAAATAAATGAATGTTTTCTGATATTTAATATAAATGTTTTCTATCAGTGTTAATATAATATTAAATAAACAAATTTATGGAATATAGCATGGAAAAAGTAAAATTTTTTTGACAAATGGAATTTATCATAATTAAATTAAATATCTAATTATTGTATTATTTTCTTATACAATTATTGTTGCATTTCATATTATTTATTTATTATTTTAAAAGTTTGTTTATATACAAATTATATGTTTATTTTGCAATGCAGATGTTTACACTCATAGTTCAAAAAAAAAAAAAAAAAAATAAAAATAAATATGTTTAATTTTTTCCATAGAAAAAGAAATACATTTTTCTTTTTTTAAAAAGATAAAAATTGAATATATTTATTTGAATTGAAATATAATTAGTTTATCTAATAATAATAATAATAATAATGATAATATTACAATGAATTAAATTATATTTGATTTCGCAGTTAAAACTATCAGTGCAAATACATATATTTCTTTTTTCATTTTATGAAATTTAACACTAATGAAATTTAACGCTAAAGGATTTAAATTTTTAAATCTTAATTCTATAAAAATTTGTAAAAAGATTTTTTAAGAAATATTTCTTTCCTACACATAATTAATAATTTACTTTCAGTTTCAATTTCTCTTTGCAATTGCATTTCATAGTCAAATGAAATGAGAATTTATCATTTTTTTTTCTTTTTTTTGCAAATTAATAAGAATATATTGCTAATTGTATTTTTCAAAAAAAAAAAAAAAATCTAAAAAATAATAAAATTTAAAAATTTAATTTTATCAATGCAAAAAAAAAGAAAAGAAATGTTAGGACAAATTGAAACTAAATCAATTTGTAAAATTTCTTACCAATTAATTGTAAAAATTATCTTTATAACATCTTAATCATTCATATCTCTTCTTTTCATCTCTTCTTCTCTTCATTTTTTCTCTCTCTCTCCCTCCCTGATAAGATGCAATGAAAAGAAAAATGAAAACGAGGATATTGATATGAGATATATTAAGTTTAATAAGATAAAATGAAGATCATAAAGATATAATTGAAATGAACTGACCTAAATTTCAATAAAATCAAAATATGACTGATAATTTTATAGATGAATCATTCGTATTAATATTATAAATTCTCTCATAATTTCATCCTATCATTTCAACAGAATTAATTCTTTTTATAAATGATAATCATTAGATTAAATTATTTTATAATATTTATTTATTTTTTTTCACATAAATAATTCCAAAAAAAAAAAACTACGAACTTATAATTTTATCAATTTGATATTGCAATTTGATATTGTAAAAATTAATTATTTCTTCTTTTTTTGTTATAATTATTAATTTATCGTTTAATTTCATATTTATTTTTTCCCTTTTTCTCTTTTTTTTTTCTATTTTATACAAAATATTTTAAAAAGGAAAAAAATTTTACATGCTGAAATTTTCATAATGAATTTCATATTTCATTTCTGACATTAAAATTTTATTACTATTATAACAATCATTGAAATTTCATTTTTTCCTAGCATATCAAATTAAATTGTGCCATTTATACATTTCATATTCATTTTATTGTTACTCAGTCATTTCATTTCAAATTATTTCTCAAAGTATTTTCGCAATTTATAATTTTTAAGTTATAAAATGTGATAAATTATTTCTAAATTTCTCACTCAATCATTATTTTGATTGCATACTAATATATTTCATGGAAAAATGAAGTAAATTTGATCAAAAAAAAAGTGAGAAAAAAATTCAATTTTAAATTTATTTTAAGCATTTTAAATTTGATAAGTAAAAGAAAAGAAAAATCAGTGAAATGATTCAGTAAGAAAAAAAAAAAAACACAAAAATTTCAATTATTTATAAATTAGTTGGAAAAAATTATTTAATTAAACTAATCTTAAATAACATTAATGATATTATTTTTATGATATTAATGATAAAAAATATACATTGTAATAATATAAATACGAAACAAATTTTGGTCCAAAAAATTTTTTCAAATTTAATTTAGAGATAACAAATTCACCCTATCAAATAAAATTATTATTATTCACTATTATTATTAATATTATTACTTACTACTGCTATTATTATTATTAATATTTATTATTATTATTTACTATTACTATTATTATTTATTATGATTTTGTCGTATAAACTCATTGTATCCAATAAAATTATTATTATCTACTATTATCAATAATATTATTACTTACTACTGCTATCATCATTATTATTTACTTCTGTTTATTATCATTATTATTATTGTTTACCATTATTAATACTATTATTTCATTCTTTTCAAAAATGCTTCAAAATAACAAATTTGTTTGTATTATTTTTCTTTCAACAATTCGTTTCAATTGTGTAAAAAAAAAATTTTTTTTTTTTTTAAACTTTTATATCAAATAACATTAAAATAGTGAAAATATTTGCTACTATTTTTAAATTTTTGCCATGCAATCAACTAAAAATGTTAGAATAACAAAAAAAATTTTTTTGCATTTTTTTTTCTAAAATTTTATCAAATATTTTGTACTTTTCGAAGTGAAAAAAAAGCGAAAACTGAGGAAATGAAAGCAAAAAAAAAGAAAATATAAACATTTGATGAATTTCTTTGTTAGATAATAAACAAAGCAGATGTTTTCAATCATTTCATCCCACTTTTTTCTCCTCCTCCCCTTTAGTTTACATATTAATCTTAAAATTTACTCTGTGTAATGAAACATATGGTATTTTAATTGTAACTAATAAAGATTTTAACGAAAATTTCTCACATTATTCGAGATTCCGGTTCAACTTTACATATATATGAAATTAAATTGGAATTTAAATTTTTTTATTCTATGCAAAATTCAAACAGAAAAAAAACACATTAAAATGACTTATCAGAAAGAAAAAAAAAAAGGGTAAAAAATTTTTGTATCAAAAAAATATGTATATTAAATTATAATTATTTTTAAAAAATACTAAAAAAATATTTATGCATAACTAAATTAAAAAAAACTAAAAAATTGTTTGTGTACAACTAAATTAATTAATAAATATATGTATTTTTTTGGAAAAATTTTTTAATATAAAAACATATATATATATATTAATACATGTAAAATTCAATAAATAAAGTTTAATATATATATTAAATACTTAATATATTATATATTAAATACTTAAAATGATTTTATAGGAAATCATATATTAATTAAAATAAGCTAATATTTGCAATAGTGATTGTTTACTTGTCATAAAACCAATTAAATATTTTATTGCTTTATTTGCAAATTTTTTCGTTTTTTCGTTTTTCTTTTTTGTCTTTTGTAAAAATTTTAAATAATTTAAAAATAACATAAGGAAATAAATTAAAAGTTTCAGTAGCTTAAAACAACAAAAATAATAAATAATAAATGAGAGTGATTTAAAATATCTTTTAACATAAATAAAAAATAAACTTAAGAAGGGAGAAGAAGTTTGAATTATGATATTTTATTCATTGATAAATAATAATGATAAGCAACAACAACTGTTAATGCATTCAATTAATTGACACTAAATTTCCTGTCTAGCAGTGTATTAAGAAATTAAGGAAGGAAATTTGAGATAAAATTCATTTTAATTAGCATAATTGGTTGGCAATGAATGGTAAAAGCACTGATTAAAACTTTTCATTGTTTACTTTTTTTTTTTTTGCAATCTTTTTCAAAATATTTTGAAAAAATGTTTAATTTCAAATTTATCAGTTTTTTTTAAAAATGTTTTTAAGTGTTTTTTTTTTTAATTTTTTCTTTAAATATATGTATATTTTGCTGTTGAAAATTTTGTTTACAATTTTTTTTTTAAATTATTGTAATTTGTTTACCTAAATTAATCATCACTTTTCTTACTTACAAATTAATTTTACTTATGATAAGTTAATCGTTTTTAATGAATTTAAATGTTTCAATGAAATTTATAAACATCACAATTTTTGAAGCAGAATAATTCTGTTACGTTTAACTGATAAATGATTGATAACTATCAAAATTTAACTGATAGATAATTGATGATTGGAATTTCATTATTAATTCATATTCTTTATTTTGCTATTTTCTTTAGAAACCTTATCAATAATTTATAATTTGATAGTGAATATGATAATTTACTAAATTAAACTAAAATATGATAAGTTTTTTTTTCTATTATTACCATTTGAATAGAATTTGAAATAAATTTTCATATTTTTTCTTTTTTTCTTGTTAACAAACTTTTTTGTTTATATCGAATTATTATATAATTTTTTCAATTTCATTTGCAAAAATTAATGGAAAACATTTACACTTTTATTTGCAAAAATTTTTTCTTTCCATAATTTTGCATATTTATTTATTTTTTTCTGTTTTAATTGTGTCATTTAAAATGGACAAAATGAGCTTTTAAAATGTCCTTTTCATTGCTTTGATAAATTTATTAAATTTTGTTGAAAATAATTTATATAAGATAAATTTTTTTGTTTGTTTACTTTTCTCTTCATGATATTGTATGGTAATAATTGACATTTCGAATAATTTTATTTTGATTTTGATTTTTTCTTCAATTTTTTTTTTAAAGAATTTCTTTTCATTAGGAATTTTTTTTTATGCCATTTATTAACTTAGATTTTTTTAAACCAATTATTTTATTTATTTCATTAAATTTAATGACCTTAGTACTTCATTTATATTTAAAAAATTTTTTTGCTTATTTATTCTTACAGTATTTTCAGTTCTAATTTTTTTTTTAACAAATTAATAAATTCCATTTTTTTAATTAATATTCCGTTGTTTTCTTTTTTATTTTATTTCGTTTTTTTTTTGTGTTCTTTTTATTTTTCTGTTGTCATTTTATAAATAACAAATAAAATGAAATTGTTATAAAATAACTTTAATTAATAATAATAAAAATAAATCGCTAATCTTTTTTTTTCTGTTAATTTTAAAACAACACAAATAGAATGGTAGAAAAATGTTTAAATTATATCACAAATAATTAAAATGATTTAATTTCACTTTGATTCAGTTTTCGAAATTTAATTTTTATAAATATTTTTGAGGGCATAAAACATTTTAAGTAATTTTGTGCTCAAATTATTTAAGCAAATTTAAGTAATAATTTGAAGTTTGAAAATAATTTTTTCCTTTCAGTTCTATTTATTTTTCATTTATTTATTTATTTATTTTTTTTTTTTTTTTGATATATTAGATTAAATTTTGATAAAATATTGATTCATTCCCTATTTTTTTCAATTTTACAATCCATTTCTTTTTTTTTTTAATAAAATTTTATAAAATTTGGCATTAAGTATTGTCATTTGCTGTCATTTTATTATAATTCATTCATTACATTTATTTACTAAATTTTAAAAATGCAAAAACTTTAAAGTGTTAAATTTATTATTTTTAGCAAGAAAGCTGATTAAATTTTAGAAAATAAAAATTAAAATATGCAATAATTTGTTTTTCCGTTTTTTCAATTTTAATGTTTACATATATTCAAAAGTAAACAAATAATTTCTGATCATTTTCAAATCAATAAATTTCTATTAAATAACAATATTTTTTGAGAAAAAAAAAAACAAAAGGAGTCAAAAGAAAGGAAAAGAACTAATCAAATTTGTTAATGATAAATAAAGAAAAATTGATAACTTATTTAAACTTATTTAAATATAAAAATTAAAAAAGAGAATTTTTCAACTTCTATAATCAAACAGTCAACAATAAATTGTTTAAATAATTTAATCATTCAATTCTTTAGCACTTTTCTTTTTTTTCTGTCTTTTTGATTACCAAAATTTATTCTTTTTTGCTTTGATTTTTTGATCTGCAATATTTTATTGTCTTTTTTTTTTATTTAAAAATACAATCAAACTTTGTTTTTTTTTTATTTTAAAATTAAATCAAAGTTTGTGGATCGCATTGTATTAAAATATGAAATAATAATTACTTTTCGTCCTTGAAAGTAGTTCAATTGAAATCAAAAAAAAAGTTGTTGAATAAATTTTTTTTTTAACTAAAAGAATGGAAAAAAATATGAAGAAAATGAAATGTCAAAAAGAATTAAAAGTTAGATCATTTTAAATTAAAATTTCCTTTTAATTTATATTTATTTTGATCATTATCAACATTATTTATTTTAAATTAAATTTCATTTCTATTCATTTGTTTGTTTTTTCCCAACAAAACAAGAAAACACTTTTATTAGGTCAACCACTGCAATTACTCAACTTTTTTTCACATATTTTTCTATTTTTTCTTAATTTCATTATTAATTATTTATTATCAAATATTATCATTTAATGATAATAACCTATCACTGATAATATATTTAAACAAATACACATGCACATCACACTTATTTTCATTATTCCTTATTGTAGTAAGTACTATTCACCGTTATATAATAAAAAATTTATGTTATGGTTACAAACAAGCAAATAGATAGATAAATAAGTAAACAGGCTAATAAATAAATAAATAAATTTATATATTTTATTCATTTCTAATTTCATTTATCACCGATTTGTAATTTTTTTTTTATAATAATAAATAAATGAACAAATAAACAAAACAAATAAATAAACAAATACATATGTCATAAATAATAATAAATACATGCTAATTTTTTTATCATTTCTATTTTTTTTTTCAATTTTCTAATTTCTAATTATCATTTCTAATTCATTCCTAATTTAACTTTTTTAATCTGCTTGCAGATATTCCCTTTTGGTAAAAAATAAATGAATAAACAGATAAATAAATAAGTATTATACTAATTTTTTCATTACTTCTAGTTTTATTTCTTTTTAAATCTATTTTAAAATTTATAATTAGTCATACTAATTTTATTATTTCTAATTTTATTTTATTTTTTTCTGAAACCTATTTGCTAAGATTACATTCTTTAGTAAAAGGAAAAAAAACGAGGAAATATATGAGAAAAAAAAAAGAAAGAAAACGGAAGTAAATAAAAACAATCATTGAATAAAAAACTTCTTTGCAAAAAAAAAAAAAAAAAATGAAACGTAAATGCCAAGAAATGAAATTTCTGAAAAAAAGAATTTTTCTTCCTTTCTTTTTTTCTCTTTTTGTGATAGAAATTAGAAATAATTATTAATTAGAATGAGTGAAAAAAAAAAAAAAGAAAATTTTAGCAACGAAATAGTTAGAATGAAAAACGTAAAAAAGTTTTAAATTAAACTTTTACAAATTTATTACACTTTTCTGCTTCTCTCACTTCTCTTTCAGCGTTGTATGAAATTTAAAATAAATTTTGCTAAGCTAAGCTAAGCATTTAACAAAAAGCTATCACCTGTGTCTGTCTGTGTCTGTGTGTGTCGTTTATGTTTACTTTGTGGTGGTGACTCATTATTGTTCGAGTAACGACGACTGATAATGACAAGTTATTTATCACCGTTACCATTGTATCCTTTTCCAGGGTTAGTTATTTTTATGGAAAAAATTTCAAATTATTCTAATTCTATTTTTTTCTTTTTTTTTTTTCATTTCAAATTTATCATTAAATTAGTATTAAGTTGTAGAAAAACTTGCAATTTAAATTATTTAATTTTAATTTTTTTCTTTTCAATTTATTACTACTACTAAATTATTATTCAATTATTGTAAAATTAAAATCATTTAATTTAATTTTTTCTTTTCAATTTATTGCTAAATTATTGTCCATTAATGGCAAAATTTGCAATTTAAATTAAATTTTGTTTATGTAAACAACAATAATTATTATTTATATAGTTACTATTTATGCAAAATAACAATGAGTAATGGTTACCATCTATTGTCATTTTCAAGCGTTAGTTTATTTTATTTTTATTTTTTTTTTTTTTGTAAATTGTTTTTTTTTTCATTTTTTCTTTTTGTTTTGTCCTAATTTGAATAAAAATTATTATTATTTATCTAATTTCTAATTTTATTTTGACAAAACAAAAATTATTAATTTGAATTTATTACAATTTTTGTAAATAATAATGAGTAGCTATTTATAGCTACTTATTATTATTAATTAATTTTACTACAAATACATTTTTGTATTCCTTGTTTTCTATATTTTTTAAAAATTTAGAATATAATTATAAATTTTTAATTAATGACAAAAAAAGAGGAAAATAAAAATTATATTGAAAATATATTAATTTAGTGCAATGTTTATCACATAAAATTATAAATTATTTATTTTTCTTTTCCATTTTTTTTTTTCATTCATTCTTTTTTTTTTTTTGTTATCAGTTAAAAAATTTCACTTATTTGTAATTTAGTTACTAATATTTTGAAAGCTTATCACACTTTATCACTTGCACTTCTTTCTCATTCATTTTTCACTGCCTTTCACTGTTTACATTTTAATTTCTGTGTAAGAAAATTTTTCAACAATTTAAATTTCACTAAATTATCATAATAAAGCATAAATATATCAAATTTATTATAAAATAAAGAAATAAAGTAAATAAATTTATAACAATTCTGAAAGTTGTGAAAAAAAAAAGAAAAATTAAAAATTTTAGCAAAAAAATTTTACATTGCAGTGATTTTTTATTCAAAATTTGCTTTTTAAAAGGAAAAGTTAATTTTTTTTTCTTTCCTTGCATTATATTTTTTAAGTAATATTTAAAGTTAAGTAAAATTAGCAAACTTAGAAAAAAAATTGTTGGACTTAGGCTTAGGCCTAGGCTTAGGTTTATTTTTTTTGAAAATTTTTTATTAAATTCATTTTAGCAACATTTTACAGATAGTAGTGCCATAGTTTATCAATTATTCGAAATGAAAATTATATAAATTTTTGACAATTAAAATCAATTTTTTTCATTTTTTTAATAGCAAGTTGCAAATTTAATAAGTGTTTTTCAAGTATTTAAATTTCTATAAATTCTAATAATTCGATTATACATTTGCAAGCATAATCGAATAGCAAATTTAATTATTGTTTCATGTTAACAAATAATTAATATTATTTTGTATCATTTAATTAGCAAAGATTAACCAAATTAAAAATTTTAGATCTTTTAAAATTGATTTTTTTTTTTATGCATATTTAAAACAATTTGTTTTTCTATTTTTTTTGTTTGTTTGTTTTTTTTTTGAATTTTTTTCTTTTAAATTTCTTGTTTTACTCACATTTTTGAATTGTGCAAAACGGCAAAAAAAAAAATAAAATAAACGTAGTTTAGTTTTAATTTAAAACGAATGAAATGTTTGAAATTTTTAACGAAAGAAATTGTTAGAAACCGGTTTTAAAATAATGTCTCATTCATTTTACAGAAAAATCAAGCAGCTCAAATTTGCTCATTCGTTGTGCAATAAATTCATTCTTTTTCATTCGGTTGCTGATTAATTTAATTCTTTAAAAAAAATTCCATCAATTTAATTAAAATAGAATTTTAATTAGCATTATTTTAAATTTTAATTTTTATCATTTAACTATTTGAAAAAGAAATTTGTTTTTTTTTTTTTTTTTTTTGCATTTCAATCACAGTTTTAAGTTATTTTTGATTTGCTAAAAAATCATAAATTATTCCAATTCCAATATTTAAGTATTAATTAGCCAATTATCCATTATAAATATCAATAAAGTTAAGCTTTGTTATTAAATAATTTGATAAAATGATGATACTACCATTACTGAATATTTCTGATATTACTCTGATAAAAAATTTCTTAAATTTTTATCAGAGTTATTTTCAATTATTAAAAATGCATTCATACAATTTTTTATATTTAATTTTTCATTTATTACCTTTACAATTTGAAAAAGTTAATTTTAATTCGTTAAATTTCTGGAATACTTTGTTTTTCTTTTCTTTCCGTTTCTTTTTTTTTCTTTCATTTTTTTCTTCATTTTTAATTTTTTCATTTTTAGATCAATTCGAAGACGTCGAAGTCACTCCTACGCCAACGTTCGCGACACGTACGCTGAGGAATGGACGCGCCCCCAGCCCCTCCTCCTCCACCCCCTTTACAGTCTACCGTATACTAATTATTCATTAATTATCATTAATAATAAATTAAATTTACTTGTAAAATCAAATACACATAGGAAAAAAAATTTTAATTTAAAAATTTTTGTTAAATTAAAGAAAGGAACTAAAATATTACCATCCAAAATAACTTTTTAATGCAAAAAATTTTTAATAAAATGATTAAAAATTCTTAGTTTTTTTCTTTTTTTTTTTCTCCATTTAATTTTTAATTATTTATTTTAGTCGTCGCTTTTATCATCTAGCTGGAGGTCATCAACCGATAGTAACCGACAAGCACATTCTACCGTATCTGGTCAGTTTGTAAATATTTAACTTTTTTTTTTTTGTTTTTTTGCTATTACACTAAAAATTAAAATTATAAAAAGTATAACTACTGTAAAAAGAAAATATAGTTGTATTGAAGTTTTTTTTTGTAAAAAATTATCTGAAATTATTATTGTAAATTTATTTGTTAGCTATGTTATATAATAGAATTAATTATTGTTATAATTTAATTTAAAAAAATGAAAATTATTCTAAAGTATGCATTTGTATTTTTAATTTGTTTTACTTTCGTTTTAACCGTTTTCTTTTTTTTTTAATGAATAATTTTTTTATTGTATTATATTTAAATTAATTTTAGCGTCGCCCAAGCCCACCACTCCCCGGTTGGACGCTAAGACATTACAGGTAATGCATTTTAATTTATTTTAATTTTTCAAATGTTCATTTTTTTTTTTGAAATATTTAAATTAGTTATTATTTCTGTATTATTTATTAAGTAAATATTTCTAACTTTAAGTTTCCTTAATAATTTAAAAAACTTTATCTGTATTTTTTCTATTTCTTAATTTATTTTTATCTATTCTACAAATTTCAATAATTAATTGTATTAATCATCTTCAGTTTTTTTCAAAAAAGAATGAACTGCTAAGTTTGAAATTATTTCAATGAAAATTTTATTTAACTAAAAACGATTTATCCTAAATGTTTTTTTCTTTTTAGAAAAACAAAAATATTATATTAAAAAGTCATAATTTACTATTTTTTTCTCTAAACGATTAACTAAATATTATCTTATCACATTCATTCGATTTTAAAAAATTTTATCTAATTTCATTAATAAAAAGTATATCAAAATTCTTTTTCCTTTATTAATTTGTCCTTCTTTACATTAATTTTTTTTAGAAAAAAAAAATGAAACTTAAAAAAATTAAAAAAAATTTTTAGCACGCAGTCGCTGGCTTACGCAAGACCGAGTACGGTCGATCGCTACAGGGTGACATCGAGAATTTATCCAATGGACGACTGGACGGAACGGATCAACAATTGTCTGGACGATATCGGTCGAACGGCTCGTTCGATGTCCCGTTGGAAAGAAATAAAGCCGGAACAGCGGTAAATTAATTTTAATTTTTAATTTCAATCGATCAAATTTAAACCTTATGCTTAATAAAATAGTATTTTCATAATTAATTTGCATAATTATAAATGTTAACTTTATACAAAAGGAAAAATTTAATTCATAATTTAATTATTAGAGTAGTATTTAATTTATGGAACAAAATTTAATTTATACTATTTAATGAATGATTTGTTAACAAAATTTTTATAAAATATAAAATAAAAAATTTTTAAATTTGCACAAAATTTTTTTGAGTATTTTTATTTTTTCTTTTTTTTTAAAGTAAGCACTAATGCATAATAGGAATTATTTTCATCGAAGAATTAATTTTATTAATTTATTTGTCAGACTTTTTGATTGGATTTTCTTTTTTTTTTTAGTTTCAAAATTTTATTTTAAATAAATTATTTTTATTTCCAGTTTTATGCTTCGTCCAATGATACCCGTGACCCTATGCCGGTCGGGAACGTTCATCGACACTCCGATTCGGTTTGTTAATATTACTTATTTTCATGAACAGATTCAATTTTGTTAAATTTAAAAAATTTTTCAAATTAAAAAACATTTAAAATTAAATATTGCACTATTCATTATTCAGAATTTCATTGAGTTCTGAACAAAATTCTTAATTCATTAATTAATTGAGTGGTAATTGATTAATTAAAATATCAACACAGTTTTTCAGTTTTTAATTAATTATTTCATCGAATTTTCAACATAATTTTTAACTTATTGATTAAATAAGTATTGTTGATCTAAGCAATAAATTATTTCATTAATTGATTTGCTAATTATAAGAAAACAAATAAATTAAATTATTAATGCATAATTTTTGCATTAGCAAATTTATTTATTTATTTATATTATTTTTACTAATAAAAGAATTTGTTTGTTTAGTAAAATGAAAATAACTTAATTAGTACTTTAAATCCTTTTTTTTCTTTTCTTTTTTTCTGAAATAACTAATTTTTGAATAAAAATATTTTTTATAACTTCAAAAGTGCACAACAAAATATACATATATATTGAAAAATAAACATTTCATTTCATTTCATTTTTTTTTTTTATGAGCAATCATCCATCTTCTATGCTTTATCATCAGATTAGCTTCTCTAACTTCAAACATTTCAACTTTTTTCTTTTTTTTTTTACAAATTTAAGCTTCAATTTCAGCTTTTACTTCCTGATACTAAAGTCTGCTTCAATTTTTCAAAAATTATATGCTTTTATTAATTTTTTAAAACTAAAACTTTTCTAAATATTTAAACATTAAACTATTTAAGTATTCTTACTATTACTTATTACTATTTTCCTATATTAATATTTTTTTTCTAATAATTGTAAATTTATTTTTTTTTTTAATCTGGTTAAATATAAATTTATAAAAAAAATTTCTTTTTGATTTATCTTTTTTTAATTATGTAAAATTTTGATATACTAATGAAAGTGTTTACAAAATGAAATAAATTTTTGCTTGATAATTTCATAATTAAAATTTAAATCTCTTAAAAATCTCTCTTGTGATTATTTTCAGCAAACTGAGCAAAATGCTCTGTAAATTTTTTAAATTATTACACTTACGTTATCAGTTAAGCAAGTAGTCATTTGTTAGTGTTTGCATGTTAGCATATAACATTCTTTGTTATCACTAACTATTATTATCACTTCAACATTTTGTTATTTAAGAAAAAAAAAAAATAATATTTTATTTCAATTAAAAACAAAAAAATAAATAAATGAAAATGCAAAAAAAATTCATTATAATATTAAATCATATATATATTAATTTTAAGTAAATTATAATACTGTAAAAGTTCTCTTTTTTTGTTCTTTAAATAATAAAAATACAATAATAATTAAATTTAATTCTTAAATTATCAAAATTACATTCATTTTTAGAACAAACATTGTTTTCTTTTTAATTTTTTGTTTTGTATTAAAATTTCTGTAAGGAATAATAATTTAAATAAAAAAAAGAAAAAAAAATCTAACAATGATATTTTGAACAAAACTTTTTCATATAATTTATTGATTAAAAAAAATTAATATAATTTACTCATTGAATATTTACTATCACAATTCTTAGATTTATAAGCATAATTTTTAGATTTAAAGCATTTTAACGATTTCATTGCTTAACAAAATTAAATTATTTCAATAAAAAAAAAGGAATTTGAAAAAAAAAAAAATAATTAGACATTACTAAACATTTATTCTTTTTTTTTTCGCACTTTTTTTAAAATTAATTTGAACTTAAATCAAATAACTTTATGAGAATTTTTAAATGACAATAATTATTTTTTTTTCGCAGTTTAAATTTTTGCAAATTATTTTTTAAACATTTATGATATCTAATCTTTTAGTTTTCTATTAAAAAAAAAAAAAAAAAGCATTTCCAATTAGTTTTGTAATTATTTAAATATTTTATTCTTTCAGCTAAATAACACACCATATACTGAACGGTCATCATTTCAACAACAATCACAAACAATGCCATTTTCATCTTATCACAGTTATCAGCAACAATCACAAACTTATCACAAAAATCAGCAGCAGCCACAAAATGCGCCATTTTCATCTTATCAAAGTTATCATCAACAGTCACAAACTGCACCATTCTCATCTTATCACAATAATCAGCAACGATCACCAACTGCACCATTTTCGTCTTATCAAACTTATCATCAGCAATCACAAACTGCGCCATTCTCATCTTATCACAGCGATCAACAACAACAATATTCTTCCACTCAATATCAAAGGTAAAAATTTCTCTTTAAATTAAGCTGTGTTTATTATCATCAAGCATTTTCACATTTGTAAACTTATGAAAGTTATCAGAACATGCATAATTTTTATTGATCAATCGATTAATCAATCAATAAATCGATAAAACTGATAACTTATTTGAGCAAACGTTAATTTTCAGTAATTTATTTATTTTAAAAATTTATTCAAACTATTTTCATATAATTTATGCATCATTAATCATTATTTATTTTACTTATTCGTCATAAATTAAATGACACGTTAACGCTATACGTTAGTTTCACGTACGTTGAAAATAAATATTTTATGTTAAAATATTGTATCGTTATGGAATTTAGAAAATTTTTAACAAATACATTTACATTTGATAACATTTTTTTAAGCTAAAAATGCAATGCTTAATTTAAATTTAGCAAATTTAAATGAGAAATGAGATGAAAAAAAGGAATAAAAAAAATTTTTTTTTCAATTACTTTCGCATAAATTACAAAAAGTTAATTTGTATATTATAATGCAAGCAAATATGATTTCTGATTACTTACTTTTATAAAATAATTATTTTAATTAATATTACAAATAATTTTGATATCAATGAAATAATTATAAATTTTATTAATCAGAGTTTTATCCTTGAAATGCATTGAAGATATGATTTTTTTTCACGTAAACATTTATGAATGATAACATTTTTGCGTGAAAAATATTATTTTTACGTGAACATTTAATAATACTTTGAAATTTGTTATTTAAACATAACTAATTTACATGTAAATTTAATATTTTTATAACTTTTCTTCTTTTTTTATATGTTATATCAATGTTATTTTATTATTTTTAATATTTGAAACGTTTTTAATTAATGTAATAACTTTTTTATTCAAAAAAAATACTAATATTAATAATAATAAGTAAAACGAAATTTGTAAAAAATTCAATTTAATAAAAGAAAAAATTAAATTTAATTTGCTATTTATTTATAAAATATGCTAAAATTTATTTCAATTTAAGCAACAATGGGACGATACCTAACGAAATACCTTATATTACTGATCCAAAATCATATATCCGAGCATATGCAACACAAACACCTGCTTATACAGTAATGGATTCACCGCCACGAGATACATTTTATCAGACTGTTAACAGTGATTATCAACGATATCAGCCTAATAGTAATATCAACAAATCTTATCAGTTTATTAAGGAACTTCGAGATCAAAGTATTCTTCTTTCTTTTTTTCTTTTTCATTAATTAAATTTTTTGGTTAACTATAGTATACAAATTTAAATTCGTTTAAATAATTAGTTTGAAAATAAAAGATAATAAAAAATTTTTAAAAAAAAAATATTAAAAATTTGTTAATAAAATAAATTTATTTGTCTTTATGTTATATTTATAATATAATGCATATATATATATATATATATATATATATATATATATATATATATATATATAATTATTCGTATTTTTCCATTTTCCAAAAATTTTATTTGCTTTTTATAAAATGTAATTTTAACATTTTAATTTTGCAAAAAAAAAAAAAAAATTCAAAAACATTTCAAATAGTTAAAAAAAAAGGAAACAATAATCGATTAAAAATAAAATGAAAATTAAACGTTTGATATTCGATAAATATATGTTAGATAGCAAAGAATTAAAAAAAAAAGAAAATAATAATTATATTAGAAAGATGAAAATTCTAATTTTTGTTTTTTATTTTTTTTTTTAAAATAGCTATTTCGAATATTTCTGCAAAGATAAATTATAGGTTTAACAAAAACGCAACGTATCGCAAATCAATTTCAACAATCACAACTTCGTGATTTACCAGCACCACAAAATATGGGAAATATTTATGAAGTAAAGAAAAAAAAAGTTTTCAATTTTATTAAATCTTTTTTTTTTTTTTTCATTCTAATATCATAAAACATAGAAAATGTTTGTGAAATAAATTTTTAATTTTATTAAATCACTTTTTTTCTTAATTTTTCATTTAAGTAAATTTTGTAAAAGAAAATATAATAATTTTTTTTTTTTTTTGTTCTTAAGTAATTTTTTTTATAATTACTTTGAAAAAAAAAAACGAAATAAATAAAAATTAATTTTTTCATATTATATTAAATAAATTAAATTGTTGCATAATTCATTGTTCTTTTAATTTAATATTAATTTTTTTAAGCAAAGAGAACGCCTTGGCTGTGATCAAATTGATTCATTAATTCGTGACATGGAATGGAAATTAAAAACTGGAATTCAAGGTAAGTATTTCATTTCGTTTTTTTTTTTAAATTTTACTAATTGATTTAAAAAATTTTTAATTTATGCATGTTATGATATTTGTTTATGAATTTACTTGATTCGATTAATATGAAAATCAACTTGAAAAAGCAAAAATAAAACAAATAAAATATTTGATTTAGTATTTATTACATGAAGCAATTAATTGCATTAGTAATTAATAAATTAAATAATTATAATAAATAACAAACATTAATACAAAAAAAAAAAGAAGTGTAAAAGTAAAATAATGATAAAAATATTTGTACTATTTATTTTTATCATTTAAAATTAGAATTCTCACTTATTTTAAGTTATTTCTTAATATATTCTTACCTAAGCTATTAAAGTTTTCAAAAAAAAAAATTGAAATTATAAAGTTAACAGATCAGAAATTATATCACAGAATTTATCAATAATTTATGTTTAGATTAAATTTATTCATAGTAATATTAACATTAAATCTATTTATGATGTATTCAAATTAAATTAAATCTATAAGTTTTGCTTAAATTATATAAGCTAAAAAAATATGTAAAAGTTGTGTTTATGTTAACTCTTCCTTAGGTTACACTTATATTCAATTTAGAGATTCAACTTTTCTTTCCTATTCATAATTTTGAAATATTTATCAAATTCAAAAAGCAAACTTTGCAAATCTTTTTTCTTAATGCTTAATTTTTATTTACACTAAAAAAAAAAAAGAAAAACTTTTCTTCTGTCGTATATAAAAAGCTCAAACTTTTAATTTTAATAATCAATTTTTTTTTAACAATCTTTAATTTAAAAACTTATGAATTGCTTAAAAAATTTCGCTCATATTGCTTTTACCTAAAAATCGAATTTTTATTATTATAATCGTAATTTTATTATTATTATTATTATTTATTGTCATTATCAATTATTATTATAAGAATATAATTTTATTTTAAATTATAAATTTAACCAGATTGAGCAATTTTTGAATTGGAAGTTTATATAAATTAAAACTTACTTCAACAATAACTTTAATTATTGCTTTTCTTAGCATAATGCATCATAGATTATTCAGAAGCAATCTTTTAGCTATGCTTAACTTATCGTAAATATTTATCTTTTCATAATTTTAAAGTGTTTTGCATCCAACAAATAACAATGATTTTAAATAAACTTTCAACAAAGAGTAATAGTAATACTTTTTTTTTTGATGGATTGCATAAATTAACAGATAAACAATCAGACATATATGATTGTTTAGATGTGTATTTTCTGATAAACAATATTTTAAATAATGTTAAACAGAAAATTAATGTTTCGCTTTTTTGAAATGCTTTTTAGTTATTTATTTTTTGGCTCTCTTCGTTAAAATTATTTTAATTCCAACGAATTAGGTAATTATTAATATGTTAATGAACAAAAATAAAGGAGTATTTATTTAGACAAATTTATTATTAATATTATTATTATTATTGTTATTATTGTTATTATTATTAATATTATTATTATTATTATTATTATTATTATTATTATTATTATTATTATTATTGTTATTATTACAACTATTATTATTACAACAGCTACTGTTATCAATTTTGATGAAATAAACATAGAAATTGGAATTTTTTTTATCACTAATCACTGTTATTACTATCATACTATCATTTTCGCAATGATAAGTTTGTTAGTTCATTATCACTGTTCTTATTAATATATTTGATAGCAAATATAGTTTTTTTTGAACCAATCGAATAAGCCATAGTCTCTCTCTCTCTCTCTCTCTCGCTTGAAATTTCACTTACAATTTGTTAATTGCAAATTTCTTTTCATAAATTAATCCATGGTTGATACAAATATATTTTATTCATTTCTATTTATATTTATTTATTTATTTATCTTTATACTTATACCTACATTTCAAATTATATGTACAATATAATTTGAAATTTAATTTAATTAATTACAATTTTCCATTACTTAATGACAGCCTAATACTCATATTTTTATTTTGAAAAATTCATTAATTAATGTTTTACAATGTGTCAAATAACAACAACAGAAACACTTGTCAGTTTGTTTATAAAGAATTTTAATTTCTGAGTTAATTTTACATTTTATTGATTAGCACTTAGCTATTGACATTATTAGCAAAAGAAAATGACGTCAGATGAGAAATGGAAATTATTTACATCAAAATAATCGCAAATGTTTTCACTCATATATTTGTTTCCTTGCTACAACGAAAGAATTTAATAAATAGAAAAGAAGCAAAAAAAAAATTGTCATTGTTGTTGTTTGTTGTTTGTTATTGTTTATTGTTTGTTAGAAATGTAACTGTTAGAATTATTTGTATTATTTTATGTTAATATTATAGGAGTTTTTAGGGCAATTTAATATGTAAATTATGAATAATTAATTAATTTGCTAATTAAAGTATTTAATAATAAAACTTTAAAAATAAACAAGAAAGTAAGCTCAAAGATTATTAAATGTAAAAAAAAAATAATGTATTTTTTAATTTAAAAATTGTATCAAAGTAATAGTGAAAGTTAGTTTAAGAAATTTCTCGAATTAAAAGTTTTAACATTGACAAATATATACATAAAAATAAAAAAAAAATTTTTTTCTTTTTTATTTGCAATTGTATCTGAAAAGATTAAAATTTTAATTTTAATTTTAATTTTAAAATGTTTTTTTTTTCTTTTCGCTTTGAACACAAATAACACAAGAGAGAGAGAGAGAGGGAGAGAGAAAGAAACAGAACGAGAGAGAGAGGGAAAGAAAGAAATTAAAAAATTGAAAGAATTAAAAAGCATACTTAAATAACATTTCATACACATATTTACATTTGTTAATTATTATTTCAAATGCCATTACTCAACAATTTATCAAACTTTTAAGTATTCTTCATTTTCCTCTCTCTCTCTCTCTCTTTCTCTCTCTCTCTCCCTTCCTCTATCTTTGTCAAAGAAAGTATCATTCTTCTTTCTTTCTCTTCCTTTTCTTTTCATTTTTTATGAATTCGAAAATAAAAAAGAGTTAAGTTTAAATACAGGGAAAAAAGAAAAGGAGTGATGGTATAAGAGAGGGAGAGAGGGAGGGGAGAGACAAGAAAGATAATAGTATGCAATCATCAATAAAAGAAAATGAAGAGAGTGTGTTTAGAGAGAGAGAGAGACAAGGAAGATATAACTAGTTTGAATAGACAATAATCAAAAAAAGAAAGTAAAAGAGTGTGTTTAAAGAGGGAGAGAGACAGGGAGAGAGAGAGTGTTGCTGTTGTTGTTATTATTTAAGAAAGGAATGGAAGAATTGCTGAAATTGAATGATTATCGCAAGTTTTGCGATTAGAAAAAGTTTATTTTTTTCTCTTTTCTAGAAACAGGGAAGAAAAGGAGGAGAAAAAGCAATGAAAGAAAAAGAGAGAAAAGAGAAGAAAAGGAGAGAAAAGGGAGAGAGAGAGGAAAAATCTGAAAAAAAATTTTTTTTTTTTTTTTTAAAAAAAGAATAATAACAATAATAATAATAATACAATGCTAAACAAAATTTAACATAAAAATGTGAAAACAAAAAAAGGAAGTGAGAGAGAGACAAAGAAAGAGAGACAGAGAGAGGGAGAGAGAGGGAGAGAGCGGGAAGATAAGAAGACATAATAATAAAACATAAAATTTATGAAGTAAGCAAAGAAATAGCAAAATAACAAGAATTTCCTATGTATACTCTAAAATGCTGATTACATCTTTTTCCTATTGCTTTTTGATCAGATGAAATAAGTTCAAAAATATAAATAGTTGAAATATTTTGTGATTTAAATTTTAGAAAAATTTAAAGCAAAGAGAAAAAAAAAGAAAAGAAGAGAAGGGGGAGCTTATACTTAATTGATTGAATATCAATCAGTAAAACGATTCATCTCTCAAAGTCTCATTTTCATCACTTTATTATTATTATTATTATTATTGTCATTGTTATTATTACTACTGCTATTATTATTATTACTATTTGCGTAAACAATAATGTCAACAGGACAACAGCAATCCGAAACTTTGCCTGGTTTGTCTTTTCATATTAATTTCATCGTTGTGAAGAGGAAAAGAACAATTATTTCAATTATTTTACAATAATAATTGCTTATCATGCATGCATGCACGCATGCATGCAAACATGCATAATAGAAACATGCAGATACATAACGATACAGATGATAGTGATTATATTGAGGACGTAAAATAATGGTATTCTAAAGATTTATAATGAAAATATAGGTGGCTATGAGGGTATTCAGATTATATAAAATAGTTATATGTGATATAAATGAATATAGAATACAGATAAACATGCATTATCATGATTTTTTGTAGAAATATAGTTGTGTTTATTGTAAATGAAATACGAAAAGAAACAGTGGTAAATGCATATTATCGTGATTTTTATAGCGATATGTTGAATATAGATGCATGATATTATCGTGATTTTTATAGCGATATGTTGAGTATAGATGCATGATATTATCGTGATTTTTATAGCGATATGTTGAGTATAGATGCACTATCATGATTTCTTTAAAACGATACATATGCATGTTTATCTTAATTTCTTCAAAATGAAAAGTAAGTTTATAATATAATGATAGTTGAAATATTCCTATTCAATTTTGTAAATTAATCGTAATTTGTAATCGTAATCGTAATATAAAATAAATTAATCGTAAAATTAATACGTATATAATGATAATTACAATTTCGATTATATTACTATTTCCTTCTTTTTTTTTCTTTTCGTTAAAGTAATAATCTTAGGAAATTCATTTTTCTAGTTTTTTTCTCTTTTTTTTTTTCTTGTAAATTCTATTAAATTTATAATCGAAAATATGTTTTTTCTCTTTTTTTTTTTCCGTTACAATATATTAAAAATGGCATTGCTTAGAATAAAATAATTTAATTTACAAATCTAACATATTGCATTTTCTCATTTTCGTTTGCTATTTTACTTTTACATTCTAATTGTACTTTCAAATCTTTGAAAGGATTAACCTATTTTTATAATCCATTCCTTAGATAGAGAAGGAAGAAAATAAATTTTAATATTTCAATATACTTTTGCTCAGTAATTCATTTTATCCTTTACATATATTATTTATTTATCTATTTCTCTTTTATTTCGAAAAATTTTTGAAATTCTTCAATATTTTTACAAAAATAAAATAAAAAGTTAAAATTAAAAAAATTTTGACAACATAGTTTTATTATGATTATAGGATGATTTATGGTACCAATTTTTTAATTCTAGGTCTGTTTTTTGACATGATGATAATGATAGCAAATGCAAATCAGAATTTTTAACTAGCTCAAATTTGAAATTTCCTAAAATTGAAATCAATTTGATTTTGGCCATATTAATGTATCATAATTGATTGTTTAAAAAATTTCAAATGTTTGTTTATCTATAAATTAAGCTTTTTTTTTTGGAAATAAGTGAAAGATTTTCAGAAAAAAACACAATTTTTGAATATTATCTGATTTCGTTCTTTTTCTTTTCTTTTTTTTTTTTTTTTTCTAATTCTGTTGGGAATTTTGTGACAGCTCTGTTAAATTCGATTTATTTATTTGAAAAATATGTTTATCACTTTTTTTCTTGAGGGACGAAAAGGAGAAGAAGAAAAAACTTTTTCAAATGATTGTTCCAATTTAAATAACTTTTTTCTTTTCAGGAAAAAAAATGAAAAAAAAAAATGAAAGAACAGAAAAAAAAATTATTATTTTTTTAAATTTTAAAGTTACATAAGTGCACAACGATATAATTTTCAAATTTTTATTTGTTTGAAAAATTTTTATAAGCTAATAAAAAATTATTTTCATTTTAATATTATTTCATTATTAATTTGAATTTTTTGAAATTGTTTTTTCTTTCCTGCAAATTATAATAGTCTAAAAATACTTTAATGATAGAAATTCCTAATTTTAAATATTACAAAATATTTCATTTTTATGCAAAAAAACAATAAAATTTAACAAAAAGCAAAAAGAAAACAAAAAACATTCTTTTGTTGCAAGTAATTTGGAAAAAGTTTACAAAATGTGAAATATTTTGAAAAAGAAAAGAATTTGAAGAGAAAACGGATGACTCATCTGATTAATCAGCTGTTTATTTATTTGTTTGTTTGTTTATTTTTTCTTCAATTTTCTTTTTTTGCTTTCAAGAATGTTTTTTCATTTTTATGCAAATTTTAATCTTCATTTTATCATTATTATTATTTCTTTTTTTTCTTTTTTTTTGCATCTTAATAATTTAATAATTTTTCTTTTAATTTCATAGCAAATTGCTTATCAAAGTTGCTTGAAATTTTTCTAGAAATTATTTCTTTACTAATATTTGTGTAGATCATATATATATTATCACCTTATCACATAATTATCTCTTCTAATTATCTTTAATATTGATCTTTTTTTTTTGATCTAATATATATTCATGTCTTTTCATTACTTTCTAACTTTTACATCTTTGAATTTTTGTGCTATAATCAAAATACCAATTCTTTTTTTTTTTTTAATTAAAAAAAAATATTTTACATATTTTAGTTTATAATATAGTTTTTTAGATATAACATATATTTCTATATGTTATGGAAAAGCTTTTTTTTTTTTTTTTTTCAAAATTTATTTGCTTCACTTATGTTTTTCTTTTTTTTCCGTTCATTTTAATTTTAAATAAATATTTGTAATCTAATAATTTAATATATTAATATTCTTGGTATAATAATCTTAGCTAATGGATATTTTTGTAAAATAAATTTTATAAATTCTTTAATTTCCTTTTTTTTTCGTAAAGAGAAAAGGAAAAATAAGGAAAAAAAAACTATTAGATATGATTGTATCTATTATAATTTAAAGAAATGATAATAAAATTGTCAATTATAAATAGTCAACAAAAAAAAAAAAAAAAGAAATTAGTTGACAAATTCATATGCGCTATTGGACTTTTTTTTTTTGTTTTGAAGCGCAAAATTACAGATTAATTATTTAATGTGATATTATTATTTTGATATAAATGAATTAAAATATAATTATATAAAATATAATTATATTATATAGTAGTAGGAAATTTACTATTGTTATTATTTATCTTATAGTGTTAAAAAAATAATTATTTATCATTAAAAAATTAATTATTATTAATTAATTAATTATTTTTTATTTAAAAAGTGAGCAAGTTTTGGATTCTCCATCTACATACTAAAATGAAATTAATTACTAAAAATTTTTCCTTTCTTTCTGAATACTTTTTTTTTTCTTTGAAAAAATACTTTAAACTGTGCATAATTTCTGTCACAAAAAAAATGTCACATAGGAATTTGTTTCTTTGTTTGCTTTTTGTTTTGTTTATATGAAAAAAAAAAAAAAAAATTAATGTAATAAGAATGGATAAAATGTAGTGCAAGGACGTTTTAAGCTTTTTTTTTTTTTTGTTTTTAAATTTATTTTTGAAAAGATAAGCAAATGAAAAGAAAGAAGGAAAGGAAGTGATAAGTGTAGAAAAGATAATGAAAAATTTTTCACTGATAATGATAATTCTGTCTAAATTATCAAAATGAAAAATTTGAAATGACTGAATGTGAATTTAAAAAAGTTAGCAAGTTTGGGCCAAAAAAAAAATTCTTTAAATTCAGAAAAAAAAGTTTTGAAAATAAAAATATTGCAAATTTTATGTTTTATTTGTAAGTTGAAAATAATTTCATATGATTTATTTATTTCTTTACTTATCAGCATTTGATCATATGAAAAGATATGAAATTATAGAAAATTTTGAGTCAAAAAAAAAAACAAAATAAATATAAGAAGAAAAAAAGATAATTAAAAAATATCTCAAAATTCGAAATAATATTTTATCTGTTGTAATGAAGAAATTTTTGTTGAAAAAAAAAAAAAAAAAGTAAAATTAAAATTTATTATATTGAGATTTGTAATATTAGTTTATTTGCATTGGAAGTTTCTTTTTTCTTTTTTGAAATTGTCAGTAATTTTTTGATATTATCAATGATTATCTTAGTAATGATTGTAACTTTTTAATAACCTTAACTTTAGTAACTTTAATGTAACAAATTATTTTTGAAAGTATATCGGTGAATAAGTTTTAAATTTAAAAATATATCAAAACAATGAATAACAATTAATTATGCATTAATATTATCACATCAAACTTATTGAATATTTCAATGTAATATAGAAATGTAAATATCTATTAATAATTATTTAATTAATTAATAATTAAGTATTTGAGTATAATATAAATGTGGAAAAAAATTACTAATCAAAGTTTTATATAATAAAATACAAATGAAATGTAATTATTAGAATTAATTTCTAAGCAAACATTTGAGTACAATAAAAATGTGAAATTAATTACTAACTTAAATATAACAAATTATACAATTATGCAAATGTAATTATTTAGAATAATTCCCGTTTAAAATAAAAATTTTATAAAATTGAACGAAAAAAACAATTTAATTGTAAGATAAAATGAAATGCATATTTTTGTTGTAATGCATAAAATACTAATCAATCATTATCATCGCCAGCAGTCGTTATCATCATTATCAGCCATTATCAATCGTTGGAGAAAGTTTTATCAGCTGTTTCTCGTTTTTTTTTTTTCTTTTGTCTTCTTGTTTTGAAATCACTGAAAAATTTTAAAAATAAAAGCGTTAGCAAGAAAAAAAAAAGCCAAAACAATTAACAAAGTGTTTCGACCATTTTTTATGGTTTTAAATTTTCTTTTTTTCTTTTTTTTTCTTTTTTAAATCGTCAAACAATTTTTAAATCTGTTATATTACTTTTCTTTGCTTCATTTATTAAAACAGTAGTATAGAGTATAAGTAAGTAATGCAAGCAGTAGTATAAGTAATATAAACATAATATTTGTTAATTAATATTTATTAAATAAAAATTCAAAATTGTTATTATAAATGTTAAAATTTTTAAATGTTTGTAAGAAAGTTTTTTTCTTAAAACAAAAAAAAAAAAAAAAAAAAAAAAAAACTATTTTAAAGAATTTTGAGGAATTTTAAATGAAAATTTTATCAAATTTATTATTTCGTAGTTTTTCTTTAATATCAGTATAAAATATAAATATTAGCATGCTAAAATATATTCACTGATGATACTGATAACGTTTACTGAAATTTTCATACTGAAAATTTTCCTTTCTTCGTTTTTCCTTTTTTTTAATATACAAAATCAAATATTTTGTTTGTTGACAATGAAAAAAGAAAATATTAGCAAAAAAAAAAAAAAATATTATATAAAATTCACATTTCTTATTTATCACATAATTTTTTTATTCATATCACTTTATTTTCATTTTTAATATTTATATATATATATTTTTCCTATTTTATTTATAAAATTTCCAATATTCCAATTTGATAATGTTTAGAGTAAGAAAATGAAATGGTAAATGATTACTGGTAATTAGTTTTAAATACAAACAAAGTAAGAAGTTTGTTATTGATAGGAATAAAAAAATCATCAGTTTATTATCAGTTGATCAAATTAATTAACTCAAAATGTTTTATTCTTTTCCCTCCTCTCTCCCTCTCTCTCTCCCTTTCTCAAGGTATTAAAAGAGAAAGAAATATAATGAAAAGAAGGATGAGAAGAGAAAAAGTGAGGAGAGAGGAATTGAATATGTTAAGATAAAAAATTTTTAATTTAACTGATTTGGATTAGAAAATTGAAAAAGAAATGTCAACATTTTCAATAGTTTGCATATTAAAATAACAAAAAAAGTAACATTTTTAACTCTTTTCTCTCTCTCCCTCTCTCTCTTCCTCTCTCTCCCTCTCTCTCTCTCTCTCTTTCTTATCATTATATCATATTTTAAAATTCGCATGGCAAAAAAAAAAAAAAAAAAAAATTAGTTTGAAAATATATTAATTAATGTCTAATGATAATATCAATTATAGTAGATAACAGATGATAATTCTCATTGATTATTGATAAAATTCACTTAGGTAAAAAAAGAGTAAATAAGTATTTGTAATTATATTTAAATTGAAAAATTAGCAAAATTATCATTTATCTTACAAATTTTCATTTTTAAAATTAGCTCATTGAATTTTACCTGTAAATTAAGAGAGAGAGAGAGAGAGAGAGAGAAAGAGAAAAAGAAAAAAACAAAATGCAATTATCTCTATTAATGATTGATTATTGATTAATAGCAAGAAAAGGAAATTTTTCACTTCTAAATCGATATTAACATTACTTTAATGTCATGTCAAAGAGAAAGAGAGAGAGAGAGGGGGAGAGGGAGAGAGAGAAAAGGAAAGAAAGAAAGAAAGAAAAAATAGGAAACAAATAAACTCTATCAATAATTATAGCAAATCATTCAGTTTCAGTTCAAATTTTCATGAAATTTAATGAATCAAAACAATTTTTAACTGCAATTATGAGATAAAAAAATTTAAAAAAAAGTGGTACAAAATTTTATTTTATTTTATTTCAAATAATTTATTAATTGAAATGAAAGATACAATAAAATTTGGTGAATATCTTTTTGGAGCAATAATACAAAATAATTATTTGATATATTTATAATAAAGCAAAAAAAAAGTAATAAAATACTAGAATTATTATTAAAGAATAAAATTTAAAAAATTCAAAAGGATATATTTATAAATTTTAAATTTATTTCCCTCTTTTTTTTCTCTCACAATCAATTAATTTACACTTTATGATAGTAATTTGATGCATGAACAATCGAATTTCTATTTACGATCATTTTCGATCATTTTTGATCAATCGATCATTTTCGATCATTTATGATCAATCGATCATAAATTGCATTCTATTTTATGGGATATTTGTCCAGCGGGTTATTTCTTTAAATTAATTAATATTTTAATAAATGTATAAAAGAAAATGAAAATTTCACTGACTAAAATATTAGCGAATGATTAGAGATTATAGAAATTTGTTATTAAATATTGAAATTAAAATATAAAAAAAGTGTAAAAATTCAACAACAAAAAAAAAATTAATAATACGAAATAAAATAAAACTTTAGTGAATATAATTAATCGTATAATTAATATAAAATATTAATATAATTAATAACAATATATGATGAATATAAAATATTAATGTAATTAATATATTAATTTAATTAATGACATATAATATATTACTATTATTAATAGAAAAACTATAAAACGCAGAGTTATTATTAAGAAATAAAATTTTACACAATTTTATGATAAATATGAAAAAAATGAAACAAGAAATTTTGTTTATATTTAAAATATACTAATAAATATTTATATTTGAGATAAATATTAGAATTAAACATTTTAAAAGAATTTTATTAAATAAAATTTATGCAAGAGCAAAAGGCTTAAAAATTCAAAAATTATATTTTATTTTTTTTCCAAATATTTTTTTTTTTTTTATTTTTGCATATTTTGTTTTTTCTTTAATTTTTAGTAATATTGCACAAATATTTTAATATTTATGCATAATATTGATCATAAAATTAAAAAAAAAAAAAGTTAATGCAAAATTTTTTTATTGCCATTTTTCATTTTTTTTTTCTTTTTTACTATTTAAAATTGAATTGCTGCAAGAATTATGGGAAATATTTGAAATGCAAGTAGAAATTATTTGCAATTTGTAAAATTTTTTGTAACTTTTTTATGTCAAAAAATGAAAAAATAAAAAAATAAAAATAAATTTTAGCGCAACTGAAATGCAAAAAAAAAAAAGGAAAGAAAGTGAATTTCTTCAAGTTTATATAAATTTAAACAAAATTTAATAATTCATTCAGCGTTTATTTGAATATTTCATGTTTCTTTCATTTCAAAAAATAAATGTGACAGTTTGAAAAAGAAAAAAGAGACACAAACAAAAATTTCTGTTCGTTTTTTCTTTTTTTTTTTTTTTGGATTAAAATTTAAAATTTAAAAGAAATGAAAAAAAAATTCCTTATAAAATTTGTAAAAAATTTTTTGCATTTTATCAAATTAAAATATTTTAAAAATAAAGGAAAAAACAAAAAAAAATTTCAAAAAAAAAATTTTTTTTCCTTTTTTGTTTGATTTATTAAAGGGTAGAAAGAGGGAGAAAAAAAGAGTAATGGGAAAAGAGAGAGGAAGAGAAAAAGGGGAGAGAGAGAGGGGAAGAGAGAGAAAGTAAAGGAAAGAGGAAGAAATTAAATAGAAAATAAATAAATAAAGGAAAATTTAAAATTGTTTGTTGCGCAATTATCGTAATTAAAGAATATTTTAAAAAATTTTTTCTTTCTCTAAAACTGAATAAAAAAAGAAAAATAAATTTAAAATTTCATTTTGCGTATTTTTTTGCATGAGCTTTTTATTATTATTAATTTAAACATCTTTTAAACGTTCATTAATACTTCAGTAAATTCTTTTAAATAAAAATAAAAATGAAAATATTTAGATGTCAATTCAGTACTGAACATATTCAGCAAACACTTGATACTTAATAAAATTAAAAACTTTAATATATTTATAAATTAATACATTATTAAAAAAATACTTAGTGGAAATAATATAATAAAATAAAATAAAATATAATATGATGTATTTATACTATACATAATTCATTGATATAAAATATATTATTTTCTCCTATTATTTATTATTACTATTGTATCATTATTATTGCTTATCATATTATTTTATTTATTATTATTAATATAATATTAAGATTTGTATGATGTTCTTGCATTAATAATTTTCGTTCTAACTGAAATTTAAATTAAAATTTAAATAATTGAGTTGTAATTACGCGAATATCGATTTTAGATAAATAAAGGAAGAAAAAAAAGTAAATAAATAGGCCACAAAGTTTTTTAACCTTTGTATTCAACAATGCTATCTGTTCGTTTTCATTCCTAAATTTCTAATTAAATGAAATTAAATTTTTGATCGAAGAAGCGATTAGAAAATACTTTGAATATTTCGATTATTTCTCATTCTTATCATCTAACACATCAATTGAAAATATTTATTGAATAAATATTGCAAAATATTATTCACTCACATATATTTGATCGAAATACACAAAAATATGTATTTCGATCAAAAGTTTTTTAAGTTTTAAAGTTCTGAATTTAGAAGTGTCCTAGGAGAAGTGAAACAGAAAGAAGAGGAATTAAATGAATTTGTTGAATAAATTAATTTTTTCTTTATATTCAATTAATTATTAATTAAATCAATTCTATTCTCTTTTTACATTCAATGAAAAGTCGAGAAAAATACATCGGAATTTTGCACTTACTTAAATTAATTTTCTTTCTTTTTCACTTTTCCACAATTTTTTTTCTCCTTTAAAGAAATAAAAGTATTAAAAAAAAGAAAAAAAAAAAGGAATTTTGCAAAAGAATGAAATTCTGAAAAAGAGAAAAGAAATGGAAAACTAAAAGGAAAAAATAGAAATACTATCAATTTTTACTTATTTTCTTTTTTATTCCAATTTTTCATTCAAATTCACAGTTATTATTTTTGAATGATATTTTCTTATTCTGAAATGGATAACTTCAATTTGAAAATTTTGAGGAAAACTTGACATAAATATTTAATTTCTCATCTTTTTCCATCTTTTTCTTCTTTTCTTCCTTGCTTGCCCCTCCTCTTATTTTGAGTATACAATTTAAAATTTGCATTTTTTAACATCCTAAATTTTGGTTTTTTAGCTCTTCATGGATTGATTTAAAATAAGCCAACAATTTATTATCATGATTTCTTGATTTTAATATCACGATTTGTTTATTATTATTATTATTATTATTATTATTGTGATTACTGTTACGTTATTTTTAAATCATAGATTTCTTTCTAAAACTTAGAAAACGAAGCATTAGGTCAGTAGAAGAATTTATAAAATTGTTATTATTAATGCTTGATTTGTTATTTTTTTTTTTTATAATTATTATCAATTATCGTTGTTGATTATCATCGTCATCATTATTATTATTACTAGTATTGGTATTGCTATACCCATTATTGTCATTGTTATTATTATTATTATTTATTATGATAGCACCATTAATTATTCTCGATAATAACAATTCTTAATCATAATTATAATATTATCATTAATTATTTTTCTTAATCATAACTATTCTTAATCAATCACATTTATTATAATATTATCATTAAGTATTAATATTATTATTATTTAATGTTATCATTAATGTTATTTTATTACCTCTATTATTATAATTTATTTTTATCATTACTATTATTTTACTATTATTATTGTTATTATTACGACTATTATTATCATTACTATTGAATTTTAAACAATTCCTGTAACAAAATCAAAAAAAAAGGAAAGAAAAAAAAATGGAAAATAGAAATGGAACGGAAACAGTTGCATTAGCAAATATTAAGTTAGGAATTTATGGGAAACTTTTTCAATGCATAAAATTTTACATCAAATATTGCTAACTCATCCATATATTCCATTTTATCCATTCACTTCTTACTATTTCACTCTCTCTCTGTCTTTTTTTTTGCATTTCTATTTGTTAAAAATTTAATCTGAAATTACAGAATTGAAATTGCAATTAAAATATAATTAGTATTATTTATTATTTCTATTTTTTTGTTTATTTTTACCTTTTTTTTTTGCTTAAATATTATTACATTTCTTTATTTTTTTTCAACTTCAAATAAAATAAAATCAAATTGGAATTTATTAACATATTTTTTTTTTTTGTAATTTATAGAAAAAAATTCATTTTTTGAAATTGATAAATGTTATCATTCATTTTCAATTATCTTTTTTATTTTGAAAATTATCATAAATTTATTAATTATCATTTTTATTTTGCTACTTTCATTCATCTTTTTACAATTATTTATATAGAAAATGCAATAAATGAAAAGTACTTCGTTAGTTAGATAAATTTTAGATAAATTTAATCGAAATAATGAAAAAAAAAAAAAAAAAAAAAGGAAAGAGTAAAGCAATCAAGAAAAAGAAGGAAGAAAATTTGTTGAAAAGAAAGAGCTAATGAAAAATTCATTTTACTTGTTGATTCATCCTTTTCATCAATTGTTAAAATAATATGAAATTATTCATACTTCTTCTTTCTTCATTTCTCTCTCCCTCTCCCTCTCTCTCTTACCTTTCATTTATTTTTTTTTTTTTTTTTAATCAAATTTTATGATTAATAATGTTTAATTATTATTTTAATAAAATTTATTAAATGAATGTAGTGCTATAATTTTAATTCTTTTTTTTTTTTAAATTTAATATTTTATCTTTTTATTTGCGTTTTTTTTTTTTAAATAAAAATGTTTTTCCTTGAGTTGATAATAGGAATAAGTAGCGATAATTTGATGAATTTGCTGAATTTTTCATTTTCTGTTTTTCTTTTTTTTTTTTATTTTATTGATGAAAAACAAAAAAAACAAAAACGCGCGTTACTTTATTAATTCGATTGAATTTAATCAAATGCACAATTTTTGTTATAAAAATTTGCATTCTATTATTTTAGGTCAAAAAAAAAAAAAAAAATTCAAATGTTTTTTCTAAATTAAAACAATTTGGTGTAAATAATCGATCGACACAAGAAAATAGATCTAACATATATTTTGTATACATATATACACATAAACATATATTTGTATGGGTAAGAATTATTAATTAATATAAAGTAAAAAAAAAGAAAATTGAAAAACTAAAAAAAAAAAAACTAAAATTGAAAATGACAAAAAATTTATTTACTTTCTTTATCAACATTTCAAGTTGATTTCTTCTTTTCTTTATAATTCCAACTTTTTTCTTTTGCTTTTAAGAAAAATAAATTAATTAAATTTTTTTCATATTCAGTTTTATTTGATTTAAAATTGAAATGAATTTAATTTCAGATAAGTGCTGTAAATGTGGTGGAAGTATCACAAATGAACAACCAGGTTGTACAGCAATTGGTGAAATGTTTCATACAAAATGTTTCACATGCAAGGAATGTGATAAACAACTTGCTGGTGGCTCATTTTATAATGTCGACGGTTGTCCACTTTGTGAGGATGATTATATGGTAAGTAAGTAAGATCACATGGTAGTGAGGAAGTAAGTAAATAAAATTGTGTGATAAGTGAAGGTTAAGTAAGATTTTATGGTAGCGGAAGTAAATAACTGTGATTATATGGTGAGTGAAAGTAAGTAAGTAAGACTATGTAATAAATAAAAGTAATATACGATAAGTAAAAGCAAGTAAATAAGATTAAATGGTAGTGAGAGTAAGTAAAGTAAGACTATATGGAAGTAAGAATAAATAAAGCAAGGCTATATAATAGGTGAAAGTAAGTAATGTAAATAAGTAAGTAAGATTATATGATAAGTGAGTGTAAGTAAGTAAAATTATATGATAACTAGGTGGAAGTAAGTAAGTAAGATTATGTGATATGTGAGTGAAAGTAAAAATAAAAGACGAAAAAACGATTATTTTAAATTCTAACTTTTAAAATTACTTCGAATTTAATATTTATTAAAAATTTAATGTCTTTAATTCATTTATAAATAATAACGAATTCTTTCTCTTACATTTTTTTCTATTTTCATTTAATTCTCAAAAAATTTTACTAATTAATTAACATTTTAATATTTGTTAAATTCTGTGTTTTAATCATTTAAAAAAAAGAGAATTCTCCAATTTGATTATTTTATTATTAAATTGTTTTATTTCCAAATTTATTGTTTTTTTTTTAATTAATCAAATTCATATAATAAATTTATTATATATTATGCATTAAATTGTATGAAATTTATTATTTAATTATATTATTTCGTGCAATGTAACATGAATTCATTAAATATTCCTATTAAATTTATTAAATTCAATTTGATAAAAATTATATTTTATATGTTAAAATTATTAATAATAAAATTCTAAAATAATTATTTGTTACTTATTAAATTAACCTAAAATTTTTAATTGGAAGAAAAAGAAAAAGGAATTTTGCATTAATTATTATTACATTTCTTAAATTATTTTTTAATTTATTTCCTTTTTTTTTGCGAAAGTATTTGTGTTTTTGTTTTTTTGGAACAAATTAATTTCGATTTAATTATATAATTTAGTAAAATAATTATAATCAATTTCGACATAAATTCAATTCATTTAATTCTCGATAAATTGTTTATATAAATTACATAAATAATTCGGAGAATTTATAATTTTGTAAGGAAAAAGAAAAAAAGCTAATAACAAAGTAAAAAAATTCAAATTCTTTTGAAAATAAATTTTTATTTATGTTTGTTTATCATTTTTTTTTTTAAATCAAAATTTATAATTTTTAAAATTTATGCAAAAAAAAAAATTGAAAATAGTAAATGAAATGAAAGCATAATTACCAGTGAAAATATTCTTTTAATTAATAAAATTTTTTTGCAGAAATCATTAGAGAAATGTAACAGTTGCGGTAAACCAATTACGGAAAAGTTGTTACGTGCAACCGGAGGTGCATATCATCCGGATTGCTTTGTTTGCACCGTTTGCAAAAAATGCTTAGATGGAGTTCCATTTACCGTTGATTCAACTAATAAAGTACATTGTGTCGTATGTTTCCATGAGTAAGTTTAAGTTATTGCTATTATTAATAAAATTGTTTTAAATTTAAAAATTAAAAATTAAATTTTATTTTTAAAATTAAAAATGAAAACAAAAAATGTTTATTATAATTTAATTATTATTATTATTCTTATTATTATTTCTGTTAACCCAAATAATTGTTACATTTTTTGTGAGTTTTCCAATTATTTTTTTTTCTTGGATTAAATTAAAAAAAAATGAAAAAATTTTTATATTTGAAAAAAACTTTATTATATTTATTGATTTATTAAAAAAAAAAAACAAATAAAAATGGTTAATTTGTTATAAAATTTTTATTCAGAGTTTTATTTAAGAGTAAATCGAATAAAAGTATAAGTTTTTACTTTGGAATTCTTTTTTTTTTTATAATGGAAATATTATTGTTTAAATAAACTTTTGTTAATTTTTAATTGTTTGTTTGGATAATTTATTAAACAAATAAATAAACATTTAAATGAAACAACAACTTAAATAAACAAATATTGGATAATTTAATTCGCATTGGTAAATTTGAATAAACAAAATTGTAAGTAAGCAATAGTTATATATACTCGAACGTACTACTTTATATAGGATATTTACTTTACTTATTTACTTTACTCTTACTTTATACATTTTAAATACTTTGTATGAATAAACAAGTAATTAGTTGCACACACTTTATGAATATTTTATGTAAAATACTTACTTTACTTTGTTTTTATATTTTTTACTTTATTTTATATGAAAAAATCTAACTGAATATACACAAATTATATACTTAAATAGTAAGTAACTGATATTGTAAAATATTATTTCACTTAATTTTGCATATTTAAATAATTTATCGATTGTTAGCAAAAAGTTAACAATAATTATTAAAAGTATATTACATAAAAGTAATAAGGTAAAATACCTGTTTATAAAATATTTTTTCTTTTTTTTTTCCATTTTTCTTTTCTCTAAAAATTTTTGATTTATTTTATAAAAATGAAATGAATTCTGAAGGGAATATAATATTATTGAAGAAAATGGATGAAAAAGAAAATTTTTATTTCTTATTTTAACATATTTCTTTTTTTTTTTCTGTAAAATAGAAACAAAACATTGAATTGGATAGAAAATTATCATTTTGAGAATTTTTAATTTTTCATTCTTTTTTTTTTTTTTTTTTTTTTTTAAAATCTAAATATATTATAAAGAAAAGTTTTTGGTTAAAATAAATTTCTCAAAAAAATACATTTTTCATTTTCTATTTAGTAACATTTTTTTTTTTTTTTTTTTTTTTTTTTTTTTTTTTTTTTTTTTTTAAAAAAAAAAAATTTTTTTTTTTTTTAAATTTAAATGTTATTTAGCATAGTTTTAAATTCAGTTTGTTTTTTACGTAAAAAATATTTTATTAATTTGAATTTTCTTTTAAATTTAAATGTTATTTAGCATAGTTTTAAATTCGGTTTGTTTTTTACGTAAAAAATATTTTATTAATTTGAATTTTCTTTTAAATTTAAATGTTATTTAGCATAGTTTTAAATTCAGTTTGTTTTTTACGTAAAAAATATTTTACTAATTTGAATTTTGTTTTTTCAGAAAATTTGCTCCTCGATGTGCGGTATGCTCGAAACCAATTATACCTGAGGAAGGTCAAGAAGAATCGGTACGAGTTGTTGCGATGGATAAAAGTTTTCATGTTAATTGTTATCGATGCGAAGATTGTAACATGCAATTAAGTTCAAAAATTGAAGGACAAGGGTAAATTATTTTTAAATTTTTTTTAAAAAAAAAAAATTGAATTAAAAAATTTGAATATTAAATATATAAGCAAGGAAATTGTAGAAATGATAATCTTAAAAATTTTAAAAGCTTTTCAAATTTTTTTTTTTTTAATTATATATAATAATCTTAAAAAAAAGTATTTGGATGATAAAAATTTGTAATTAAAATATTTAATTTAAATATTAATATTTTCAAATAATTGTTTGCACTTACATTTCTACTACTAATTTATAAGCAAAAAAGAAGTGCAAAAATGTTAGATTATATAATTTTTTTAGTAGAAAAAAGAAAAATATGAAAAAACATGCAATTGAAATAAAAAGTATGATTATACTTGTAATTATTAATTATACTATAATTATTTTATACAATTAATTGTTCACTTATACTTCCTAAAATCAAATTTGCATGCAACCTGCAGACTTGCATTTTTACTTAATTAACTTGCATTAATAAAGAAAAAAAAAAAAGAATGCAAAATATGGAAATATATTAACTTAAATAATTTTGCTTTTTGTACTCAATAAAAAATGATCGTTAATATTTGGAAAAGAAAAGTGAAATTATACAAACAATAAATGATTTCTATTTTTTTATTTTGAATGTTTTTTTTTTTAAATACGCACTAAAAAAAATGCTATATAAAATAATTTTTTTTTTTTTTTTTATTTAAATTAATTTGACAGAAGAGGAAAAATTAAGAAATAAACATTTTTTTTCAAAAAAAAAATTAGAATATATAATAATAAATAATAATTATAATTATAGGTGTTATCCATTGGATCAACATTTGTACTGCAAAAATTGCAATGGTAAACGATTGGTTGCATTATCAAAAGCAACTTAAAAAGGAAAGAAATAAATATACGATGAAGCAAAAGAAAAAAAAAAAACAAGCAAAAATTGTATTTTTCATATTTCATTCATAAAAAAGGCTTATTAATTAATTAATTAATTAATGATTTTATTTCTTAACAAAAGAAAACAAATACTTATCATTTGCTAATTAATATAATTTATATGTTATCATATTATTAATTAATCCACAATATATATCATTTATTATTAATTAATAAATGCCTTTTTCAGCAAAAATGTTAGATTATATAATTTTTTTAGTAGAAAAAAGAAAAATATGAAAAAAGCATGCAATTGAAAATAAAAAGTATGATTATACTTGTAATTATTAATTATACTATAATTATTTTATACAATTAATTGTTCACTTATACTTCCTAAAATCAAATTTGCATGCAACCTGCAGACTTGCATTTTTACTTAATTAACTTGCATTAATAAAGAAAAAAAAAAAGAATGCAAAATATGGAAAATATATTAACTTAAATAATTTTGCTTTTTGTACTCAATAAAAAATGATCGTTAATATTTGGAAAAGAAAAGTGAAATTATACAAACAATAAATGATTTCTATTTTTTTTATTTTGAATGTTTTTTTTTTTAAATAAATCGCACTAAAAAAAAATGCTATATAAAGAATAATTTTTTTTTTTTTTTTTATTATTTAAATTAATTTTGACAGAAGAGGAAAAGTGAGAATAAACATTTTCCAAAAAATGAATAAAACATTTTTTTTCAAAGAAAAAAAATTAGAATAATAAAATAAAATAAATAATAATTACTAATTATAGATGCTATCCATTGGATCAACATTTGTACTGCAAAAATTGCAATGGTAAACGATTGGTTGCATTATCAAAAGCAACTTAAAAAAGAAAGAAATAATCGAAAGATGAAATAATTTGGATCACAAAATTTATTCAAATATACGATGAAGCAAAAGAAAAAAAAAGCAAACAAAAATTGTATTTTTCATGTTTCATTCATAAAAAAGGCTTATTAATTAATTAATTAATTAATGAATTTATTTCTTAACAAAAGAAAGCAAATACTTATCATTTGCTAATTAATATAATTTATATGTTATCATATTATTAATTAATCCACAAATATATTATCATTTATTATTAATTAATAAATGCCTTTTTTCATTTTTGATGTTTCATTAAAAAAAAAAAAAAAAAAAAGAAATTGCTCTGCTGCTACTGCTTAATTTATCTACTGCTAATTAATTAATTGTCAATTTATTCATTGAACTTTTTTTTTTTCACTTTTTTAAAATATTACTAATTATTTTTTTGCGATATTTTTGTTCAATCATTGCTATAAAGTATAATTTTATTTTTGAGTAAAAATTCGAATAAAAGATTTAAATTCAAAGAAAAAGGAAATTTAAAAAAAAATATATTTTTCTTTCCTGATGCAAAAACAAAAAAAATAAAAAAAAAGAGCAAAAAATATTGATGGCAATTGCTGATATGTTTAAAAGTGGAAAAAAAATAATTAATATGATCAAAATTTGAAATTACTTATTTTATTCAATTATTGAATTAATTAATTGAATTAATTAACAATCGAAAATGATAAGAAAAAAGAAAAGGGTAAAAATTTTTTAAAAAAAAAATATCAAAAAAAAAAAGAAATTAATTTTATTTATTAATGTATTAATTACTAATGCTTTCCTTTTTCTTTTTTTCTGCTATAATATTGAAATGAACTGACCGTTCAGTATTGTGTGTTTTCAGCAATTATTACAAATTAATTTTTGTATTTCTTTTCCAATTTCATTATTCGAAATAATTATTGAATAATTTTTGTTCTATACTTCTTTTTTTTTTAAGATAAAATAAAAATTTACGAAGTTTGAAAGCATTTATTTATTGATTTCTGGGAATAAAAACTATTTGTCGTGTATATCAAAGCAGTTAAACATTTATTTGATCATTTAATTGAATTTTATTCTATCTTCTACTGATTACTTATCATAAAAATAGTACTTAATGACGATTTACGAAAAAAAATTTTAAATTTGGATAAGTAACATTATCATATATTATGCATTTAAAATTATCATACTGTAATTACAGTTAATCACTTAATTCTTACCGTAATAGACTCACTCATAATCCCTTAAATTAATTTCACTGAGCAAAGAAAAAATAAATTTAATGGATGCGTATCATACTGTAGATTGGTTTACTGTAATTACAGTTGTTCATTTACTTCTTACTGTAGCACATTCATATGAATTGCTTAAATTAAATTTACTAAACAAAAAATAAAAGAACTGCTGAATAGTGAAAGGTTGTAGAAGGAATTTCGAAAAATAATTGAATCAAGTTAAACATATCGAAATAACAATGCAATATGGCTAAACACTGATTTTCAAGAAATGACTGATTAGATGTATATAAATTAAAAAGTAAAAGAATAAAGTAATTATCAGTTAACAAATGTTATTATTAAAAATTGTACTTTCTTTTAATGCATTAACTTTTTTTAGATTTTCAATTTTTTATGCCTTCCATGAATTTATATCGGATCATCTTATCCGAGAAAGCAAATCAAATTATTAAAATCAGATCATTATTGTATGATGCAAATTAAATTGTTCATAATGCAAGCAGATCAAACAATCACATGGGAATATTGGTGCATAAATTAGATAGCTCATGGATTTAAAATCAAATCAAATACTTTATAACCAGGTCAATTTATTCATGATCACATCAGGAATTAGTTTATTTATTAAATTAAATGATCACATCAGAAATTAATGCATTCATTATTAAATCAAATTATTTATCAAATTTATGATCACATTGTCTTTTATCAATTTTATTCATTTATAACCATCGTATAAGATAAAAAAAATATCAAGCAATGTCAAATTACAGTCAAGCATAATGTGACAAAAGTTTGGAAATGAAATTTGACAGGAAAAAGAAAAATTCAATACCGCTCTGTTAGTATTGAAAAAAATAGAATGATAATGAGTAGTTGTCGTGAAAGTTTTAAAGATTTAAATTATTATTTTTGGGAGAGGTTGTTGATTTCGGGGAGATTTATTGGATGAGGTGTAAATGTATGAGATAACAGAGGAATACAATAACTCCTTTATTAGCAGAGACAATAATACAATAACTTGATAAAAACAAATCAAAATCCTACTATCTTCATTCTCAGTTCATACAAACAATGCTCCTCTTTTCTTGGTCAAAAGAAAACAATGGTGTCTTATTGGTGAAGCAAAACAATGGCGTCTTATTGGAGGCACAAAACAATAGCGCCTTTTTGGTGATTTCCTTATGTAGCAAGCAATGAGTAAACAAAATATGAAGTAAACAAAAAAAAAGAGGATAGGTTAAATCTACCGAAAGAGTAATCGGCGTAAACATAAGATTTGAAACATAAAATTCAAAGTATAGACATTATTTGCAAAATTTCATATAACATATTTTCAACTCTATAAACATATAGTAATTTAAAGTTTTGCGATATAAAATTTGTGACAGTAGAAAAAAGAAATATTAATGAATATATTTGTTAAAATTATAGATCATAGATGTTTTATGCTCCTAAAGAAACGAAAAGCAAAAAAAAAAAAAGGAGAGAAAGTTTTGCCTGAGGTTGATATATAAGAAATTATCATTATTATCATTGGGCATTATCGTTATCAGTAATTTTTACCTTAGATATTGCATTCAATTTCAACAACGATAATTGTAAACATTTACAACTGCAAAATTTAGGCAAATAAATCACAATTCATTATAACTGCAATAACAATAGAACAGTTATTTTACTTTAATTAAAATATTTTAAATTTATTTACCAATCATTTGCTTAGTGAATTTTAAATTCTTATTTGATAAGGTAGATTGTAAAAAGAGCAAAGTAAGCGAAACCATAGTTTATAAATAAACATAATTTACAATAATCGTTATAATTGATGTAACCAACATAACGACAACATATTTATTTAGTTTTATTCGAAATGTTCATAATTTATTTGCCAAGCATTTTCCTAGCAGATAAGCTTTTTTTTCTTGGCTAAAAATAATTTGTAAGAATAAAATAAGTGAAGTAATAATTTATATATGAACATAATTCATAATAATCGTTATAAATAACTGATATAACAGAAATAAAATTATTATGAACTAATTAAAGCATTTAGAATTTATTTACCAATGATTTTACTTGGTAAATAAGTTTCATATTTGACAAAGCAATAAAATAAAGTGTAACAAAATACAAAGATTATGATTTATATGCAAATTGTAATTTATAACAATCGTAATTAACTGATATATAGCAATATATTTATTCGGCTTCCTTTCAAAATTTTAAATTTATTTAGCTTCTTTTTACATGTTCCATTTATTTTTAAAATTAAACAATTTTAAATTAATTCTTATTTATCTTTTTTTTTTTTTTGTTGTTGTTGTTGTCCCTACTATATCTAATCTCAGTTTTAATTAACTGAGTATATATTTGTATCTGATAACAATAGTTTTTAATCGTTGTGATAACTGATAGTGATAATTAAGTGATCGTTGATATTTGCTTCCAATTATCATATTTCGCCTCTTCCTTTTATCTTTTCTTATCTTTTTTTTTTTTTTTTTTTTCATTCTGATAAAAATTCCATATGGCTTTGTGAGTTTTAAAACATTGATGAAAAATTGAAGAAAGAACAGTTTTTCATTTGAAAATGGAAAAAGGATTTTCTTCTTTCAATCAAAAGCCAAGCATAAAAATGTTAAATCATAGATTTATTTCAATAACAATCTCAATAAAAGCCATACAATACTATGCCATAAATTGATTTCAATAAAGAGCCAAGTATAAAAGCCTAAACTATATCTTATAGTCAAAGGCATTTTTCTATTTGACATTTCCTTTTCTTTTTAAAGGTTCGTTTAAATTTTAATGACTAAATCAGGCCAAAAAAAAACATTTCCCTCTCTCTCTTTGACAGATATGTGAAAATGTGATATATTGTAGTGCTTGCAATAAATATATTTTCAGCCTAACTAGGCTCTTTTTTCCCTCTCCAAGAAATTCTCTTAACACACACTTCGGCCTTGCTAAAGCCTAGCACATTTGTTCTCCTCTAAAGCCTAGCAGATTTGTCCTCCGCTATAGCCTAGCACATATGTGCTCCGCTAAAGCCTAGCCTAGCTTATCCATCCGTCCATTTAGCTAACCAACTAACCAACCAACTAAACCAGCCAACCAAGCAACCAACAAACCAACCAACCAACCAGCCAAGCAACCAAGCAACCAGCCAATAATTCCTTCCCTCCTCTCAATCCTATCAATAAAGTTCCCTCTATTCCTTTCCTTCCTCCCTCTCTCTCTCCCCTCTCTTTTTCTTTTCTTTCCTTTTCCTTTTTTCCATCAATAAATTTCCATTTCAATTCATTTTGCAAATTGCGTCATATTTTCTACATTACTTTTGCCATTTCTCCCTTTTTTTTTCTTCAATGAAAATTTTTGCTTTTTTATACTCTTTTTTCTCTTTCTCTCTCTCTTTCCAATTTTCTATTTTTCTCTCTTTTTTCTCATTTTTTTCTTCCTATTTATGTAAATAAATTTCTTTTCTGTATTTTCCTCTTTCTTTTCCCCCTCTCTCCCACTCTCTTTCTTTCTTTCTGTCTCAATTTTTTGAGATATTTCATTTTAACTAACAAAGATTGCTTCTTCTTTCTTTTTTTTTTTTTTTTTTTGTGAATTTCAAAATTAAATGTTTTATCGTTTATTTTGCTTTTCTTCTTTTCTACCATTTTTTTTTAAACTCTCTTTCTTTCATTTTTCTTTGAAATTTTGCATTCAGTATAATTTCTTAATTCTTAATATTATTTTATTTAATTATTATTTTCTAAAATATATTTCAATAATTTATAAAAATCCTTTTTCTTATTTTCAATATTTTAATATTCTTTGATTAATTAGTTAGTATTAAATTATGGAAATTTTTATAATTTTAACTTTTAATGTCTATCATTTTTCTCTCTTTTTCCATTTTCATTACACAATTTTTGAAATAACAATAAAAATAATTTTTATTAAAATTTCGTATGTGATTTAATTCGCTAAAATGATGGTAAATAATAAAAAGTAAAATTTTGAACTTTTTTTTTTCATTTTTTAAGATGGATTCTCAGGATTTGGTTATAAATGCAAATGATTTGGATAAAAATTCCAGTCAACATTCCAGCGATGAATTGAGTAATGTTAGTGATAACAATGATACTGATAATGGTGATAAGGATAATAGTGATGATGGTTCAAGTATTTGTAATAATGATTCTGATATGTACGATTTTATAATTTTGATTTAATGTTGCATATATGATTTTACTATTTAAAATTTAACGAAATTATTGGGTTATTTTATAGGAAATTTTCAAAATGTAAAGAAAAAAAGAAAATTATTTTTTAGAAAAATAAAAAAAAATTTTTTAAAATTGTTTTTTTTATGATAATTAACAGATTAGCTTTATAACCTTTTTTTTTTTCAAAATTTTTATTTTATCAGAAGTTGGTCATCAGAAATAGAAATGAATTATCAAAAAAATAAATGTGCATCACAATTATTGCTACTAAATCAACAATATTATGATAAAAATGATACATTATCAATTGCTAATGCTGGAAATGTTGATAACGAAATAGCATTATCACTTTGTCATAGTAATACGTCAAAGGTAATTAATTAAATTTTTTTTTCTTTTTTGTTTTAATTTTTATTTTCATTCAAATTATCATAATATCACTTTTGCTATCCTTTAAATTTAAAAATATAATGAATTGATATTACAATTTAATAATTTTAATTTTATTTTTCCTTTTACAATTTCTCTGCTTTATTTATTTATTTACTCATTTAATCTAGGATGATAATTTAAATAGTGATAGCGATGAGGAATTTGCTGTACATGCATGTTTACGAGGACTTATTAAATCAAAATCAATATCTTCAATTCAAAAACATAACCATGAAACATCTTTATTACATGCAGATATGTTTTTTATTTTTACTTTTTTGTTTTTAATTTTGATTTTAATTAATTATTAACTAAACATTTTATTTATCATTCTAATTTTAATTTAAATTAAATGTAAAAATAGGAATTAATTTGAGCAAGACTAAGGTAGAGGATGAAAAGAAGCCAATAATACAAAAATTTAACATTTTAATTTCAATAAATAATTAATTTAACCATATAGATTAATCTACATTTAATTTAATAAGAATGCAAATTAAAATATGTTCACTTAAGAATCAATTAAAATATATGAATAAATTAATAATTAGCTTAAATAATAATAAGTTAATTTAATTCGTTGTAAACGGATTACACAATGAAAAAATGTTAATTTTTTTTTTTTAAATAATTTTTTAGTTATTAAAGAAAATCAAATTACATACTACTATTCATACTATATATTAGTAATATTAAAAAGTGAGAAAAGGAAATTATGAATTCAACAAAAATTAATCGAGAAAAAAGCAAAAATTAGCAAAACAAATTAAGAAAATTAAATTTTAGAAAAATTAAAAAAGAAAAAAAAATTCCTTCTATTATTTTCATATTTATATTTGAATAAAATAATTTAAAATTTTTTTTTCCTTTTTTTTGCAGATGAAAAAATTTATGCAAATAATACATTTATTACAAATATGCATAATGGTAAATGTTTGAATGATGATTTTATTAAAATGCAATCAGTAAGTGACGATGAAACTACCGCATCTTCTGCACCATATTTTTCACGAAATAATTATCGGACAGCAATATTTAAGGTTAATTTTTTAATATAATTAGTAAATAATATTCATAAATTAGGCATATCATAATTATATCATACACAAATGTTTAAATATAATATAATTAGTAAATATTATTCAAATTTAATGTAGTTATTAAATAATTAGTAAGCACAAATATTTAAATTTAATGTAACTAGTAAATATAATTAGTGAAAAAAGATAATATAATTAGCAAATATTATTTAAATTTTATATAATTAATAAATATAATTAGTAAAAAAATCTATAAAGTGAATATAACATAATTAGTAAATATTATTTAAATTTATTATAGTTATTAAATAATTAGTGAACACAAATGTTTAAATTTAATATAATTAGTAAATATTATTTAAATTTAATATAATTAATAAATATAATTAGTAAAAAATAATACAAATAGTAAATATTATTTAAATTTAATATAGTTATTAAATAATTAGTAAACACAAATATTTAAATTTAATATAATTGGTAAAAATATTAATATAATTAGTGTAATTATAATATATTTAATGTAATACTCATAAACAGTTTCACTAATTTATTTCACATATTGAATTATCTTTGAAAGTGACTAATAATAAAATTTTTATTAGCAAATAAAATTTTTATTTGTGTATGATTATTTAAATTATTATTTATTAGCTAAGGTGAATAAAAAGAAAAAATAGCAAAGTGATAATTTAAACTTTTGCAGTTTTATTCATATTTCTTTCTTTTATTAATAATATTTAATTGACTCATTTTATAGCTAATATTTAATTTTTATTTTACTTTTGAAATAGTTCAATAATTTTCTAATTTCTTTTTTAGACATTTAACATTTTTTTTTCTTTTCTTTGTTAATTTTTTTTTCCTAAATATTAAAATTTTTCTTTCTGTCATTTTTTTTTCCTTTGGAAAAAATTTAAATGAAAAATTAATAAATCAATTTATTTGCTTGTAATGATTTTTCTTTTTTTTTTTTGTTGCTATTGAAAAAAAGCAATTAATTTTTTTCTTTTTTTTTAAAATCATATCAATGATTAAAATTGTATTTGATTAATTTTTAATATTATATCAATGTTTGAAATTATTTTTAATATAATTTTAAAATTTATATTAATGATGAAAAATTTTAGACAAAATCAAATACAAATGTAAGCGATAATTGGTCAACAACAGCAAATAATTTCAAATATGGAATAAATTTTGAAAGTGATGATGATTTGGAAGCAAGATCATCACCATTTACCTGTTGCTGGTCAGCACCAGAATTTATTGTTGACAATGAGCGACAGGTATTGCAGTTATAAATTTTTTTAAATTTATTTCGGTTTTTTTTTTCTCTCAATTATCATTTATTTTATAACATTAATATAGTAGTCTTTTCTTTTTTTTTTTGTTCAAAAAAATTTGCATTTTTTTAATTTGTAATTTATAAAATCTTTTTTTTGAAGAAAATATATTTGTTATTTTAATTGGTCATTTTTTTTTTTTGAAATTATTTAAAGCAATAAGTATGAATAGTAATGATTAATTTAATAAATGTTTATGATGTTAAAATAATATTTGTGAATAATTTTTTTCCTTCCTCTTTTTTTCAAAAAAAAAAAAAATTAAATATATTGAAATTTGAAATAGATCAGGCAATTGAAAAAGATTAGATATAAGTTATTGAAGGTTAAAGGTTAAAACATTTATATTTTATTGAAAAGAATCTTTTGTGTTTGTGTGTTTATCTTAAAATTGTTTATTTCATAAAAAAATTTGACAAATTTTTTTGCATTTAATAAAATTAATCTTTAGTCATCTGTGGAATTATCAAGTTCACAAGAAGATGCTTGTTTTAAATTTGATGAAAATTTTGCAAATGAAAAATGTGAACAACAAACTTTGCATTGGTTACTTCTTAAATTTATTTTATTTCATTCATTTTTTTTTTTTTTGAGAAATTTGAACAAATACAAACTTTTCCTTTTCTTTTTCTAAAGTAATTAATTAATTATAAGAAAACAAAGAAGCAAAAAGAATTGAAACTGAAATATGTTAGCATAGTTAATGGCAATGATTAATTAATTAATTATTGTTTTTAGTGCTAATTTATATGATGAGTATGATGAAGCAATGCGTACAAGTATTTTGGATTTTAATACTGGATCAACTGGAGTTAATAATAATTTAACACATTTAAATTTACCATTAAATGTGATGGTGACATGTCGACGAGTAATCTCTGAAAATGACTCACTTTGTATGTATGATGCTAGTCCATCACCACCACATCAGTAAAGTTTTTTCTTTCTAATATTCTTTTTGTTTTATTTTTCAATTAAAAAAATTAAAAAAAAAAAAAAAAAGAAAAATTGAATTTTATCAAATTTACCTGTTAAAAGCATAAATTAGTAATTTTTCATTTAAATTTTAAATTCTTTCAATAAAATTTTTTTTTTTCAAATTTTTTTGTTTTTTTTTTCTTTTTCTTTTTTTTCAAATTGAATTTTATCTAATTTAATCTTAAATTTTAAATCCATCAGCTTTTTACTTTTTTGTCTTTTTTTCCATTTTTTTTTTAAATTAAAATTTATAATTATGCAAAATGTAAGTGTTAAATAAATTAATATATAATTTTTTAAATAAATTAATATCATTTCTTTTTTTTACAGAGAAGAGGAAATAAGTTTTGTTGATGAATTAACAGAAATGAATGAAACTGTCAACAAATGGACACCCGAAGCTCTTCTAAATTTTGCTAAAGAAACTTTCGGGGAAAATTCTGAAACTGAAAGACAATTAAATGGAAAATATAATATAACATCAACAATTACAAAAATATCAAAATCACTTGGAAATTTACATTTGTGGTTAATTTCCATTTTTTTTTTTTTTTGAAATAATTAAGCAAAAATTTATTTAAATGTTTTGCTTTTTAATTTGTTTAATAAATGATCACTTAATTTTAATTATTTGATTTAAAATGATCATTTTAATCTTTCTTTTTTCAAATAATTAATCCTATTCTCTTCTATTTATACGATTATTATTTTCTTTCTTTTTTTTTTAAAAAAAAATAATTAAGCAAAAATTATATACAATTTATTCAAGTATTATTCATATTTTTAATTTTATTCATTTTTATAATTAATATCTTAGCATTGTTTAAAATAGAAATTTTGATATTAATTAGTTAAATTCTTTTTTTTTTTTACTTCTTTTTTTAATAGGGAAACGGAAATGGGTTGGATTACAAGAAAACCGTCAGTAATGGATCATTCCGGAATAGTTATGCGTCAAAGTATTAGCTGTCATGATCAGATGATTACGTCATACGTGGATTGTGTTATACAAAATCATTATAATAGGTTTGTTAATATTTACTATCAAATTTCAAAAAAAAAACAAAAAGGAAAGGAGAAAACACGCTATACACGTTACTTTTATTCTTTTCACGTTACTTTATTCTTTCTTTTTTTTAAAGTTGCATTTTAATTTACTTATGTTACTCTTACATTTTCTTATGTGATTTTATTTAATTTACTACTCCTATGATTTTATTTTATTTAAAGTTATTTAAACTTTTGCATTACTGAATAAATTTAAGAAAATAAAATTTAGAAACTTTAGTAGAATTTTTTTTTAAAATAAAAATAATTGAAAAATGATAGTTAATATTGTGGATTGTGTTATACAAAATGATTATAATTTATTTTGAAATGATTATAAACTTCTTCATTAATGATAATATCATTAATTTTATATATGTTTTATATTTATTAGAAATAAAAAAAGAGTAATTAGCATTGATTATTAACATTTTCATTTTCTTTTTTGAAATTTAATACATTTTTTTTTTTTTGCTATTTAAATTATAATTTTAATAAAAAAAATGATTAAAATTATTCTTGTAGATGTTCTTCACCAGATTGTCGTAAATATGCTTCTAAGCCAGATACATTGAAAAAGCAAATGATGACAATGAATAGTGAAAGTGATACGTCAGATGACGAATGGATTCGATGCGTGGATGACGTACCATTAGATGAAACACTTAACACTGATAATCATTCACGTAACGAAATTTATTCTCAAGTTAGGGTATCATTTTTCATATTTTTTAACTAAATAATAATTACTATAATTCATATTTGTAATTAGATCAAAAAATATATAAATTAAAATAAGCAATTATCAGTGAAATGTTATCAATGAAATGATAATTAATTATTATAAATGTTTTATAATATTCGTTGAATTTTTGAAATTTTACCTTTTTTTTTGTTTTCAAGAAATTAACCGCTGATGAGGAAATGATAAAAGTGACGAATCAGATGGATTATTTAAATGATGATGAATTCTTATCATATCAGTCAAAATATCAGCATACTACTTTGAATGATCCAATGCAACGTAGATCATATTCATTAAATATTTTGGATAAACTACCAGAAGCACTGATCGATTTGGAAAAAGAAAGATATTTATTCATAACAAAAATGATTACTACTGCTGATAAGGAGCACTATTATGCTGATATTCGAGATTTATCAAATTTCAATCAACATGCAATCTACTATACAAATATGAGTGATAAAAATGATCTCGAATATGAATCAGATGAAAGTATTAAAAGTGATAGTGATAATAATGACAATGAGATTGATGTTATTGATGATTTTAATGATGATAATGATAATGATCATGATAATCTTGATGATGATGATGACACATTTACGGGTCATATTCTTCCGGTTCAAAGAAGCAAATTACCGAATTTTTATGAATTTACATTTGATATTAAAAAGACAATTCATAATGATACTACAAAATTACTATCAAATATTGATAAAAATGTTTATCCAGTTATTGAAACGTATAAACCAGGTTGAGTTTTTTTTTTTTTTCTTAAAGTATTAGTATTTAAAAGTAAATATGAGTAATGATAGTACTGAAATAATTTTCTGAAAATAAATTAATTGAAATTTAAATACATAATCATATGATATTAATAAGTGCAAGTAATTATTAAATCAAATGGAATTAAATTTTTACAAAAATAAAGAGGAAAAGAAAGATTAAAAAAAGTTATAACTAATTGATTTAAATTATTTTTTTTTTCTTATTGTTATTGTTTATTTAATAGAAATTGATGAACAAATAATGAATTCAACGGTAACTTTATGGGATAATTGCTGTGAATATGCTCAACAAATAAATGAAATTGCTCGAGTTTGGATTCAAAAAACATCGGAAACATCAAATATTAGTGAAATGATTAACACACAACAAACTTCGACAACAATTTCTCCAAAATCGTAAGTTTGTTTATTTATTTTTATTTTTGTTTAAATTTTTTTTAAAAAAGATTTTTAAATTAGATAATAAAATTTTTTAAAATAAATAAATAAGCAAAAAAAGAAAAAATTGCATGAAAAATAAATTATTGGATGAAAAATACAAAAACTAATTTTTTTTTTTAATTAATTTTTTTCGCAAATTCAACATTTTATTTTATATTAATTTAATAATTCCAAAATGATTTTTTTTTCTCTGAAAAAATACAAAAAATTTTTTGATGAAAAAAAAATATTTTATTAATTTAATTTTATATTTTAGTGATAATTTAACAAATTCCACAATGGAAGCGATCGCATTGAATAATCAATGCTTACCAGCTTCATTACCTGTTGATGGTATGCTTACTTAATTAATTAAAAAATAAATAATTGTGCTAATTTTTTTTTTTTGAAACCTGAATTTAATAAAAGTGGAATAATTTATCCTTCATTAAATAGAAAAGATAGATAATTAAATAGATATAACTTTCTAAGATCATTAAAGATTATTAAATAATCTTAATTTACAAGGATTTTTTTCCCTCTCTCCCTCTATACATCTGTCCCTCTCTCTCTCTCTCTTTGTCCTTTTACCTACTTAAAAACTTATTATTATTCTCACTGAAATGGTCAAAAATTCAAAAGTCAATTTATTTCGTTCCATCTTTCCGTGATAGTTTACTCTTTGTTTATTTTTTTATTCAATCATTATCAAAAGTTTACAATTTATTCACTATCATTATCAGTTACTCGAAATGATAATTGTTAATTTTACTAATTAGTAGCGATTAAAACTGATTAATTAATTTAAACTAAATGTGCTAATTAGCATAAAACTGATAAGATCAGGTGAATTTGAGAATTAAACTTTGAGAAAAGCTTTTTTCTCGTAGTAAATTAAGTAAGATTGTTATTTCGAGAAATTAGAAATTAACTAAGTTTGTTTTGAGAAATTAGAAACCAACTAATTTTTCAGATTTATCATTTTGAGAAAGATAAATTAACGCAAAAATTATAGCTTTTTTCCATTTTTTTTTTTTTTTTTTTTTTTTGATAATAAAATATTTTATCTTTTCAAAATTATTTGAGCTAATTAAAAAACTTTCAAAAATTATTAATAATTTCATTTTATCTAATTTTATTCTTAATTTATCAATAATAAGCCTTCTTTTTATGCCAAGAATTGAATGAAATATACTTTAAAACCTTCCAAACTTAATTAATCAAATTAGTTATTTTTGATAACTAATTTTTTATCTAAGTTAATTAGTCTGACAAGTTATAATTTTTTTTTGGCTAATTTAAAATTTTGTAATTTAATTAAACATAGCTCACAAGTAAATTCTCTTCCTTCGTCTTTTTTTTTTTGTTTTTTTTTTCTTGCTTTTAAATTTTATATTATAAATATTTAACTTTAGGTAATGCTATTTTCATGGGTAATTTTTGTTAGCTAACTGATATTCCAATATTAGTTAGCTAACAGTACTTTTACTATACACATAACCAATATTTTATATTTAACTAATATTTTACCATATGTTAAAATATTTGCCTAAATCCCCTGGTAATCATATTATTATTACTATTACTGCTATCATTGAAATAACTATTATTTTAATAATTGCTATTTCAATGATTTATTGTTTGTCACAAAATTCTTTGATGGAATAATTTATCAATTCCAAAAGTATGACAACCAGACAAATGTTAAATGTTAGAAGCATTAGCATATATTCAAATTTTTAAAAATTTGTGTAAACATAATAGCAATAACTTTTATAGTTAGAATTGTATGTTTAGAAATTATTATTATTATTATTACTATTAATATTATTTTTATTGTTATTATCACTATTTACAACGTTTTATAAATTTATAAAATATGTATATGATTTTGATGATTAAATTATTTGAAAATTTTATAAGTTAGTATATTTTATGTAAATTAATAATATATAATTTAATAAATGTATAATTTTTTAAATTAGTGTAATTGTTTAATTATTTTGTCATTAATTTCAATTATTATTATTAAAAATTTTTTTTTTCTTTTTTTAAAATCAGTATTCAATCATTAAAATATTTAATTTTATTTAAAATTTAATGGATTTATATTAAAAAATATAATAATTTTCTGAGATTCTCACTTTTTTTTGCAGTATAACTCAAATTGCTAACAATAAATTAATAAAATATTATAATAGAGGGAAAGAGAAAGTAAGAGGGAGAGAGAGAGAGGGAGAGGGAAGATAAAAAAAGGGAAAATGAAGGAATAAATAAATTTGAAAGACAATTTATTCTCTTCCTTCTCCTTCTTCTTCGTTTTTTTTTCTTTTAATACATTTTGAGGAATGTTTAAATGAAATGTTCGCTAGGCTTAAAAGCAATCGATGCTTTAGACTAAATCTTATGCTTCAAACTAAACTATCATAGCACTAAAATTTTTTTTTTTTATTGATTCATTTTATTTAGCAAATAAAATGAATGTCTCATCAGTGTCTATCTCATTTCTCGTTCATTCATTCTCGAATTTTTCATTTTATCAATTTCATTCCGTTTTTTTTTCCGTTTTTTTTCCGTTTTTTTTTTTGCTTATAACTTCTTTTTTCTTTGAATTTTAATAAACAATGCTTTTTTAAGTGTAAATTTTTCATCGTTTCCTTTTGGTATGTTATCATTATCATTTCAAAAAGTGATAATTATTTGTTATATTAGCAATTACAGTCAAATATTTCTTCTTGTTTAGCGCTATGTGTGACATTTCATCGTAATGTGTCACAATTATTTCTTCCTTTTTTAAAATGCAGTTTATGAGTATTCATTAATATTAATATTATTATTATCATTAATGTTATTTATTACTAATAATTATTTGATAATTATAATTGTTATCATTTTAATATCATCAATACTCGATATTTCACCATTATTAGAATTATCAAGCATTATCAGTTAGCATTCTTATCCTTATTTTTATCATCATTTTTATTTTTTTAATTGTTAACTAATATAATATAATTTTTTATTAAAATAATGTTATTAGTTTTATTCTCTTTTTTACAATTTTTTTTTTTTAAATTAATACTCAAATTTTTTTTAACGGAATAATTTATCATTTGAAATTCGTTTCATCTATAAAAAAGATATTATTATTATTATAACTGTTATCACCAAATTTTTTTTTATTATACAAAATTTTAATTTAAAATTTTAGTTACATTTATTTTTACAATTAATGTTTGATTCATTCACTTTTAATTATGTAATTCATTTATTATTGTCCTTTTTTTTTCAGTGTTACTAAAATTCTTTTTGGAATTTTACTATTCATTTTTGTTTTTTTTTTTTTATTTTTTCATTGATTGTTCTATTTCTTCAACTTTTCTTTTTTCTTTTTCTTTCCTTTTTCGTTTTTTTAATTTTAAATTTAACTATTTTTTATTTTTTATAATTTGAAATAAATTTGCCATCTATAATTTAATAATACAAAATAGAAGAAAATTCTAGAATAACTAAATAAAAATAATCAATTTGCGCTTTTATGTGAAAATAAACCAAAACGATAGTTATAAATCAAATTCATTCATATTATCATTTAAAATAATTCATCATAATTCACTAATTTCTTCAATTCAATATGTATGTATGTGTATGTGTGTATGTGTGTGTGTGTGTGTGTGTGTGTGTGTGTGTGTGTATGTGTATGTTTCTTTCATTAATTAAAAGTTTGATTAAAGTAATGAAAGTTTCATTTATAAGTTAATACATCATTTCCAATTTCAATATTTTATCATTAATTTCAATATTTCATTTTTAATTTAACCTTTTTATTATTATTTTTTTTTTGGCAAAAAGTTAATGATGTAAATAATAAATTGAAATTATTCGAAATTCAAATTCATTTTAATTATAAATGAAATTTCAATATTAACACATAGATTAATGATAAAATGATAATTAATTAGAATATCGATTATTTAAATGTCTCATAATTATTTCTCTTTTAATTATTATTATTATATGTTCTTTTTTTTTTTTTTAATATATACAAAATTTTAAAATTAAAAAAAATTAATTGAATTAAAGATTAAAAACTATTATTATTATTGCTGTTATGAAAATCTTTTCATTTCACATATTTATTAGTTTAATTCAATTAAAATTTGTCAGCAATTATCATAACTGATAGTGATTAAATTTTATTCATCACTAATTGATAAGAGATTTATTCCAAAAATTTTCGTTTTTTTTTTTTTTTTTTTTTTTTTTTTTTTTTTTTACTTTTCTTTTTATCAAATTTATTTTAAAATTTTATTAAAATTTATGGCAATAAATAATTTTAGTATTACCTGGAAAATTTCTCACTCATTCACCATTATCAACAGTATCAGTTGTTCATCGACGTTTACCACCACTACCAATTAATTCATTATCAGCAAATATTATCACTACTCCTATCACTACTCTTATCACTACTACTACTACTGCTACTACAACAACAGCTACTACTGCTTCATTATCTGAACATCATTTCAATTCAACGACATCATCTCCGATGTCAACAAATTTATTCTCACCATCAACAATTGTTTCTTCTCCCATTCAACAACAAGTTACTAAAGAAGATCATAGGTATGAAATAATTATGAATAAATAAGTAAATTAATTAATTAATTAATGAAATAGAAAACAAAAATTATTTGGTGAAATTTTTTGTATTTTTGAATTTAATTTATTGAAAAGAGCAATTTAAAAAATTATATCTAAAAAATAGAAATGCTTGTTCTATTGTTAAGGAATAAATGAAATTTAAGTTTAAGTAAATTAATAAGTACATTCATATCCATGTCATTCTTCCTTTCTTTTTTGAAATGATTAAATAAGCATACGAATATCTAGATTATTACTTTTCTTTTGAGATACTTAAGTAAGTACACGGATATTTGCGTAAGTAAATGCACGGATATTTACGTCATTTTTTTTAAAGTACTATATATGGATTTATATGAATAATTTTTTCTTTTCTTATTTTATTTTTCATATTTTAATTATAACATTTTTGCGTTACCGAAATAATTTTGGAATTTTTTTTTAAGTTTAAAATTAAATGTTTATTAATATGCATCAATTTTTATAGGTAAATTATAGGTTAGAATGAAATGATATATAGAAAATTGCATTCATTTTATTAAAGTAATATAAGTATTACTTATACTAATTTATTATTATTATACTTTTATAATTTATTACAATGCGTTTTTGCATTGATATAAGCATAAAGATAATAATTAAAATTTAAATCGAAAAGACATTTTTTTTTATAACTGTAATTTTATTTTAAAAAATTAATTATTTAATAAGATTTTTATTTTATAATATAGATTAATATGAAAAAAAAATTATTAATATATTAACAAATTTTATGATTTAAACTTATTTTCCAGAGCAAATGATATATGATAACATAAATAATAATAAGGATAATTTAGTTTGAAAAGTGCCATTTTTTAAGAAATTAGAAATGAAATAAAATAAAATATTTTAATGAGAAAAAAAAAAGATTTATTTGAGCAAAAACCATTCCTTTTTCTTTTCTTTTTTCACTTAAAATTTTAATACATTTTTCTTCCTCTGTTTTTTTTTTTTTTTTTTTTTCAAAATTTAACTTTTAAATGTTGAACAATGCATCGAAAATGTTTAATAATAATTAAATAATTAATTGTTTTTTTTTTTTTTTTTTTTGGTAGAATCTATTAAAAGCACAGAAAGATATGGCAAAAAAAAGTTTCCTAAAAATTATTTTTTACTTTTCTTTTTTTGTTTTATTCATTAAAAAAGCAATGAAAAATTAATGAATAAATTTTAAATGAAAATAAAAAATGTTATAGTAATGATTGAAAATGATAAATAACAAAAGATATAATCTTATCATCAATTTTAAATCTAATCTTTTCTTTTCTTTTTTTTTTTCTTTGTTTCAAATCTGTTTAATTTTTAATAAATAATCTACAAATAATGATAAGTTAAATAAGCAATAAATTGACTTATTTGATACGTAGCATGCTTGCATGCAGCGTAAACATCGTATTGATATGCTATTAATGCTGTTGAATTTTTTAGCTCATAATTTATGGATTGACTTATTTGATACATGCAGCGTGCTTACATGCAGCGTAAATATGCTATTAATATTGTGGGTTTTTTTAGCTCAAATTTCTGAAATAATTGACTCATTTAATACGTAGCATGCTTACATGCAGCGTAAGCATCGCATTGATATGTTATTAATGTTGTGGGAATTTTTGGCTCATAATTTGTGGATTATTTAACACATACGCATGGCTTGCATGCAGCGTAAATATGCTATTAATTTTGGGTTTTTTTAGCCAATAATTTATGAAATTTTGAACAAATTACCAAACATTAAACTCATTTAATTTTTTCCAAAATATATAAAATAGCTATATTCATCTATAAATAATTTGCTAATTTATAAGGAAAATATATTATTAAAATGGACTAGAAAAAAAAAAAAAAACTTTGATAATGTAATTTTATAAGCAAAAATAAATAATTTCTAGCATTTCCTTTTCATACATTTTTTGAAATTTGAAAAACTATGTTTTACATTAATTTTTGAGAATCTTAGTAGCATTACTTTAAGCATTTTACATTTTATCATGCTGATACTAATGCTATCAGCAGTTTAATTTATTTCAAGTATAAATTAATTTATTATCATTCATTTCTAAAAAATCCATTTTTAAAATTATATAAATTAAATTATTCTTATCATAAACTGTTACATTACTTTTCCTGTAATAATCACAATTTTCCGAATCAAATTTAATTATTTAAACCTTTCACAAATAACTTATATTAGACTTACAGTAAAATATAGTGAAAGAAAAATTTACCATTCATTAAATTTGTATTAAAATAATGAAATGAAATTTTGATTGTATTAAAATTGTGGAACAAAATTTTTGAAAAAAAATTTTTTGTTTAGGATTTGCTTTGGTACTGACTCAGTGATGAGTCGTTCAGTGCTACTGTTTGATGATAATAGCTACTATGATGATAATAATCTTAATGATAATCAAATTTCTTCCAGAAAAGGTATATTACTTTTTACAAAAAAAATACTACCTTGTATATACTATAAAATAAGTACATTAATGCCAAATCATCTTTATTATGCTTATCATAGGAAATTTAATTCAAAATTTTTGATTTTTATTTTCAAATTTAAATTTATCAAAACAATCATACATGTAATAAATATATCAATGTTAAAATATATATATCATCTTAATGAAAAGCAAAAAAATAAATAGTAATATTAATAGAATAATAAAAAGAAATTCATTACAATAATACATTAAATATATAATGAATATGTTTAATTTTACAAGGAATATGTCTACTATCAATACATTTATTTTATCATACTAATTAAAAATATTTGGTTCTTTTTTAATTTAAATTTTAAATTTAAAAAAATACCATATATGAAATAAATCTTTCCAAAAGATGAAACAAAATGAAAATTGAAATAAAACTAGAATATTCCTTTAGTAGTACTTTCAGATGACTCATCCGGTGTGTCATCCTGTTGTACAGGTATTGTTGACCAGTTCAATCCAACTCATCGAGTACATTCTTCATTTATTCCACGACACGATGATGAGGTACTGCTGGAAATTGGTGATGCAATTCATGTTGAAAGGGAATGTGAAGATCACTGGTGCTATGGTACCATTTTATTTCTCGAAATTACCATTTCTTTTTCTCTCTCTTTTAAATTATTTCTAATTTTAAGTTTTATACAATTTTTTTGTTTTTTATTATTTTAATAAGGACTCTTTGGTGCTATGGTACCATTTTATTTCTCGAAATTATCATTTCTTTTTCTCTCTCTTTTAAATTATTTCTAATTTTAAGTTTTATACAATTTTTTTGTTTTTTATTATTTTAATAAGGACTCTTTGGTGCTATGGTACCATTTTATTTCTCGAAATTACCATTTCTTTTTCTCTCTCTTTTAAATTATTTCTAATTTTAAGTTTTATACAATTTTTTTGTTTTTTATTATTTTAATAAGGACTCTTTGGTGCTATGGTACCATTTTATTTCTCGAAATTATCATTTCTTTTTCTCTCTCTTTTAAATTATTTCTAATTTTAAATTTTGAGTGATTGATTTTTTTTTTAATCTTTTTTGCGCATATATAAAGAATAATAAAATTTTCAAATTATTATTTTAAATAAATGAAAATAATTTTTTAATTTTTTTAATATTTAGTAAATATATATTTTTTCAACAAGATTATTGGTAGAAAATTAATTATCTTACTACTTTTTCCTTGTGGTTATGATTGTTTAGTTTATTTGAATTAAATGAAAAAAAAACATAAATTAAATTAATCGAAACAATAATAATAATAATAATAGTAATAAAATGTAAATAAATAAAATAAATGATAATGAAATTATTGAAATGATAAAATAATAAATTAGGAATATAATTTAAAGGTACAAATCTACGAACCAACCAACATGGCATCTTTCCATCAGCACATGTTTGTGAAATTGATTTAGTTGAAGAAATTTGCATGGGAGCATTACCAAGTAATGTTAATCGTAAGCTATCATTTTTATTTACATTTCAAATTATTTTTAAATTCAAATTAAGTATATATTTTATTAAAAATAAAAAATTCTTATCTTTTTTTTTTTTTTTTTTTTTTTTTGCAATTTCAATAATTTTTGTTCTTATTTGTTTTGTATACATTTTCTGGATTAAAATTTATTTCAATTTAAAATTTCAACATTTGCTTCATAATATCTTAGAAATAAGCAATGAATATTGATTTAATCATAAATGCTAATAATTAATTGAAATTGAATATTGAATTTAATCATAAATTAATGAATTTGATTGAATGCTAAAATTGATTTATAACAAAATGTTTGAGCAATTACATTTTGAATTAATTTTACTTCAAAATTTATGCACAATTATTCTAATTTTATGCATCAATAATTAAATTAATTTAAAAATTGAAATAACTTTCAGAACTTAAGTAATACTTTTTTTTTTTTCCCAGAAACGATGACAAATGAACGTGACACATTTTATTTGACAATGTTAGCATCAATTGAAGTTGCACATCATAAAGGCAATGATATACTTATACAAGCTATGAATAAGGTTGTCATCAAATTTATCAAATTTTTTAAATCATTTTAATTTTTCTTTTTTTTAATATATATAAATTATTTATTGAAATTAATGGAAAAAATTTTTGAATCTTTTTATTATACTTTAAATTTTTTTTTTCTTTAATATAATTTATTACAAAATTATTGTTTTCTCTTTTTTCTTTTTTTTTGTGCCATTTTTTATGTATTTTCAATTTTGCATAAGAAAATAAATTTTACTATTGTCACAAATTTAACTTTCTTTTAATTTTAATTAATGAATAATTTATTTCATTTTGAGCAATTTTAACCAAATTGGAAAAATAAATTATTCTAATTTTTCCATTTATTATCCTTTTCCTATTATTATTACTATTATTTCATTATTAATTTTTTGACTATAGTAATTATAATAATATCTAATTTTATGAAAATTATAGTTTATTTAAATAATACTTTATTTCATATATAATAATATAATTAATTAAAAGGAAGAAAAAAAAAATGAAAATGTAAACCGAAGAAAAGATTTAAAAAAAATACAATTAATTTAAATAATAATAATAGGAATTTGAAAAATAGAAATTAAAATATAAATTTAGGTACTTGGTGTTTATCAAAATAAGGAAGAAATAATAGTACCACAAACAGTACTAATGGAAGTATCATTTCGTGGTATACATATTATTGATAAACGACGAAAGAATGTAAGTTATTAATATGAAATTAAATTAATTCAAAAAAAAAAATAGTAATAGTGAAATAATTATTTATGTTTATGGTAGAATAAGAGAAAAGAAAAAAAAAGAAATTAAAATTAATCTTTAATTAATAAATTAAATTAAATTAAGCATAAAAGTGAAAAAGCGGATATAAATGCAAGAATTTTAAAAAATTTTTTTTGTTTTTTTTTTCGTATAAGATTAAATTTAACAAATTTTCTTTATTGAAAAAGATTTTTTTCTCTTTTTGTTCTTTAAAAAATTCAAATCCGATAATATAATTAATTTAAAAAAAAAAGCTTACACAGTACGCATTTTAATTTCATTTCATGTTTTAATTTTATTATATTTTCTTTTTTCTCATACAATTTCTTATTTAATAAGAATTTTTGTTTGCATTCTTTTATGGTTGAAAACAAAAAACTGAATTGATCGATTAAAATTTATTATTCATATTTTACATTTTTAATTTCAATATTTTTACATTTTTGTCATAAATTTTTTGTTTTTCTTATATTTAAATTAAATATTATTTGTTTATTACATTTACCTTTTTTATGCATTTTTTTCTTCCAAAATTCATTTAGAAACAAATAAATTAAAGCAAATAAATTCCGAAATAAATAAAATATTACTTTTGATATTTTAAAATTGATTAAATATTTATTAATTTTTGTATAAACTTTTCAGTTTTTTCAATGTCCTACATTTGATTTCTTCTATAGCTTACAAAATATTTCATTTTGTGGTGCACATCCAAAACAACTTAGGTTTGTTTATTGTTTATTTTATTTTATTTTTTTTTTTTTTTGAATTTCAGTGAATTTCAGTTTGTGATAATTTTTACTCTGTGCTAAAATAATATTTATATATATGATTAGTGTATTCGGATAATATAATTCCTTTCTCCTTTCAGATATTTCATTTTGTTATGATAATAATAATAATAATATTAATAATAACAATGATTTTTTAATAATAATAATATTTTTTAAGTAATTTTAATAAAAGTTTAAATAGTTTTAAAGAATAGCAATTCTTTATTAACAATAATAATAATAATAATGGTTTTGCAATTGATGGAATTTTAGCAATAATGGCGATAATAATGGCAATGATTTTTTCAATAATAATGATTATTTTTTAATAATAGCGATTTTTTAGTGATAATAATAATGATTTTTCAATAATAACGATGATAATATAGCGATAATTTTTTTTCAGCTTAATCACAATTTTTTATAGTGATTTTTCTTTTTTTTAAAGGTATTTTGGTTTTATAACTAAACATCCATTATTACCACGTTTTGCTTGTCATGTTTTCTTGTCAAATGTCTCAACACAACCAATTGTTGAATCGATCGGGTAAAAATAAATTTTACTCTTATTAATTTAACAACATTATTTCCCGGGAATTTTTTTACCCTCAGAATACGGTTGATAAATATTTGGTAAAAAAAAAGGGAAAAGAAAGAGCTAAAATTACTATTTCAAATAAATTCAAATTATGTTAGATAAATCAATTTTACGTCAATTAATTTTATGATAATTGTTAAGCTTTGTCTTCAAAGCCAATTTTGTTATTTACAAAAATTATTTTATTTTATATTTTGTAACTTTGAATTTTACAAATTAGTAAAAAAATGAAAGAAAAAAATAAATTAAAATTAAATTTCAGACGTGCTTTTAAGCGTTCATACGATGAATATATGGCATTTGCGCATCCAACAGAAGATATTTATCTTGAATAATTTATAAATAAAACACTTTATTTTTATTTTGATAATCAAACATTTTTAGGAAAAAAAAAATTGAAATAAAACTTTTATAATTACATTCATTTTATTTTTATTGAAATAATCATTTGTACATATTTGAAATATTAAATTAATTTTTGGTTGGTTTTAATACTGTATGAATTAAATAAATTAAAAAGTTATTAAATTTTTGTGTGGAAAAAAAGTTTTTGCTTTTTTTGTTTACTTTTCCTATTTTTTTTCTTTTGACGAAAAGGAAATGAAAAAGATTTTAACGAATGTTTTTTTTTTATTACTTTTCTTTTTTTTTCAATTTCCTTTATTTTTTTCTAACCATTATTTTAAATGATATTTACGTCAAAGTACAAAATTTTAAAAATTTAAAAATTTTTGTTTTCGTTTTTTTTTTTTTTCTTTTCTCTAATTTCTACACTTTTTCACAAATTTAAGCTTAGACTTCTTTTTTTTTCCTTGCTTCATGCTTTTTCTCTACTTATAATCTTATAATTCATTTGTTATTACTTCAAAAAAAAAAAAAAAAAAGAAAGAAAATTTGTATACTTCAAAAATAGGAAATGTACTTCAAAATATATTTTTTTTTTTTTGATTAATTAAAAACAAATATTTGAGTAAAAAAAATGGTTTAATATTCAAAATTATTTATTATTTTTTCAAAACTTTTTTAATTCAAATCCTTTTTTTTTTAGACTTAGAATTTAAAGATTTTTGATTTGAATGACTTGTTTGTATGCTATATTTTTATTTATTTTATAATTTTTCTTATCAATCTAATCTATTTGATATTTATATTTTTATCATTATTAAATTAAATTTATTTGCAACAATAAATTTGCTTTTTTTTCATTATTTACTTATGTACTATATTATAAAATATTTTGTTGTTGAAAAAAAAACGATTTTTCTTTTTAAACCTATACTAAAATTAATTTTTTTTTTTTTTTGTTATTAATTTCTTTTCGCTTTCCTTTAATACATGCAAATAATTCTTGATAAATTAATTAATTAATCGATCAATCGATCGATCAACCAATCAATCAATCAATCATGAAAATGTTTATTGTTTGTAATGAGTTTATTTCCATTTATCATACATATCTGTTGAAGTAGTACAATTTCAACAAAAAAAAAAGCAATAAATCATTTATCTGCTTTCTGATGTAAATGATATGAGCGGTAACAGTGTGATGGTGATAACGATGATGATGATAATGATAACGATGATGATGATGATAGTGATGAACCACATAAAATGAGATATTGTGCGATAAAATAAGTTGATAAGATCAATTTTTCAGCAACTGGCACAGCAATTCCAACGTGATGAATAATTAATGCGCTATCAGATAAATAAAAGAGTAAAAATCCAAGAAATCGTAATAAATTATTCTGAAATTAGTAATTTACTCATTTAATATATTATAATAAATAAAAGAAATCATAAATTAAAAAATAAATTAATCAAAAATATTAATTAACAATAATTAAATCAACTAGGAAAAAACAAAACAAAACAAATGATAATTTATTATTTAATAGTTATTTTTGAGAAAATACAATAAAATTAAGATAGAAAAAAAAAAAAATGAGAAATTGAAATGAAATTATTATTTATTATAGTAATGTTAAAATATTTTATAAAAATTAAAATATGACAAAAAAAAATGTTTTTTTCTTTTTTTAAATTTAGAATTAATCACTAACAAATTGTCGTTGCTGATCATATGGACCGCCACAAATATACAATGAACCACTGAAGAGAACACACATTGATAAAAGAAATGAATAAATAATCATAATTGTTGATGCAATTGGATGTACAATTAGAAGTAATGCAAATGTTACATAAAGTATGATAAAGCTTATCAGTATTATCATAAATAGTAATGGGATGCATAGATTACCAATACGATAGGTAAATGTAAGCTGAAATATGATATTTATGAATAATTTTTTAAAGAAATGATTGAATAAATATGAATTCACAAGTAAATTTAAACTTGAAAATTTTCTTTTTTTTAAGTTAATAGATAAATAAAAAAATTGATTTAGAAAAAAAAAGTTAAAAGTTAAAAATGAAAATTTTTATAAAATTATTTAAATTTAAAATATAAAAATTAATATGTATGCTTAATAATTAGGGAATATTTCGTTGTGTTATATTATTAATAGCGGTTAGAACCGAAAAAAAAATGAAATAAAATATTTTTTATTAAATTTATTTTCAATAATTCTTTTTTTTGAATGTTGAATTAAATTGAATTTAAATTAAATTTGAATGTACGTATGATAGCTCTTTTATCTATTTTTGTTTTTTTATCAGTAATTTTCTTTTTCTCATTTTAATATTATACTATTCATTGATAATAAAATTAGTGATAAAATTACATTTTACTATTTCATTTCATCAATAATTTCAATTATTTATTTCATTGCTAACAGTGTTAAAAGAAAAATTTGCAATTAATTATAAATTTTTTTCTTATAGAATAAAAACAAAAAAAAAAGAAAATTGCAAAAAAGTGTAAAAATAAAAATAAAACTGAAAAATTCATCCAATTTGTTGTATATAATAATTAATAATTAATTTGTGCTAATTAATTACAGTGATATTTACCAAATAAAAAATATGGCCAATAGCAAAACAAGCAGCCCCAAGGATTAGGCCATCATTTGGCCTTGTTATCATATAATCACCAATAGCACCAGCTAATAAGCCAAGTGATGCATAGATATGTTGACGATTGCTAAAGCTTGAACCAACTGCATAGTAAAGTATACTTAAAATTAAAACTGGTAATGTTTTCCTGAAATTTATTTTAAAAAAAAAATTAATTTTTACTCAATTTTATTTCTTTTTCTATTTTTTTTTTTTCATTTAAATATATTAAATTAGTTGCTATCAATTTTTTATGTTAATTTTTAGTAATTAATTTTTGTTAATTTCTCTGTCCTTTCTAAATTTCAGAAATTTATAAAATATAAATTTAATTCATGAAATCTCTCTCTCTCTCTTTTTCCAACATCTGTAAATAAATTTTTGATTACAAAAAAATAAGAAAAGAAAAAAGCAATGTAGTTTTTGTGTTATGATAAAAAGTTATCACAAACATATCACATAGTGATATCTTATCTTTATCACATAATGTTACTTATTACAAATTTGATATAAGAAAGTGATAAGATTTAATTTGTAATTTTAATAAAGTTTCCATAATTTAACTGTTGCCAATATTTCCGTCCCTACATACATTCTATTTTGATAAATTAATAAATTTCTTTTGATAAGTTTTGCTTTTTCCTGATAAACTATGATTGATAAGAATGATTAACTTACCAATATTCATATAAGTTATCACAACTTCGGATAAAACCATTTGATTGATGATAAAAGATAAAAACCAACGCGAAATATGGAAGTGCAAGAAGCGAAGCGTTCATTTGTATTTGTTAATCGTTTTTCAAAAAAAAAAAGAAAGTTGAAAATTTTGAAAAATTTTTAAAAAAAAAAAATGAAGAATTTTTTTTTACTTTATTAAATGAAAAAATTACTACGTAAAATAGGTCAAAGTCACTTTTTTTTTTATTTTTCAAAATATTTTTTATTATTTTTATTAATTATAATATTAAACCAAACGAAAAATGAGAGATGAAAGAAATAATTCTGATAAAACTAAATTGAATTCAAATCAAATAAAAAGAAAGAAAAAACTGAAATAAAAAAAGATATATGATTCAATCAATTGCTGAATTGTTGAATCAATAAAATATAAATATATTAAAATAAATAAATGAATAAAATGAAAATGTAAATAAACAAACAAAATGTAAGCATAAAATTAGCAATAATCATTGATATATTATTTCATTGAAAATGATTTAATATTACTTCAAGAAAAAAAAAAAAACGACGTATAAATTAATGATAGATTAAATAAATCGAAAACTTAAAAAAAAGAAACTCTTAAGCTATAAAATATTTCCATTAATCTTAGCTAAAATAACATCATGTAAATAAATAAACAGATAAATAAATAAATCAATAAATCAATAAAAGATGAATAAATCTATGCATAACCTAGAAATTTTGATTTAATTAAATTTTATAATTGAAAAATTATTCTTATAAAATGAAAATTTAAAAAAAAAATTTTTTTATTATTAATTTTATTTTACATCAAAGCATAATTTTCTAGTAGTTATATAAGAAAACGAGCTATGAAAGTTGAAAAATATTTCGAATGATGCAATTCTCACATTACATATCCAGTTGAAGAAGTTAATGTTGTTGTTATTTGTTGAGGATGATGATAATAATGATGACGATGATGATGGTGGTGGTGATGATGATAATGTCGATGATAATGTCAAATGATGATGATGATGATGATGATTGTTATTATTAGTGTTGTTGTTGTTGTTGTTTGCTTTGTGTTACACTACAACTTGTCATTATTAACTTCTATAACATCAATCAAAATGCTTTACATTTAAACAAAATGGTTTATTGATTCTCTCTTTTTTTTTTTTTTTTTTTTTTATCTCTCTTCATTTTGAATATTTAAAATCATCAAATTTCTTTTTTTTTTCCTCTTTGTGCCATTTTTTGTTTTTCTTTTCTAATAATAAACTGATTCAACAATATAACAATAATAATAATAATAGTAATAATAATAATAATAATAATAATAATAATAATAATAATAATAATAATAATAATAATAATAATAATAATAATAATAATAATAATAATAACAATAATGATAACAATAATAATAAATTGATTCAATAATATAATAATAACAATAAATTTTTAATAATAAATCGATTCAAAAATATAATAATAATAAATTTTTAATAATAAATTGATTCAATAATATATAATGACAGAAAAGAAAAGAAATGAAATCAGAAAATAATTTGAGGTAAATTCATTTTTGTTAATTTAAGTTTTTTTTTAGTAAACATAATTAAATAATTGTTAAATAGTAAAAAATGTACTTTATTAATAGTAGAAAATAAAAATGGATTATAAATATTTTTTTTTATGATATTAGGTTATCAAATATTATTGAAAATAAGATGGAATAAAATTTTTTGGAAAAAAAAAATTTGATTCAAATAAAATTTAAATTCGAAAAAAAAAGACCGAAATGAATTGTTATCTGCATTGAAGTGTAATTTAAAAAAAAAATTTTTTTTTAATATACAATTATCATTGATGATAAGAGAATCATTATTAATCATTTTATTATCACTTAAAAAGTTGTCACAATATGAATTTAAAAAAAAAAATGATTTTTTAATATAATGCCATTATTTAATAATTAATTAAATAATTAAATAGGACAAATTAAATTTGGTTTTTCATTCGTTTTCCTTTTTTACTGTAATTTATTTATTAATTTTGTTTTTTTCTATCAGATCGTTTATTTTTTAAATATTTTTCGTATCTTTTTAAATTCTTTTTTCAATTTTTTTTGACTCTACATGACAATGCTTAATTTTCATTTTCAAATTACAATAATTCCTTTAATTTTTTGTTATTTTAGATAGAAAAATGGTTGCAGTTTAAATGATATCACAATTTATCACAATGATAAAAAAAAAAAATGTGATATTTGTTTACAATTTTAAAAACTTTCAAATAGAAAACATTTTTTTATGTTCACCTTCTTCATCATTTTTCATGGATATTCCATTTCTGAAAATATAAAATTAACATTAAAAATCAATCGAATCATTTTATTTTATTTTTTTTTTCAAAATTTTTTTTGCTAAATATAATTATAAAAAATTAATTAAATTTTTAAATTCATAAATTTATAATAAAAAAAATAGGAAAAAAGAAAATAAATCAGTGATATGAAAGTGATATAAAAAATGATAAAATCTATCGAATATGAATTGTTAATATTAAAATGAAATTTTCGTCGTGTAATAATTTTAACAGAAATATTTTTTGTTTTAAAAATTTTTTAAAGCTAATGCAAAAATAATAATGTCTATTTATTTACTACATTTATCTATATTTTATGAACAATTAATTATTAATTAATTTAAAACAAATTTTAAATTCTGTTTCATTTTTTTTTATAAACAATCATTGTGACTTATTATTGATAAACAGTGAAAAAAAAAACAAAAAACAAAAATTAAATAACAAATATTATTATTGCTGATGAAAAATTTTTAAATTTTTTATTTAAACTTTTTATTTATATTTAAAATTATTAGAAGAAAAATTTTATGCAACTTTTATGGTACCACTAAATGCATTCATTTGCATGAAAAATTTGTATTTGAAAATTAATTTTTAGCTAAGATTTACTATGTTTCTTTTTTTGTATGAATTTTAAAAAAAATTTTGAAATAATTTAAAATAAAATTAATTTCAACAATTATTAATAATGCAATAATACAACAATCCGATTGCTTACTAAATTTCAAAAATTTCAAATGCCATTCATCTGCGACATTTTTCAAATGCTTCGTGCGGATAATGTGGAGGTTTTGGGCATGGTGCCTTGAAATCCATAATTCCGTCCTCATCCTAAAAGTAATTGTAAGCTAACAATTGATAAATATGATAATTATTACACGATTATCATTATTATTACCACCATCACTATTATCACTATTATCACTACTATTATTATTATTAGCACATCACTATTATTTATTGGTATTATTAATATCACTCACTATTATTATCATCATTTATTAATATCATTATTATCATATCACCAGTACTTATTATTATTAACACTCGCCATTATTCATTATTATTATCACTCATCAGTATCGTTATTATTTGTTATTATTATTATCGCATCACCATTATTTATTACTATTACTATTGTCAGACCACTATTATTTGTTAATATTATTATCATTACTATTATCACATCACTATCATTTATTACTATCATTATTATCATATCACCACTACTTATTATTATTATCACTCACCAGTATCGTTATTATTTGTTATTATTATATCACATCACTATTATTTATTGGTATTATTAATATCGCTCACTATTATCATCATTACTTATTGTTATTATCACTCACCACTATCATTATTAGCTATTATAATTATTATCATATCACCATAATTTATTATAATATTATTATCATCACTATTATTATTGCAATTATTATTTGATAATCTTGATGTAACCCTTGCAGTTTAATTATTTGCCTCAATTATTAAGTATTTTCTTCCCGCAGGTAGAATTAATTAATAAATTAATAAATTTTTTTTTCTAAAAAATTGAAATAAAAATTCAGTGAAATCAACATTAGTTGCAGAAAAAAAAAAAAAACTAAAAATTTCAATTACAAAAAAAAAAAACAAAAAAGAAGAAAAAATAATAATTAACGATTTAATTAATATTATTAATTAAAAGAAAAAAAAATTGTTTTATCAAATTTTTTCATCTTACAACTAATTAATATTGATTATTTATGATAGATTAATTAATTTGTCATTCATAATTTGCTAACAAAAAATGATTATCATTTCTTAATTACTTAATAAAAAAAATAATTTCAAAATGCGAAAAAAAATTTATGTTAAATATAAATTAAAATAAATCACTTTGACTGATAACACCTACATCTATATCAGGTTCCCATTCACCAAATGTACGATTGCAAATGTACGGTGTCACGTACGACTGATAAGAACGGACTGTCTCATTTCTACAAAGTCCAACTGATATCGAATTACTTCTGAGGTGTGCTCGTACCACAACGTATTTATTACGTTCTAAGCATGCAATATTACATGCTGAAATATCAGTATTACTGATAAGACTTGTTATCATATCTTTAAGTTGTTTTATATTTGAGTTATCACATATTTAAGTTATCATATATTTAATTTATTATAAATTTAAGTTATCATATCTCTAAGTTGTCATATATTTGAGTTATCATATATTTAGGTTATCATATAATTAAGTTATCGTATCTTTAAGTTGTCATATATTCAAGTTGTCATATATTCAAGTTGTCATATATTTAAGTTATCATATGTTTAAGTTGTCATATATTTAAGTTATCATATTTTTAAGTTATCATATATTTAAGTTGTCATATATTCAAGTTGTCATATACTTGAGTTATCATATGCTTAAGTTATATTAATTATACATGTAATAATATATTTGCTTTTATTAAATTAATGGTACAATTAATATATTACTTTTTTTTTTGCCTTTTTTCAAATATAATATCAAATTTTCTTGTGAAATTTATTTTTAAATTAATTCGAATAATAATTAATTGCTTAATAATAATTGAAATTAATCCATTAATTAAAAATTGGAATTAGAATTGTACTGATAAAACATTATAATACATTTAACTTATAATAATTGTACATATATAATATATAACATATTTAGTTATATATTTAAAAAAAAATTAAAAAAAAAAATCAATTTTTATCTTTTAAATAAAATGTTCAATTTTTTTATAAAATTTAATTTTGAAAATTAGTTTGAGTAATAATTAATTGCTTAATAATAATTGAAATTTGTTAATTAATAGAAATAATTAATTGAAAAATCGAATAATAATAATTTATTAAATGTAAATTAATTGCTATGTATATATAATCTGTTAAAAGAAATAAATGACAAATTAATTTTTAAACATAATAGTTTCTATCTTTTAAATATTTCTAATCAATTTGTTTTTCATTTTATGAGAATTTCAAATATTTAATTATTTAATTTTTTTGTGGTGCATATTGGCTGTTTTACATATTTTATATGATATATCAAACTTATTGCAATGATAAAGATAATTTAAAACTATGAAAAAACAATAGTAAATTAATTAGTTAAAGAATGATTTATTATTATTTTCAATGTTTCTTCTGGCAAATTTAAAATTGATAAATTTAAAATTGTAATAAAAAAAATTTAATTATACTATGCAATCGCTTTAAAAAATAACTTTGAACGATAAAAAAATTTTGCTAAAAAATTTCATTTACAATCAATGAATTTAAATTAAAAATAAGATTTCATTTGAATAATAATTTAATTATACTATAACAATTTTTGCTTTAAAAAGAAAGAACAAAACATTAATTAAATAATGATTAATTAAATTTGTTCACTTCCCACTAAGTTTACATTCATAATTTAATTTCAGAATAATTCAACAAATTGTTTCAAAAATAATTTTACTTTGTAAAATTTATTTTTATACAAATTTTATTACTAAACTATATTTTACGTATTATATAACTCGCAAAATACTTTACTTTCATAAAATGATGCAAAATTTTGACATTTAGGAAATATATTTTATGTGACAAATTTATGCAAATATATTTATTTGTCAATTCTTATTTTTATATAAATTTTTAGATTCAATTAAAAATGTTTCGTTTTTTTTTTCTTTTCAAAATTTTGAAATGAAATTTGTAATTTTTAATGGTATCAATTTATTATTCATTATTTCATTCATTAAATTCTTTTGCTTATTTTTAAACTACTTTTTTTTTGTCTTTCTTTCTTCTTTTTTTTTTCTTTTTTTTATAAATGATAATGAAATTTTGCAAATTAAAATTTAGAATTTTATTTCGAATATTTTTTGATGTTTTTTTTTTTCTCATTTTCCATCTCCCTTTGCTCTTCCTTCGATGTATATTTTAATTAAAAGATATATTTACGATAGTAAACAAATAATATTAATTATAAAAAAGATTAAAAGTTATGAGTAATTAATTCAGTTTTTAAATATTAAAATATAATATTTCAGATAGTATTCGATTAATGCAATTAAGATTAAGAAATTAAAAAAAAAAATAAAAAGAGAGAAAAATCAATTAAACTTACAATCAATCATATAATCAGCAGATGTTTGAGAATTTAAAAGCAACAAAATCAAAACCATCGGACCAAATAAATAATTCATTTTTCAAGTCAATAGCATAAAAAAAAACAAACAAACATATAATATTATCAAATAAAAAAATTAACATAAAATAATAAAAATAAAATAATATTACAATTTGCATAAAATTAAAAAACATTCAGTAAAATTGTTTGTCTTTTTTTTTCTTCTAACTAATAATAAAAAAAGGTTTAAAATATTTTGATCAATCATTTATTTTAATAAATTTAAAATATAGTTTGAATTATAATTTTTTTTTCTTTTGTAATTTCTTTATTGAATTACAATTTATTTTTCTGTTTTTAAGACAAAAAAAAAAAAACAGATAAAAACTTTTTATTGTATGGAAATTTTTGATTAGAAACTAAGAACGAATCAATTTCTAAAATATTTGAAAAGTGTTAACAAATTGAAAAAACATTTTCTAATTTTTCTATTTTTTTTAGTTTTTTCTTTCAAATATTTTTGTAACAAAAAGCAAATTTTCATATTTTTCTTTATTGAAAAATGTAAAACAAAAGTTAAAAAAAAAAAATGAAAAAATATTGGCAAAAAAGAAATGCAAATTAATAGAAAATGATGCATTAAGCTGATGGAAGATGGTAGAAGCTTTTCTTTCTTATTTCAATTTTTTGTGAATGTTATTTGTAGAAGAAAAAAAAAAATATTTATAGAAATATTTTGTAAGATTAAAATTTTATCAATAGCTAATGACAAAAAAATTAATTGATATTGATGTTATCACTGATTAGATATGATTATTTGTTTAGCTTATTTTGTTTTATTTATTTATTTATTTTTTGTTTATTGTTTATTTGATAAAATTTAGTTGCATTTTATCGTTCATTTTTTGAGCTATCGATCACAAATTTTTTTTTTTTGTTTGATGAATTTATAATATTATTTAAATTATAACTTTCTTATCATGTATCCAGGATAAGCAACATTTTGAGTTATTATATTGTATTAGCAATAAATAATTATCTTTTTTTTTATCTCACAATATTTCTAACAAAATAAAATGATTTAAAAATGGAACCTATAATTGTTCTGATCAACCGATTAACTGATAAACCGAAAAAACAATCAGAAATAATTGTGCAGTGATCAAAAAAATGAATCGATGTATAATTTATAATTGAAAAAATGAATATTATTAATAAAAAAATTTTAAATTATGCAAAATAATAATAAAATAATGTTACAAACTTAAGATCCACTCGTTTTTCTCTCCTTTTTTTTTAATTCCATCATTTTTTTTGGTTAAAATTTGGCATAATTATTTTTTATTTTTCATTTTCTTTCTTTCTTTTTTTTTTTTTTTTTTTTTAAATTAATTTCCTTGGAAAATTCTTCTACTGAAAGGAAAGAAGTTTATATTCTTTTATGAGATTACGATTTAGGTAAGTGTCACTCAGTTAGACAAAGTATATCTCATGGACATAATTTTGTTTATAGTATCTAAAGATTTTACTATCATTAGCTAGCTAGAATCTAGCAGATTGAATGTTAGAAGACAGCTAATTCTACACATATACTATGCTTATGCTTAATTCGAGAAAAAAGCTAATCAAACCGATAAACATGAAAGATACACTGTCACATTTATAAAGCCAAATAACGATTAGCTAAGCCAGAAAAACAAATAATTGTTAAAAATCAAAGATCACAATAAAAAACAAAAAAGCATGCAAGCGTTTTAGTACATTTTGTTAATTTGAGAATCTAAAATAATCGAACGATTGCTTTTCATCTACATGACGAAAAGTCTAACAAAAAAAGCTAATCAAAGCTAATTTCTACTCTTAATTCAAATTAGTTAACCACAAATAATAATATGTTTCTGATATCATTGAACAAAAATAAAATTTAATTTAAAAAAAAAAATAAAATAAAAAATCCACTCAAAGTTATGATAAGATTAATTTCCATAGGTTAATATATCAGAATCATACTTGATTATACTGATAAACGAATTATTATGAGTTAATATTATATTAACTGACATTACTACTATATCAGTGAAATTTCTTCATTTTTCATAAAGAAAGTAATCCTAACGAATATAATTTCAATTATAATACAAACATTTTTCAGCTATTGATTTCATTATTAAATTTAATTACATTTAAATTTTTACTAATAAATCATTTCAATCGTATTGCCATTTAATATCTTTTAAAGCAACACTTCAATATATATAATTTTTTTTTCTTTTTTTAAAGCTACTCTTGCATTACTATCTTATTTAGAAGATTCCTGCAAATGATAGAATTATAATCGTTGATCACTTTAATAACAATCGTTGATCATAGAATAAGAATAAATCAATAAAATCTAAAAATGATCTAGAAATACTTTGATAATTCGCTTATCAACATCTTTATATCGTTGATAAAGTCTTATCAACGATACAAAGAGATTATGAATGTATCATTGAATCAAAACATTAGCCAAATTTGTTTTCTATTTTAAGTTTAAACTTATGAGATGTCTCTTATCATTCTAAAAGTTGAAAGCAACATATCAACAAAATTTCAGGAACCTTTATAGTAAGAAGCAATTTTCAGGTGAACTTTCAAATTCAACTTCAAAAATTATCTCGGAGTTTCCTTTTCTGAAGCTCTTTAGCAACACTTTCTTTTTCTTTTTTTAATAGATAAAAACTTTTCTTTTGAATGATTAGTCTGAATATTTCCAAAATTTTTTTCAAATGCTAATTGTATAGTCTAAAAGTCTAACACTTAAGAATTTAGCATATTCAAAGCATAGCTCAAAATTCATTTTATCATAAAGCGATTAAAAGTAAAAGTAGCTAGAATTAATAAAATTTCCATTCTGAAAATACAAAAGTTTAAATAATCATTTCAAATTTCACAAAATTTTTTTTGTGAGCTTTTGAAAACAACATGAATCTGTAATTTAGTTTAATCATGATAACGAAGAAACGAAAAAAATTATCAGTGATAGGTCTATTGTCTGATTATCATAAAAAAAATCTTGCACAAATATTTTTGAACAAAATAGTAGAAGTTTCACCTGGAAATTATTCTAATTTCAGAGTCAATAAGAAGCACTGATAGCTTGTTATCAGACAACTACAACAGAAGTATATGAAACAGAATAAAAAACGACTCTGTGACATTCATTTCATTAATTTCACTAAACTATTTGAAATCGTAAATAGGAAAGGTAAACTTTGAAATTAGATATGAAAAGAATTTTGAAATATCTCTCGTCCAATTTCCTCAAAATAACCATTTCTTACACAAAGATCCATATTACAGCTAAAATATTATCATTTTTATATCATCGAAGCAAAATTTATGTTAGTCTACCAAGTTCAGTGATCATTAACGTTAACATTGAAATGTAAAGGATTATAGGGTTAATTGTTTATTTTATACTTTATTTTATACTTCGACGATAATTTCATCAATCAGTTTGTTATTTTCAAACTTGTTATCATATCGGCTATCAATCATGATATTTTTGTATGATTTAATGTGAAAGTTCAAACAGTGCATATATTATTACATTGTTAATAAATTTTCCTCAGATAATTCTTCAATGTGCTCAAAAAAATGAAAAAAAAAAAAAAAAAAAAAGAAAATTAATGCAACAAATGCTACTTTATAGTTCTCTTGCTAGCTATTATAAACAATAACCTGACCAACGTGCTAATGTTGCATCTCAATACCTACCCAAGTCTCGACTTCAAAAATAACAATTGACAATAAATAATCCTTGTTATTTAAGGTTCAGTGCAATGAAGCTACCATACTACAAGTTAATTTATTAAAATAAACCCACCTTGATAATTGACACTACATCGACACATTTGAAATTAATCGTACAAAACAATTTTTCTTTTTTTGGTGAGGATCGATCAATAGAAATTTACAAGATAACCAGTAATTTTTACTTCAATCTGACAAAAAGAGATAGAAACAAACAAGATCTATTTTGATTAAATTTTGCTAATTCTGAAATGCAAGAAACAACAAACTTGTAAAAAGTCGTCATTTAATCTGAATAACTACATAGTAAACGAAAAAAAAAAAGTACGAAAGCGAGCATGAAAATGATTTAAACCAAAACATGAACATACAAATGACTGAAAGCAATTAATTTAGAAAGGAAAAATATTCATTACGGAAGAAAATTATTCATACCTTTAAATTAACATAAAGACAAGTAAATTCATATTTAAATATATATAATATCACTTCATAATGGAAGCATTCTTTTTTTTTTTTTTTCAAAATAAACGCACAACTTATCGACAACTTTCTTTTACATCCTCTATGTGTTATTAGTGGTTAATTAGCAATTTTATAAGAAATACATTGCACATTACTATGTCGAGATAAATTCAGCGTACGTGATCAAAATACTCAGCGTACGTGATCAAAATAAACCAAAATAAAGAGAAACTATGTTTGAAGCAAGAACATTTTCTGCTGCAGTAATATGAATAATTTTAGATCAAAACACATCATAAAACAAATCCTTGAAATGTTTTTCACACAATTCTTTGGAGTTATTACAGTTACTTCAACTTATACTCTTCACTTACGATACACAAAAACCTCAAGAAACAATTTACTTTACACTTAAATAATCTTGCGAATCATTAAGTACCACAATAATAACGGAAACATTATCACCACAACCTCGTTTTACTGATTCTGCAGCCAAATCATCCGCAACATTTTGCCAAATCATTTCACGTGTTTCTGGTTCTTGCTCAACATTAGGCTACAAAGAAGAAAAAAAAAAAATTTCAAATTTTCCAAAACAGATGTCAAATTTTCCTAAATATCCAAACCTTTGTTAGTTGCCTAATTTTTGCCATAACAAAATCCACTGCCTGTTGATTGCTGAACGTTTTCCACAAACCATCACACGCAATAAGGACAAATCTAAAACAGTTTATCCTTAAAGAAATTTGCAATTCTGTGGGCTATTATAGAAAATGCTAAGAACTCATCAAAATTCAATAAAAACGATAGAGCTATCGAATATAGTACATAAGTTCATGTTAATGCTTAAATAATTAACGCTTCGATCTGTCATGATTCAAATATCGATTAGGTTGAATAAAACAAAAAGAAAGGACCAACATGTCATCCTTTGTGATAGAAAATTTCTTAACATCAGGTGTACAAATGAGTCCATATGCCTTGAATTGACCATCCCCAATCGATCGAGAAACTTCCAAAATGCCCATTATGCGACCATCCCTCAAATATTTCATTTTAAAATAACGAAATACATAAAAATGAAATCTGTTAACAAAATTTCAAAATACTCAAATAGATATGTCAGTAAACTTACTTAACATTACCACCAGCCTTTTGAATTCGCATTCGTTCTTCGAAATGCAACGGTGAGTGATCTACTGTTAACTGCATCGCAACATCTTTTGCTTCTTCAGTTCCTGGCTTACTACGACAAACTACTGCCTGTAAAGTATAATATGACGATCAACCCATATGATTTAGTCCAAAATTGAACTCATGGAAATTGCCTTAAAGTTATGCTAGATTATGAAGATAGTTAGTTACACAAAGATTTATGTCTCTATTCCAATTTAAAAAAAAATTTTTTCTCTTGCTTCATAATAATGCAACAATTACTTTGAAATATTAAGCTCAAGTTAAATAATTTTTAAACTGACCTTTGAGTCGCCGATATTCGCACAATAAATAATATTGTTAATGAGCAGAATTGTTGTCGCTGTTGTGCCATCTTTCCATGAAGGCCTCCTTTAGTGCAATAAAGTTTTGGAACAAAGAAAGGAAAAATAGAAACACAATGCATAAAAATTACAGTTAAAGCATAACAAGAACTAACGTTCGACGAGCTTCAACCAGAAATTGTTCATCAATTTGTTTATACGTATCAATGAAGCATTTCTTTATTCCTTTTTCCAAAGAAACGAAATCAGAACCTGGAATTACTATTAATATTATGACTCATACTCATGCGAAACTTGCAAATATACTTGACTATATTTAATTCGATATCTCGATTCACATAAATGTTTATTAGTATACAAAACAATCGTTTCTCATGTTTTTTTGTTTGTAAAATATAAAGTATTGGGAAAATAAAAGCTCTGTTGACTTTCTCGCACGAAAATCACGACAGTTATGAATGAAATATGATTTCTTCTATTCCTGGACAATTTTAACCTCATCTCTTTTATGATTAATAATTTATTTTGATCTCGAGCGCTTTAAATTGGCGGTTTACATCTAATTTCGTTCACATCTATAACAAGTAGAAATAACTGTAATCATTCAAAGATAAAAACTTACATGCTTCCAATTTTCTCTTCAGCTTAGATGGTAAACGTTCAGCAGCAAAATCTGCAGCTCGACGTCCAGCATGACCATCAAAAATCGCATAAAAAGCACTTCGTTGACTAAAAAAGTATGAACTGAATAAAACTAATCCATAATGTTAAAAGACATTTTGTTTTTCACTGTGTTTGTTGTAATTACATGTTACAGATGGCCGTAAGTCCAAACTGATCCAATCGAACATGCGCATCTTGCATATCTTGACGTTCACCTTTCCGCCAACCACATACGCTTACCAGTTTACCAACTGCAACCAAATTTCATTTAACTTTTTTTTTTTTTGTTTTCTTTTTTTTTTTTTTTTTTTTTTTTTTTTTTGAATAAGGATTTCATAGTATGTCTGTAATTCCCCACAACCACCTGGAATAATTTCAAAGCCAAAAAGAAAAAAAAAAAGAAAAAAAAAAACAAATTAAACTAAATCCTTCCAAATGTAGAGCAGAAAGTAATGCCTTTTCGAAAAGGGTGTGTAATACATAAGAACTGAAGGCATTCAGGAATGGACAATCAAAGACACGCCTTTTAAGAGAATGAAGCAATCGTCCACCTACCAGCACCGTCATCTTCACCAGTCTTGCTTGACCCTTCGGAAGTTGCACTCTCGTCTCGGGATCTTTTCTGCGTGCTACAACTGGAATCCACATCGACATTATTTGCATCTGTGGAATTTTCTGATTTGCCGGTAACAGTCGAACCAATATCCAAATCATGATACAGTGAAACTGCTAACGGTGGCATCATTTTCCTTTTTGTTGCCATTTCAACTTCAAATAAAAATACCTACTCAAATACATGTTAAGTATTACAATGCAATTGCTGATAAGTATATCATTGTATTGCAAATGCCAAGTTAAGAAAACGTAACTAACTGGTAAAGTACACAAGATATCAGTGAAGATGCACATATATATATCAATCGAATTACGAAAACCTGATGCAGTAAAATGTATTATCCGGAACACTGCTTGATTCCACTTTACATGTTAAATAAACTGACTGATTTTCAAAAGAGTTATAAAAGAATAACGTCGTATACTATTAGTTTTGCAAATAGCAAGAAATCAAGAAGCCAATGGTATGATGAATGGTTTGAAATTATATCTTATGGAAAATGTACGCATCTACTTTTTTCTAATCTCTGCTTGAGCAATATTAAAAATAGTTTTGTAACAAAACAACAAGCAAACTTACCCATTACTTTCCTTTTCCATTAGTAATGTGAAAAAAAAAAATAGAAGCACTAACAATTTTCTACCGGATAGCAATCCGTGCAAAGCAATAAAATTCTCAAACAAAAAAAACCTGAGAAGCATTTATTCAGAAATCGTTCTACAACTGTTTTAAAACAAAAAATAAGCCGTGAAGAATCTCATCCAAAATACTGCGTATTCAACGTCCATGATACTTCATTTCAAAGTGAAATTTATCAATGATATCAAACAGCGACGATTTCCAAAATGTCAACAATGCTTCATAGTTTCATCATATAAACGAAAAGAAAATAATTTATAAATAAATAGTCTCAGTTTCACTGAACCGCTTTCCATCCATGCTGACCTCCACCGCGTCCACGAGCACCAGAAACTCCTCCTCGACCTTGTTGTCCGCCACCTCGAACTCCTTGCAAATTACGTTTGGCACGTTGCTGATCTTTCTGCTGTCTACGTACCTCCTTAACCTGAAATTAGAATTCCCGACTAAGTGTTAGCTCATCAAACAGGAAAGTTGAAAGTGGAAGTCGAAATGTAACTTCCGGACGTACACTTCTGAAACGAATGATTATGAACCTCCGGATTCTGAAAAAAAAATATAACAACAGCTTCCAAAACAACACAGAATTCAGAACGTTACTTACCTCTTCCTTCACCAATTCTACCACATCGTCTGGAATCCGTAAATATTTGATCGTTGAACCTCTTACATACACTTCTTGCATTTTCAGGAAGCGATCACCATCCTAATAAAACCTTCAGTTAAAAACAATTCAGCAACCATCTAACAGATTCAGAAGAGAGGAAATAAGCAAACTGTTAAACTGAAATTACATCAGTTAAAATTTATTTCATACTCTCTTTATTACCTTTCAACTTCTAACAGCTTGCAATTCTGACTTTGCTAATTTACGATAAATACATCCCTAAAGAAAGTGGCACTTCATCTCATTTTTCCATAAGATCGGTAAAGAGACACAAACCACATTAACCATATTATATAAAAATCTGTTTAACTTGATCTTAGTGAGAGAAAACAAAATCTTTAAATGAACAGGGCTGAATTTTAATGATTAACCAAATTCTACTTAAAATTAGTTGATAACGTATAAAAAAATAACTGACACGTGATGTACAGATAGCATCCCTTAAATGGATATTCATCCACGCATCGCATGCAACCAAGTGTCCATTATAAGTCTCACCATTTTTCAATTCAACTAACATCGGATGATTCTGCGCTGTACGCAAAAGTGACAGTGGTAACTAAAATTAACAAAATATCAATCTTAATCACCTGAAGCATTTCTAAATTACGAAGTGCTTTTAAGCCTAAAAATGCTAAATTCACACAAAAAAGTTTTTGCTTTTGGGAGTGGAAGGAAATCATAGTCATAGTAATGGATTTTTTTTTCTTTCACACCCATAGTACTTTTTTTTCGCCTCTTCTTTTTAATGATGAAAAAAAAAAGCAACAAACCAGAAAAATCAGTAATAACCTCTTAATGTGCACGAGAGGGAGAGGGGGAGAGAAAGAGAGAGAGAGATTAAATTGCAGGAAAAAAAGTCCATAATACTTACCACCATATTTGCACGGAAAAGTACAATATAATCTCAGCGAAGAAATAATCCTGAAATGTCAGTCAAATTGTCAACAAAAATTGCGAAACATTAGCAAAAATACATTAAACGAATAAATAAACAAACAAACAAATGACAGAATGAATGAATAATGAATTGAATTAGACTAACCTTAACGAACTCATCAATTAATCAATCATATCAAAGAAATGCAAATAAATTGACGTCCTAACCGTGGAATATCAATCGGCCTATAAGGCTGAAATAAATTGCGGTTATGGTCAAAGAATTATAGTAATGAGCTGCTATGAACTTTGATTTTATTGTTTAGTTGTTAGTATTTTATGCGTGTTATGATGACTTAGTTTATATCTTAAATTTTACTTAATACTATTTTTTGTTAGTTTATTCTTAAATTTTACTTAATACTATTTTTTGTTAGTTTATTCTTAAATTTTACTTAATACTATTTTTTGTTAGTTTATTCTTAAATTTTACTTAATACTATTTTTTGTTAGTTTATTCTTAAATTTTACTTAATACTATTTTTTGTTAGTTTATATCTTACTTAATATTATTTTTTGTTAGTTTATATCTTAAATTTTACTTAATACTATTTTTTGTTAGTTTATTCTTAAATTTTACTTAATACTATTTTTTGTTAGTTTATTCTTAAATTTTACTTAATACTATTTTTTGTTAGTTTATATCTTACTTAATATTATTTTTTGTTAGTTTATATCTTAAATTTTACTTAATACTATTTATATTTATGCTTTTTAATTTTGTATAATATTAAATTTTGTTTGTTTTACATTGCGTCATTCTTTTATTTTATTTCATTTGTCGTTATGTTCGATATCATATTTAATGTTGTCTCATTTGGCCAACATTTGCACAGTAGTTTACTTCACGTAATAAGCATGGCTAAGAGCGAAAAAGAAAAAATGGAGCAGTAAAAAAAATTTTTTCTAATTTTGAATGATTCCTAAAATTTTCTAACTGATACTTACATGTAATTATCAGTTGTAAACATATGACTATCACTTTTGTTATAAGATTTAATGGAAAAGAAAAAGGTTAAATAAATGATTAATATTTAGCGTAAAATTTGTTTGCTTCGAATAATTGGTATGTTATAACTAACTGTTCGTAATATTCTTTGTGGAAGCGCATTAGATAGGCCTTCCTTAAAGACATAAAATACTAAATCGGCTTTAAAAAATTAATAAATGTTTGATCGTTAATGATTAAAGGTTTGTTATATGAAAATTTCAGTCATAGGTAATATCATAAATTGTTAATCAGAAGAAGAAATTACTTCATTAGTTTATCTCAGATAACTGAAGCGATGAATTGCCTTACATTTGATCATTTTTCATATTTAGTCAAATCTTTGATGATATTTAGAAATGGTCGATTGTTAAACAAGCCATTAATAGTAGTAGTACATGCTTAGATAATATGTTATTTGGATATCGAATTCAATTGAAATAATAGTTCCTGAAAGTTATGGAATAATGATAGATGAGAAACGATTGAAAATTATCATTGTAAAGACGATTGATTCATTTTTAGCGGAATAGTTGATAGTATTTAGTAATGCACATAAGATTCACCGTATGCTGAAACAATTTGTTTAAATCTATAAAATAGAAATCTATAGGTTAAAAATTTTTTTATTAAATATTCATAATTTCAGCAACTGTTCATTTAATGAATAAAAATAATTATTAAACACTTCTAAATTACAATTAATTTTATTTGTATTGACAAAGTGCTATAAAAATGTCGAGAATGATATTAGGAACATCAAAAAAAAAAAAAGGGGAAACATTGTTTAAAAATCTGTCTATTCATCTAAAATTCTCTTGTTGGAAATCAATGCTGACTACTTAACTCTGTTCAGCTTTTTCCTTAGCAATAGCAAAAGCTTCGAATCGATTCATCATAGCATTCCCACCACACTGAAATAATTCTTGACCTATGACCACTACCAAAGGTAACGGAAATTTTTCTACTGTGAACTATCTGTAATATAATTTGATACTATTTAATTAATACTCTTCATAACATCGAGCAAAAATTGACTATTTGTTTGCATCAGCCAAACCAACCACTAAAAGGCTTCATCAAGTAAGCAAGCAAAATTCTGACAAATCTAGAAAAATACTAAAAGTATGGAATGATGTTAGTGAACATTACAGATATCAGGCATTTATCAAAAAGCCGAAAAAGTTATAAATGATTCTTTAGTGCTTTATAAAAAATCTTTTTGGTGTATGAAAATTCCACTTCCATTTCATCAGGATTATATATTATTCATTTTGCATGTAAAACAATAAAATAAAGTTCATAATATTTGACATTCTGAAATCAATTATTTACAAAATATTTGCTGTTATAAGGTTGATGTTGATTTTATTTTTATTCATAACTGCATGCAAGAGAAGGAAAGGAAAGCAAAGTGCTGGTAATGGAAATGGAAAACTTAGAAGAATGAAAAAGATCAAAAAGAAAATACAGAAAATAAAAAGTAACAGGAAATTTTGCTAGCGAAGAATGTTGGAATTTTGTACATTTTCATAACGATCAATTCAGATTATTTCCATTTAGAAACTTATGAATTTCTAATCAGTTTTATTCATTAATATGCAATCATTTATAGACTTATTTATGCATTCTTAAAAAATTTTTCACCTGCATTAGAAATTTTTTTATTCACGGTAAAATTACAGGGTCAAATAAGTTTCCCAGCAATTATTTGCATAGAAAAAGTAATTTAAAGTTATTGAAAAATTCTTAGTTATATGTTATTCTCTCGATTAACCCATTATGCTGGGAAATTTGAGCTGAAGGGTTAAATAAATATGCATGGGCAGGATGAACTTATTAGTCCTGGGGCAACTGTTTTTCTTTCTCATCCAAGAGAAGGTATTCTCATTCAAGAAAAAGTCTCATCTCAGAAAAGTATACTAAAAATTGTTTTATTTAAAAAACTGTCTTATTCCTTAGACAAATACAAACTTGTTTCATATCAAATTTCAAGTGATCTAACATCCACTTTTTTAGTTCTAACTGAATTATGCATTGTTTAGAATGTTACAATCTGTTAACAACAGATGTGCTTTGCTTAATATGTTGTAATTTTCTCTCAATTTTACTGTTCAAATCTTTTAGTCTGACAATTAACATTCAATAGCTAAGAAGTTGTAAAGTTTTTGTTCAGTTAAATTTTTATTATTATTAACCAGTCCCAATTGCAACATTGAAATACATATATTTAAATGTCTTCCAGTTTAACAATTACTCTTTTATAAGTAATTAACGTAATTTTATGAATCAAATGCAATTACATATGTTAGTAATTATCGATAAATGATAACTCCTTACTCTTTTCCTCAAAGTACTGTAATTTTGTTATAAGCCAAAATGAACTATACAAGGAGTAAGACCCATTGTTCAATCAATAAAGAAGCTCCTACTCCCTCCCTCTCAACACTCTCTCAAAGTGGTACAGAAGCAGCAAGAACAACGATAAATGGCAAGAAAGTGTGACAAGATTTAGTGAACTGCTCGGTATAATTTGGTATTCATTTCTTTCTATTATCGTGTGAGTGCCATATTATGTGACATCGTGTAAGAACAATGAAGCTATTGTCAACGTTGTGAAGTTGTCACACCAACAAATACTAAATCTTTCCTCGAATTTAATTATATAACAAAGAGATGAAACAGTTTAATAGTAAAAATTTTCACTTTGATTATACATTGCAGAATATCGAAATATACATAGCATTGTAGTGGATAAGTAAAGGATAAGTTAATCTCAGTTGTAAAGTATGCTATATTAAGCAAGTAGGTTTTGCTAGTCGTTTTAAATCCAACTGAAACTTATTGTAGTAGCAAGGAAATGGAAAAGTATCGGTTACTTCGATTAGCATTAGATTTTTTTAGAATATTTCAGAGTATTTAATGATGCATTGCAACAATACCAATGCAAAAATTTATGAATAAAGCATCACAGTTTGGTAGTTTAAAGGTTAAATTAAGGATATGCTCAAGTTTGAACAAAATAGTACTGTCACATAATCTCGCACTCCATTTTATTTTGCATTTCACCAAGGAATCTTCTGGTATAATACTAAAAATCGATAGATTTGATCGCTGAAAATTATTGTCAGATATTAACAAAGCATTCAGAAAAGAAAAGGAACAAAAAATTCAGTATGAATTCTACTTTGATAAAATTAGATTTTCAGAACCCGTCTGACTGCAGCAAAATGGTGGCGTAATCGTAACTCAAAGTGCTCAAAGATGAAAAAGTAATATATCGAACCATAAATGATAGATCACTTATCTATAAGTTATTTAAGAGATAGGAATTATTGCTTGAAAGAAATCATTTTGACCATTATTTGAGATATATTAATACTTCACACTTAAAACTGACAGAAAGTATTCATCAGCTATTAATAAAACTAAAAACTTTCAGACTGTGCTCATCAAGAAGAATCAGCAATTGTTTGCTTTCATATCACATTGCTGAAATATATGGAAGAAAAAAAAAAAAAATTTGCTGTACTAGCAGATTTTATAGGTAATTTCAAAGTTTTTGTATCATTGAAATGACAATGTAACGCTATTGGCTGTCTTTATGGTTAACAGCTAATTATTTGAGAAATATTTGTTAATTACATAAATTGTGTGTGCATTAAAAATTTACGATTGAGTACTTAATTTTATTCACAATTACATAAGAAAGTGAATATATATATGTATAACCTTATTCATTTTTCAGGCATTTCACGCTATTAAGCTTATGTTAAGCTTACTTTAATTTAAGTATTCTTTCAATAACAATTAAGGATTCATCAAATTTCGAGTCAAATTTGAAAATATTTGAAAAGATAACAAATTATAAACTTACAAAAAAAAGTGTATAATTTGTTGTTATTTTTTTTTTTTTCAGAAATTTAGTATTTCAATAATTTAGCACTTTTGGTCTGAATCGATCGTCAATGTCTGTCACTTCGAGAGTACGAAGAATACTAATTCATCGGTCTGAGTGAAAATCACAAGTAACGGATCACATAAAGAAATGGATTCAAATTTAACACAAACAATTGAATTAATAATTAAAATCAAAAAGTGCGCTACTGAACGAACGCATTAGGAAGATTCATTATAATAGGATAGTGAATTTTCAATCATTTCATTAACTAGCTTCTTTTCAATTTATTTTCCGTTTACATCTCTCATTTGTTTGATTGTTTCTGTATCAGTCGAACTAGTTGAAGTGAATTTATAATTAGCAAATTGAGTTCCGAAAATATCACTTCATTTGATCCTATGAATAAATTTGATGACGATATTAGTGACATTTTTTAGCCTTTTATTAATTTAGTTTTTATTTAATTAATATATCAAAATTTGGTGCTGCAAATGTATGTATGAAATTTATTTTTCAAAATGGTTTAGCTTAATTAAAGACTAGTAATAACAATTAAAATGTTTTCAGATAACACATGCTTCATGTTTTTGATTTTCTGGTCGCAAATTTTTTAATCCTCGATTCTCAAAAATATTGTCAAACATATCATTTGATACTTTAAACTACTACAACCATTTGCTAAATTGTTGTTTGTATCCCGAGAAATTTGAATGATAGTATTATTTTTTTGACTATTCAATTCTCAACAATGACACAAATGTTTTTATAATGTCACATGGCCTCTTTTTTATAAATAAAGTGATTAGCAGATTATATGAAAATAAAACTCCAATTTATGAAAATTTTTGATACAATTTCTGCTCATCCACTGAAAATTTGAATCAACATCGGTGACAAAAAGCTTTTTTTTAAAATAACGCCCATTTTTTATACATCATAATTTTACGTGATCTGAATTAGCGTTTACCATTCATGATAAGGAATTTTTATGGCTTTTGTGGCACTTCGTAATTCCTAAACATATTTGGTGTTAAGTGATTAAGATTAGTTAAAAAACTAAAGAATTCAATCAACTTTACAACAAATTTTTAAAGCTAACTTTGAATATTACACAAAGAAGAAAGAAACTATTTAGCACTACAAATTTTAATTTTATTATTTGTTATATATTTCAGTAAATATAAAATTAATAATTACATAGCTATCATTGCGGACAAATAAAAAAGTATTTGGATGAAATAATAATAACACAATAATCATCATATAAAAATAAATAATAACACAATAATCATCATATACAAATAAATAATTACCTAATATTCGAGCAGATTAAAAACTAACGCAATCATCATATACTACTAATATATTTTATATATTACTAATATATTCTACAATCATTTATAAAATAAAATTAAATAAAATGAAAAAACTTTACCGAAATACAATAATCATCACATGCAAATAAATAATTATATAACATTCGAGCAGATTAAAAGATAGTGTAATTTACTACAGTTTCATCTTATCCAACAGTAATTTATACAATAATCAATTAAAAGCAGAAATATATTTCTAATCATAACAACTGTGATTAATTAATTAACTACATGATTAAAAAAGTGATAAGCATTGGTTGTGTTGTTGAAGTATAACAATCATTGCATAATAAAATTAGAGAGACATGACGTGCCATGATAATCATCTACAGTAAAGTAATGATAAACAATCGTAATCAAAACAGTATGATCCACTTGTTGATAGTAATCAAAGATCAATTAATGAGTACTATGTAAATTCCTATAAATAGCTCCTCTTCTAACTATCATTTCATTCTTTTCTTGTCTGCAACTCATTTTTTTTTTTTTCACATGAATTTAAATTTCTGTATTAAATTAGTTAATGATAGATACTGTATAATGTTATAAATTCTAATTTATTTTTGTATTTTATGTCAAAACCAAATTATATATCAAATTTCTGTCATATTTAGAATTTTTCATAAAAAGCAAATTAATTATTATATTAATTTTATCTTTTTCATATACCAAAAAATTTGTTGGTTATGTCTACTTATTACATATTGCATTTCATTTCACTTCATTTCATTTCATTTTCATTCGTTTTTTCAACCGTTGTAAAATTGTTATAGGTTTTACCTTTTTATTATTCTTACTTTCATTAATTTTCGATTAATTGTCAAACTCATTGTCAGATAAAATTTTACTCAATCTATTTTACAAATAAAATAGAAATTAAAAATTGTAGTTTCATCTAGAGAATAACACATCAAATGGCACATTGGGGGAAGATTTTGCTAATGCTTCAATTTTGGTTTGCGATGTCATTCGCAGAAAATAAGGAAACTCCAAGCTATATTTCGGTACATTTCACTTCTGCTTAACTACCAAAAACAGTTACAGCATAGAGAAGTACCATCCTGCTCATTTGTCATTTAAATCATAATATAATATAAGCGACAATTGCGCCATATAATTCTCAGATCAGTTTATTATCCATAATTAGTTAATGAAAAGGAATCGTACCACTTTTAATCATTGAATAAAATTAGTAGTTTTGATGTTATTAGCATATTAGCAATGCTCGAAATTATTTCTTTTAAAGTACTTTCCCTTCACTCATTCCGGAAAGTGATTCTCAGGACGGTACTACTTTCCCTTCACTCATTCCGGAAAGTGATTCTCAGGACGATAGTACTTTATCTTCACTCATTCCGGAAAGTGATTCTCAGGACGACAGTTACGATTTTTCAACACAGGTAATACATTGAAAATGTACTGATAAATTTAATCAAAGTGAAAGTATCATACATTCCGGAAAGTGATTCTCAGTTAAAGTTAACAATTTCACAGTAATTTAAGAAAACATATCATATTTTGATTGCTTCTTGATCAACTAATAGCATAAACACTTCTTATGTAACACTACTGTTAACACTTTTCTTTTTTTTTTCAATGATTTCTTTAAAAGTATCAAGTAGTTTCCTGATTCAACCAAGGTTATTAATTTTAATGACCATTTTGTCCGCAATAATAGATTTAAGTAATTGTAAAATTTTTATACTCTAAATGGTTTATTTCAGGTTTATGAGTGGTACCCTGAGGCTACTACTGATAAGGTAAATATATATATAAGTGATTATTTTCATCGTAATGATAGATTTAATTGTAAAATTTTTATACTCTAAATGGTTTATTTCAGGTTTATGAGTGGTACCCTGAGGCTACTACTGATAAGGTAAATATATATATAAGTGATTATTTTCATCGTAATGATAGATTTTAAGTGAATGTGAAATTTTAACATTCCAAATAATTTCTTTTTGGCTCATTTATGGCATCCTGATAGATATCACTACTAAAGAAGGTAATGTATTTTAGTCCGGAACAATACATTGAAACGAACTGAAACGAATGTGGGAAGATAGAATGCGAAATGAATTCAATTCGACCATTTTTTATTTGACCTTTAAAAAGGAAACAAAACACTTTAACAGTTTATCTATGCTTTTTCTAAAAAATATTTATTAATGTTCTTTTTTAAATATTTATCAGAAAAGAATAAATTGTAATGAAAAGAATAAATTGTAATATATTGTGTAAACACATTTGTAAAAAAGAAAAGTGATAATTCTCTTGACTGGAATTGAAATTATTTGAAATCATTAACTTAATGAATGAAGAAAACAGAATGTGTAAGTCGAGATAGAAACGGTGATGGCATACTGTAAGCACATCGTCTATAGTATAACTCATTACGCATATTACAATTTTCCAATAATATTTCATCCTAAAATTAATTATTATTCATCAATATTTCATCCTAAAATTAATTATCATTCATCAATATTTCATGCTAAAATTGACTATCATTCACATTCAGATATAATCAAATTATTTTTTTTTTAGATCTAATTTGTTGCAAGAATGAGAAGAAATTTCAAGAAATTACTTTATTGCACTATGATTCTAAAATATTTGTTAGAGTGCTTAAAAAGATTTTAATTAAATGGAAATGTACGAAAGAAAAAATTATATCAATTAAATAAAATAAAAAAGTAATATTTAGTCTCTGAATAAACTTTAAATATTATTGTTAGACAAACAATTATATACATTTTAATTCAAAATTATATGATTTTAAAAAATTGTTTTCTTTTTTTTTCGCTGATTTTATAACTTCATTATAATTTTCTTCTTTCTACGATTTTATCATAAATTGATAAAAGGAAAAAAAAAACTTACTGCAAATTGAAATTGTAAATTGTAAACACCTAAATCAAATAATTGCAATGCATAGTTCCCTTTACTTATGTATTTTCCTGGTACTTTTATTACAAATGTACGCCATAATTTGAACTGAAAGGTAATAATTTTGATTATTTTAACAAATATTTGTAGATCTTATAAAGATAGGAAAAGTTTGAATTTAATTTTTCAACTTTCCTTATTTTTTCAATTTTAATTTTAGTATATAAACTGAAAAAATTAATGATAATATTTTATAAAATAATGTTTGTACTTTTAATTATGAAAACTATGAAACTATTTGTATCAGAAAGTGAGAAATTTTCTTACCGTTGGTCGAGACTTACTGATAGGTAATTTATCAGCATCACATCGATGATAAACATAAATATATGGATTCACCTGATATTCACTTCGATAACTTCCATTTATTGCAAATTCACCATATTCATTTGTATTTGTTCGTGCAATATATACATCATTTGGTCCTTTATCATTTATAATAGTAATTAAAAAAAACAATAAAAGTTTGTTGTTTTATCAAATAGCAAATAAAGTAATCTTTTACTTTACTTTACTCTTTTTTTTTTTTGCACTAAAATAATAATTTGAATTAGCAATTTCATTGCTTTATTAAAAAGTAAAATATAATATTTGTAAAAAGTAAACAAACTTTGTTACCTCTTTTTTGCCTTAAAATATATACAATTGATTTTAACAGTGATCGATTATCTTCCCACAGTTCAATTGCTGCCCGATGTAATGGGTATTCACCACACATAAATTTTCCTTGAATTGCAAATGAGTGATTTCGCTTTATGAAACCATCGGTATTGCTAATTAAAGCTAAGAGTAAGGTGGATAATGTAATTATATTCATTGCTAAAATAGATCTGATTAATTAATTAATCAAAGATTTGATAACTAATAGAAAAATTATTTGTTTGATAAATTGTGAATTATACAAAATTCAATTATCAAATTTAACTTAGCAAATTTGAATATTCTTAAAATTAAATATTTAAATGCAATCATAAGCGATTAAAATAAAATGTAATAGCAGCGTGAAGTTAGTATTACTTTTAATGTAGATATGATAATACTGATATGGTAGTTATGATTAGCTGATAGCAAATAAAGAAAAGTGATAATTTGATAAATTGATAAAATGATCGATGCGAAGAAAATTAGTTAGTAAAAATGGCAATCAACTGATTATATTAATAATTAATAAAATTACTGAAATTAAAACCACTCTGATATAAAGTGTTATTAAAATTTTACAATATAATACATCGAGAAATTTGAAACAATTAATAATAAAAGAAAGTTCACAATAACAATTGATTATATATTCTAATTTCAACTGCATTATTTATTTGAAACAAAACTAAGCGAAACACATTGAAATTGTTAGTATATTAAAGTAAAAATTACTGTTACTTCAAATTTGGCTTAGCAATACAAATTTTTATTTATTTTTTTCTGGAATATAACTTAAATATAATATTTCATTTTTAAGCAGTTTCAAACTCATTACTATTATAATATATTTATTTTTATTATAATTTTAAATATTATTCTTATTATTGCCATTATTGCCATTATTTATTTATTTATTTATTTATTATTATTATTATTATTACACATCTATCTATACCAATTCCATTCCAAAATTACAACCATAAAAATTACTTTGACAAATTCCTTAAGTCCTCAGCAAACAATATGAAACATTTTGAAAATTAAGTTAAACATTTATGATTATTAATTAATATGCAAATCACATGCTAAAATATTAGTAACAAAGTGAAAAATTCAAATCAATTGAAAATTACTCATTGATTATTACAAAAAAATAAGGAATGAATTAAATAAGTAACAATGCAACATTTTAAAACTAATTTTTTCTTTTTCTTTTTTTTTTCTTTAATTTAGTTTTACTTCAACTTTAACAATTTAACATAAAATAAGCATCATAATAACATGCATAACTTTATTTTTCCAACTTTTCAAATAATTCATTTTCGATTTTATATGGTAAAATCGACTTCTCTTAAATATAAATAAAAAGAAAAAACAATCAAATATAGCTAATATTATTAGCAAAAAAATTCCCATAACTTTCCAATATTTTCAGTACTTTAGTTATTTATTATTCATTAAAAATAAACAATTATTAAAGAAATAATGACATTGAGTAATAAAAACAATAATACTTAAATATTAGTTTAACGAAAATTCCAATCCCATTTCAAATTTATGCATTTTAATTCTTAACTTTTAATTTACCATTACCAAATTCCAAGATTAAAATTCTTCCACAAAAGTTCTAAATATGGTGAATATTCTGGATACTTGGATAAACAATGTTTAAAATTAGTTTCACCACAACTTATAATTAATTCTTCGTCCTGTAAAATACATTTAACGATATTTGTTATCTGATATAATATTATAATAAATTTTAACATTTCTTCTAAATTAACACTCTCACAAAAAAACTAACCTAAACTTTTAAAAACGGTAAAATTTATAAGATTGAAAGTTATTTTGACACACATTAATTACTAATTATTTCATCTTTAATTGACTTTTAGAATACTTTTTTTCTATTTTTTTTTCTTGATCCATAACAGAGTACGTGTGACGTAACACGTGATCAGTAATCAATTATCTAATATCACTAATCAATTATCTATTTAATCTACTACTTTTTTTGTCATGATTATTGTTTCCATTTGTATAGCTTTATCTTATCTGATTAACTTATTGTCACCATTTATTTCACTGTCACCACTTTTACTTCATTTATGTCATTGTCACCACTTACTTCATTTATTTTATTGTCACCACTTTTATTTCATTTATTTCATCTGCTCACTTATTAATCAAATCAAATTTGATTTTGAATTGATTGTATCACTCTGTTAAATTAATTTTTGAAAAAATTATATTTGAATTATAAACAAATTTAGCATAGAACCATGGAAAAATGATCAAAATTTGAGTAAAATTATTTAAATAAATTGAAATACCACAAATTACCATAAATTTAAATTGTAAATTCCAGGTACCCAGGTCGAAGACTTTTATAGCTTCTTCACCATCATTTACGTATTGTCCTGGTATACGAAATATGAATCGTCTCCATCTTTGAAACTGTAAAAAATCAAAAGTAAAAAAAAAATAATAATAAAATAAAAAATAAAAAACTATTATTGCTTTATCACTAAATTTTATTAATAATTAAAATTCAATTTTAACAATTCGATTTATATTTGAAAAAAAAATTTATGCATTTTGTATTGGTTAACTGTTTCTTAAAGTATTATTAAATGACATAATTATTGTATTACCAATTTATTGATCATTTTTGAAATTAGATAAAATCAATAAATAATAAACAATTAATTAAAGCGATTACAAGTTATAAAATAAAGAACTAAATAATTAAAAATAAAAAATTAGATAAAATCAATAAATAACTAAACAATTACTTGAAATTAAAGAATTAAATATTGAATTTTTTAAATAATTTGATAATTTAAGATAAATAAAAATGTTTAGTGGAGAGAACCATAAAATAAGTTTTGTTGTTAAATTATAAAAAATAAAATAATATCTAACCTCTCTATCCTTAAATTGATTATATTTGAAATGAAATAAATGTTCACATTGATGATACACAACCATATATAAACTTAATTTTGTTAATTCTTCATGCATAGCACTAATTTCAAAACTTCCATCAGTATTTGGATGTGTTGTGAACAGTTTATCATCTGGATTAATACCTTAAAATTATCATATCAAAGAATTATTAATTTAAAAATGAAATATAAATTTAAAAAATTAAAAATTAAAAATGGATTTCCTTATTTTTTAAAAAAATCTTTCCAAATTAGCATTTTTTTATTTTGTTTGTTAATTCATTCATCCAAATTTAATTTTTCATTAAATAAGTTGAAAATTTTTTCAAATTATCATAACATTTAACCAAAATAATTGTCACATTTCCATTTGATATTAAATTGATGTAATTGTAATAAAATATTTTTTTTTTCACTTCAATAGTTTATATTGAAATAATACAATGAAATATCTTTTAAATTTTATTATTTTTTTTTCTTTTTTAATTTTAGGAAATTTCCTACCTTTTTTCTGATTGAAAAATTCATGAACAAAATTTATCAATGGTTCATCTTCATCCCATAATTCAATTGTTGCATTATGTGGAATTTCAGCGCCACATTGAAAAATTCCTCGAATTTTTACCGCTTGCATTCGACTTTCTAATAGTTGAAAATTTGCTAATAGCCAAAATAATAGTAATAATAATAATTGTAGCATAATTCTCTAAAATATTTTCATAAAAAATACCACTAAAATTTGTTTATATTAATTATTTATATCAAATATAATAATTATTATTCCATTTCTTTCATTCAAAAATTATTCAAAAAAAGCGAAGAAATGGCAATTTAAAATAAAATTTTCTTTTTTTCAAAAAAGAAAAAATTTATAAATAGTAAGGAAAAAGTAAAAAAACTGATAAACAAATTTTATAATAAAATAAATAGGAATAGAAAAACATATGAAATAAGATGAAAAAGACAATAATTGGTAAAAAATTTTATTTCTTTTAAAAAATTTAAGTGTGATAAGAATAGACATAACAAATGTGTAAAACAAAAAGTTGTTGCGATTTTAAAGGAAAAAAATTGAACTTTGACCTAGTAATAATCTGAAAAATAAGTACAAAAAAGTCTGATCAGCATTTTTTGATGAATTTTAAAAGTATCAAAAATGTTAAAATAATATAACTTAATTCAAATTTAAAATTTATTTAATTATGTCTTATTAAATAATTCAAAATAACAATGAGATTGCAATAAATCAACATTATGATACGTAACTCTCGTGTTGTTCATCCTGAAATTAGTATCTGAATTAGAAAATGCAATGAAAAGTTTCAATTCTTAAATTAAATAATTTCAATATTTATACGGTAAATAATTTTGATAAATAATTTTCGATACAAGTGTAGTAATTCATTAATTTGTTCAAAATTTTGTTTTATCACTTTAAATTTTTTTTTCAAATAGTAGTAATTGCTTTTCTTTTTTTTGTTTTAATTACTACCTTGAGTGCCTCAAAAATCAACGACAAATCAAAACTAATAAATATTGAATTAGTCAAAAATTAACAAATTTCATTTGTTAAATATTCAAATTATAATTATTTAATGTAATTAATCTGAAATTATAATTAATTAATTAATACACACTCACAGGTAGTATTGCTTCCAAATTAAAAATGCCCAAATCTAAAACTTTTTCAGCATGGATACCATAATTAGTGAAATGATATGGTACCACGAAATGAATTTTTCGAAATCCAGGCTGTAATAAAAATGCTAGAAAACAAATTCATAATTAATTCAATTATCTATTTTAACAAGTAATTAAATTAAGAATGTTTAATTATTAAATTCTGACTATGTGACAAACATTTTATTTATTTATTTATTTTTTTTTTGTTATTTTTTAATAGCACTAACCAATCCATCATGCAGACAATTGTGGTAAACTTTTAAGATTGGTTGAATTTGACTAACTTCAACTGTTGTACCATGTATAAAGAATTGTCCATCTTCATCGGTATATGTTTCATTTAAGACATCATCTGGATTTATTGCTGAAGATTTCAATAAAATTAAAAAAAAAATTATAATTTAAAAAAAATTTTACAAAATTTTTTTGAGCAATTTTTTCATTTGTTTTATTATTATTTTTTGTTTTGTTTTTTGTTTTTTTTTTTTGTTTTTTTTAACTTTTATTCTATGTAAATAATAACATTTCAAGAACTTCATTTTTTTTTATATATAAATTTAAAATATAAAAAATAATTACTTAGCATATATTCATCAGTTGTAATTGGTTGATTTATAAGATTATTATCCAATTCAAATAATTTTATTCGTACGCCAATTGCCGGTTTTTGACCACAAATAAATTTACCACGAATAGCTGTTGACTGTATCATACGTTCAACTCGATATGTTCTTATTAAATTAGCAAATGTTAAAAGAATAAATAAAATTGTAAACCAAAATCGGAACATTCTGAAAAAAAAAAAAAAAAAAAAGTTTATTGAAATTTTTCAATTATTATTTCTGTTTAATAACGAATATAGTATGCAATAATTTGCTAATAAAATGCAATAATTAAAAAAAAAAAGCAAATAGCTAACCTAAAAAAAAAAGCTATTAAAAATATAATAATAAACAAAAAAAAAAAAGATAAATAAATAAACAAAAACAACAAAGTCCAAAAGAATTAAATAATAATAAAACTTTTGAGAGAAAAAAAAATGGAAGAAAATAATAAAAATTTTCAAAAATTTTTCAATTAGAAAGTAGCAAAAAGAAAAAAAAAAACAATAAATTAATTAAATAATTTGATTATTAATTTTTATTTAATTATTCAAAATATTTGCTAAACTAAAAAAAAAAATTTTTTTTTTCTTTTGTATCAATTTATAAAATTTATTTCACTAATAATTTTCAATTGATAAATAAAAATTTCAATTGGTTGAGAAAAAAAATGCAAAAATTGTAAAAATTAATAATTTAAAAATGTCAAATCTAAAAATTTCAAATCATTCTCATACTAAAAATATTTTATGAAATTTAAACAAAAAAATTAAATAAACTTAGCAAACTAATTTATCTACCAGTTAATGATACATCGAATATATCGACTGAGCTATTTCCAATAATAAAACATACAAACGGAAAAGTTTACTTATTGACCTTCGACCTAACCTTGCTAATATAAGTTTGCTTGTTGACCTTTGACCTAACCTAGTCATTATAACATTGTTTATGCACAATTTCTTTCATAAATACATAGACAATAACATAGTACTAAAATTGCTATTACTAAATGATCAATAATAAATTACCATTAATTTATAAAAAAATAAATAAAACAAAAAAAAAAAAAAAAATTGCCAAAAACTATAAAATTATTAACACATTTTCAGTAAATTTATTTACTATTTATAAATTCTTTTAGACTTCTAAAAATCGACTAAAATAATAATATAAAATGTTTACAAATTTTTTCATGTAATTATAAATTAATTCAATATGAAAAATATAATATAATTTGTATCTGTTTGTAAAATTACAACACATTTATTTTTCAATCCAATCCAAAATTATATCATAATTTCAAATATTAAAAAATTTGCAATCATATGCATACAGTTTTATGTTTAACCGGAAAGTAAAATCCATATCTAACCGGAAAGTTACAAATACAGTCATAGTTTATCCAACTATTCTACCATACATTCATCAATTTATCCATTTTTTTCACCAGAAAATAAAGGGAAAAAAGTTGATATTATTAATTTTATTTTCAAATGAAATGAAATTTTAAAAGTTATCAATTTAAATAATTGTTTAATTCAATTTTATGCCAAAAATAATCAAATATATTTAATATTTCAATAAAAGTAATTATTCAAAAAGAAAAGAAAGAAAGAAAATCTTTTGTTTTTTTGATCATACATTTTCTTCTTGGATATAAACTTGACAACCAATTTTTCTTTTTTTTTTTTTGAATAATTATTCGCATTTTTTCATCATTCTTATTTTTCATTTATAAATATTACCAAAATGTTTAGCTGGGATATAAATTTGCATATTTGGCCCGTGAGATTGTTAAGTTCGGCGCGAACATATAAATTTGGATAGAAAGTTTCTAAGTTAGGTTTAATTTAATTAATTTAGTAATTAATTAATTTGATTAAATTAGTTCATTAAATAAATTTTATTTAATTTGATTATTTATTTAAAGTTTATTTAAAGTGATATTTTAAGAAAATGCCAAAGAAGAGAAGAGGGACGAAACGAATTTCAAAGACTAAACATGATGCTGTCACAACGATTATTCCGCGATTTCAACCGATCAATCCATCACGACGCAAAATTTTCAATCTTTATTATTATTATTATTGTTATTATTTTACTTAGGATCATCATAGCTAGAAATTATTGCTAAGATCAAAATGATGTTTTAGTAATCAGATATTATGAAATTGTGAAACATAAAATAAATTTAATCCAAAATTCATTTCTACTGTTCTTCCTTCCTTCCTTTTGTTCAATCATAAATGTATACATCTTTTTCAGAGAATGTTTCTGAATTGTTATCAATAATTGGAGCTCATGCAAATGTTAAACGAGTGAACAAAGCTAACATGATGAAAAAAGCGTAGGTGATATGAATTAGAAACATTAGGAACTAAATACTAGATGCCGAATTTTTTTGTAATATAGTTCATAAATTCTTTAAATTAATTGTTGAATATGTTTTTAGTAAATTTCTTAGATATACTTTTGTAGATTACTTTCTTACAAAAATTTATACATATTTATGTTTAATAGCCGATCTATTTAACCTTTTGGAAAACCTTTTGAAATGAATGCGCAGAAGTTTTCTACGCGATAAGAAATTAGTAATAATAAAATGGAGCTACAGATATATATATATATATATATGTATATATATTATTTAAATTACTCAAATTAAATAATGGGCATATTTTTAGTGAAGTGTATGGTTGGCTTGGAGCTGGTGATATTCAATCCGTATTCAAATATTGTAGTAAGATCGTTTTGAAAGATGATTTTATTCAATTGGTTTGTTTTTTTTAATAACTAATTTAGTTATTACGCAGAGTTATCGCCAACAAAGTTAACGTTGTCAATATTGAGGTTATTAGTGTAGCGCTAAATGCGAACTTTTACAGTACTCTTGTCTGGAATATGTTATCTTCATTTAAGACTATTTAATGCTACACTATTTTATATTCGATCTGATATGATGAAACGATCAAATTTCAGAATAAATATCCTAAAGGTGAAATTTCTACGGCAATTATCAATATTATTTCTGAATTCCCAGATATAATACAAACTTCAGCGATAGAAACACAAAAGCAATCAGTGGTTGATAAGGAAAATCTGTTTATCGAAGCTGCTTTCGCTCAAAATTTCATATTTACGTGAGTTAAAACCTAGTGCAAAATATTCTTCTGTAATTTTCATAACGTTTCAATTAATTTACACGGGCTTGTAGGAAAGAGGGAACATCACGAGACATTACTAGTGACCAGTCCTTATTGTATACTAATGAACCAACGAATTTGTTCTCCTTTGTGCGTCATGATGATAATATTATTCTTTTTACTGATTCTGAATGCTTCGATGCTACACGATATTTCGTCCAGAAAATTTGTAAGTTTTGATTAATAAGTGAAACACATCCTCATGTAAAAGTGTAAGTAAGTTTAAGTTCGGTTTTTCTAAAAAAATATTGCTAACGCATAGTTTCCAGAGGTACTGATAATGGTTAACTGCTTACAGTAGAAATGTGATCTGACGAAGATAAAGTAAAATCAATTAGAACAGAAGATAGTAGTCATCTTCCAACGGTGGGTATGCAGTAGTATTAGCAGCTTCTGAACGAACAGATTTATAATTTTTTCTTTATAATTTTTTAATTAATAATTTTGATTAATAATTTAATAATTTAATTCATAATTAATAATTTTTTCTAACTCTTACAAAAAACAGAACAGAAATTACTCAAAAGGGATATTAATTTTTGATTTTTTAGAATAACTGTTTCTAGTTGTTTGCTTACTTTTAAAATGAATCATTTGTACCTGGTTTTTTAATGTTAAATTTTTTTGTTAGGCAATTTTTTAGTAAATTGAATTTTTTCAGGGCAGTGGGTCGATGGGGAAACTTTTGTTGACTTTAAACCCTTGCTGTGTGATGAAAATTTCGAGAACAGGTGAGTATATTGTAGTATTAACAGTTTTTTACAACTAGTGAGCGTAATCAATAATTTTTTTGTAGCGCTGGACGACTTTTTGCAATTTTGCCCGACAAAAAATTGAAGATCATGGCAGAACTTACAACACTAAAGCGCGAATATACAGCGGTATATTTCATTTAGTTTCTTGTATTTCAAAATTTAATTCAAAGTTTTAGAAAATCATTTTAGATGTGAATCATCTTTGTAAAAGTATGACCGAATCTCAATAATAGTATGAAATTATCTTATTGATTTTATGGCTCTGTCCATTTGTGATTGCACTTTATGTTTTGATGAGTTTTTGCAGAAATTCGGAAACTACGACGCTGACAAGTCATTATCTACTGCTGATTGGGTTAGTACATTACTGGGATTTTTTCTTTCTATTTTATTTTTTTGTGATCCAAAAACTTAAAAAAAAACTAGTTTTGTAATTTTTTTATATCAGGACGAAATTAGTACACTCAATGCTAGCATCTCGGAAGCTGAATCGTTTGAACTAGTAGTGGATGAAGAAAACAAAAAACAGGTATATTGTAATATTACATTTCCTTGTTAGTTTATCTGTGAAAGAGAATTAATTTAGACAGATAAACGGAAATTAAATTTAGCAGGTTTAGTTTTATAGTTTCTCTAGAATCCTTACTTTTTTTAATCTTTTGAGGGTTTCAGTAACTTGTAATATATCTTGCCGTCTTCCTTTCAGGATGTAAGTTCTACCAGTGTTCTTAATTTGAGCACGGTGATATCGGAGGAACGATTTGCTCTTTTGCAGGAGATCAAGAATAAGGAAAAAGAATTAAGAAATGAGCAGGAAAAGTATGAGCTATTATGTTTCTTTTGATAGAAAGATGTTCTGAGATTTGGGCTGATTATTTTTTTTTTTTTTTTATCTCTTTTACTTTTATATCTCATATCTTATAAGTTCTTTTTTAGATTCAAATATTCTTTAATACCTCAAGAGAATATCGCAGAAGCAAGAGCTCGATTTCGTGAAATGGTAAATATAGATTTTTTTAAATTTTTTATGTTCATTTTTTTTATTACTTATTATATATTTATTCTTATGATATAGCATGTTTGACTGAATTAAGCTGACCATTTATTAGCAAAAGACTAAAACGGTGGAAAATTGATATAGATGACAACATACCATCAATTTGTTTGAACTTATTTTATGCTGACCTGAATAAATTGTTCAGCTTTTATGAAACGAATATACTGCAGATAATATTGATATTTATAGCTGACAAAAGACGTTGAAAGTACAACAGCATCAACTGCAAAAAAGTTGTTTACGGTTCTGAAGGACAGCAGAAAAGGCAACACGTAGATTATGGTATTATTTTGAACCATAAATTTGAGTCACATTTTGTTTCTCACTTTTCTATAATTACGTTATTTGTAAATTATTTGATATTCATAAGCAGGACGAAACGCAATTATTCTGTTATTATGTAGTCTAAAAGCTTGGCTAAACCTATAATTTGCTTGAATGCTAAAGTTTCTTAATTTCTTTGTTTTTATCCATTTTTTTTTCTAAATGTTGATTGTCAGTATGATTCTTGTAAACATTTTATTATTTCATTTTTATTTTCCTGGCATACTATCTGCTATTTTATCATAATTGATGAGCAGAGTGTTGAAATTGACTGGAGAATACGTTCATCTTGGCTGCACACTATCATAAAATCTTCCCGTGATATCCAACCCTTATTTTCGTGATCAAACTTCTGAAAAAATTAAAGAATCAGAGAATTTGAATATTTTTTTTTTTTAGAATCTCTTCTTGATCTAAGCTAAATCGAAAGCTAATTTTCAGCAGTGTAACAGGATGGTCAACTCTATTTCTGTTGTTCAATATTATTGAAGCAAAAGTTAAATCTTTTTTTAAAGATATTTTACGGAATTTAAAATAAATTACGATAAATATGTAGCAGTGCATGTCTACCTGTATAATTTGTCTAGCTTGTTCTACTCGCTGTTCCGGTGATACTATTGGAATTGCTTTGGTTCCTAAATTGTATTTTTCCTTTTGATATTATTGACATTGTATAATTTAATTTTGAATATTTTCTAATTGCTAAAAATAAACTGCTACAGTTATGTTATATCATATGAAAGCAAAATATTATCAATCCTTTGCAAATCTATGTTTTCTCATTAAAAAGAAATTTTTCTTTTTTCTCAAACTCTAACCAATTAAGTCATCAATAGCGGTGATAATCCTAAAAATTCGTTCCCATCCAATTTTACCGGTATTTCTCGGATCATATAATTTGTAGATCCAATTTAATTTTTCTTCTACTGTTCCCCTGAGCAAAGTTGAGCATACACCAACGAAGTCCTGCAATTACAATTAAAAATGTAAATCATCAAAAAAGTATTTGCATAGTAAAATGAAATATTACACAAGTTAACAATAAATAAGTAAGTCTAAAATCATCCAGCATGTTGACGCAAAAATAAATTACCGTAAACGTAACACATTCGGCTTGTTGACGTACGATACTATCAAATATCAAATCAGCAAATTGTTCAGCATCACCGTGAGGAAAAATATTAGCATATATATCACGGAATGAATCTCGACAAATAGGTAACGTATCCTTAAATGCTCTATAAAGAGCTCGTAATTCACTAGCTGTAAAATGTTGTCCTGGTAAAATCTGAAATTCATCCATTCATTCTCTTTTTTTCTTTCTTTTTATGAAATTTTTATTACTAATTTTTAGATAAATTTAAACGTTAAGAAGAAAAAGTATTATTTTAAAATATTTCGTATTTTCTTCATATCAAAAATAATTTCGTATGTAAATTTTTAAATTGAGTAAAATTATAAAATAGAAATTGATTAAATACAAATATTTATGTTTTCATTAATATTTATTTATTTACTTTATTAAACAATATTAATAATCATATATTTTATTCTACTAATATATTTTCTACATCATTTACCTGTATTTTATTTAATAATTTAATTTCTGCTTCTGCTTGAGAAAAAAATATTAGAGGATATTTAATTATTAATAAAATTATTATATGATATGCTTCTTCTTTTTTTTGGTATAAATTTAAAAAGATTAAAAAAAAACTTTATACAGGTATTAAAGGTTGATATTAGCTATAAAAATAAAAAAAAAAAATAGTATGGAAAGATGATTTATGCAAAATGATACAGAGCTCAAATTAGGTCGAATTGATATTTGTTCATAATGTTTAATCACTTCCATATCGCTTTCTGAAATTATAAAATAGAAAAAAATTTATTATCAAATATAAATACATTACAAAATTGACAACAATATTAAAAAAAAAATTAATTACTGCAATAATTTGTAAGTAAAGTAAAGTAATTGTTCAAAATTAATGAAAACAATTTTTTAAAAAAAAAAGGAGACAATAATTGCTATAATAATTCTTAAATAAAATAGCAAAATATTAGATAACATAGACATATAAGTCTTAAAAAAGAGTTTTTTTTATTTCAAAAAATTTGTCAAAATGATAAATTTGAAAAAATTTCAAAAATGTTATACTGATGTAGCAGTTAAAAAGAAAATAACCAACTTGTGACTATTTAAAAATTCTTTCTTTTTTCTTCCTTTTTTTTTTTCTATTATTATTGAAGAAAAAATTTTTATGATTGAAGAAAATATACTTGGAGATAAAAGTTTTTGGAGAAAAAAAAAAATTTAAAGCATTTTTGTTAGAAATTTTTTTTTTTTCATCCAATTTTCAATTCATTCTTCTTATTCATGCTTGTAAATTTTAAAGCAATAAATTGCTTAACCAATAATTTCCCGAGAGAGATTAGAAATAGAAATACTTTTTCTTTTTTACTTTTTAAGCAAAAATGTTACAAAATTATTGAATTCTGTTTGAGAAATTGTTTATTTGTTTATTTTTTTAAATGATCAAATAGATGTGATTGTTTAACTGATTTAATCGATTAACTGATTATTTCAAAGTATGGTTAATGAATAGATGATTTAATTAATTAGGATAAATTTTATGATGATTAATTAGAGTAAATTAAGATGATTGTAACTAAATAATTGAGACAATCAATTAGAATTGAAATGGTCGGAATAATTTGAAATTAATTTATTAGTATATATGTTTGTAAATAAGATGCAATGTTTAAATTTTGACGAATTTTATTCTGTTCGATTTTCATAACAATCTAATTAATTTATCAAAATATGCGATTAGAATTAATTTCAAAGTTTAGAAATAAAGTGAAAACTGTTACTAATTACAACTTTTATTAAGTTCGCTGTTTTAATTTTGTTCTAAAGTAAAATTTTCAAACTTATTTTTTTTCATTTTGGTAAAGTGTGTATAATTTTGCATGAATTAATTATGAATATTTATTTTTTATCGCATCAGTTTATAAAAGTTATATTTTAAAAATGTAAAAATTTTCTTTATTATCATTACTGAATTATAATGAATGAGAAAATTATAGAAATTGATAATAAATTTGTTAAATTCTGTGCTAATGAAATTAAATAGCAGTACTTAAGTGACCAAAGAAATAACTAATATTTTGATTTGGAAATTGTTAATTTTCAAACATTACATTGTTTACTATTTATTTTTATATACTGCAAATAAAAATTTTTAAATACAAAATTATTTTAGTACTAAATTAAAGGAAATATTAGTCCATTAAAATTGAAGTAGGATTTATACTTTGTAAAAGAAATAATTCCCTTAAAAAATTAATCTTTCATTACTTATCTTTATGGGTGATAATAAAAATTGAGGAAAAAGAAGGAGAAAGAGAAAGAAAAAAAAAGAGAGAGAGAGATTAAATGGAGAGATGAAGAGTAGAGTGATGAGGGTTATTTAATAATGATTATTACTTTATATTATTACTGTTACCAATAGTCTATTGTTATTATTATCATTACTATTGTTATCATTATTATCATTATTATTAATATTACTATTATTATTATTACTGTTATTATTATTATTATTATTTGGCTAATTCACTTAAAATATCACATAAAATAAGCATTTGAAAAGCTATATTAATAAAATGGATAACTTATTCTATCTCACTCATATCAGCAGTGTATCAATAGATTAGATTAATTAATTTAGGCTTAATTAAATTTCATATGAATTATCATACATTTGATTTTATTCTATTAAGCAAAACTTTTGACTAACATTATCTAAATTTTTTTTTTTTTTTTTAAATTGATAAATATATAAATAAGTTAACATTTAACAGTTAAAATAAGATAAATAAACTGTAAATAAGTATAAGATAAGTAAATAACAAAAAAAAAAATGTGAGTATATGAAATTTTTAAAACGAAAAAAAGAAGAAAACAGGCAGAAAAACTTCTAGAAACAACTGCTTGTTTACTTGAACAAAAAAAAAAAAAACCCTCCCTTTATGAATATAACTATACATTGTAATAAATTATATTTAAAGCTGAAAAGAACAAAGTTTGAATTTTAAAAGTTTAATTTTACAACTTTTTGAAAATTTTTCGGTCACTTTTATTGTTGTGAAAAATGAATGAGCAAAGTTTGAAAGTTTTTAAAATGGAAATAAAATGCAAATAGGAATAAAAGCAATTACATATTATTGCTCCTCCTTTTTTTTTTCTAAATCAAAGTTTTCATTTCAAATTAAAATTTTTTCCTTTTTTTTTTTCTGAACTATCAAGTATTTTTTGCAAAAAAATAGCACTGAAATTGGACAAAAATTTAATTTATAATTTTGAAATGCAAATTTTAATAATTTTTTAAAACAAATATATGAAAAAAATTTTTTTCCAATCATTTTTTAATGATAATTTCCAAGAAGAAAATTGCCCATCGAATATTATAATTTTTTATTATTACTTTTGCTCTTCTTTTATGCTAATTAAGAAAAATGAATGGTCATAAAATTTTTTAAATCAAAAATTAAGAAATCAAAATTAGAATAGGCAATTTCAAAGCTAATATTTTGTTTAAAAATTTTCAAATTTATCAAGCACACAGATTGCTATCTAAAATTTGAATTTTGAAATGAGAACATTTTCTTTTCTCTCTTTCTTTCTCTCTCTATTAATATAGCTATATTTGCACAACTCATAATAATATATGAATGCAAGAAACTTTGGTAAATTTATCTAAAAATGTAAATTTGAGAAAATTTTCAAAATTAATAGCACAATTAGGTTCTTTCATTTTTTCTTCAAATTAAATAATTATAACAAACATTTTATAATAATTAAATCATAACTTACTTCTTTTAAAGAGTAATTTCTCTTTTTTGCTTGGGTAAATTGTTAAGTAAATTATTTAATTATTTTATTAACCTTACTTGTCAATGCGTTTAGAGCGCATTTTATCTTCTCGGTATAACCAGCTGAGCGGCGTCTGTTGCTCATTCTGTCTTGCAGCTTGCATTTACAGCTATTGGTTTTAAGTTTGAAAAGATTTTGAAGATATTACAATTTAGTTTGCTTTCATCTTTCCTTCATTTCTCTCTCTCTCTCTCTCTCTCTCTCTCTCTCTCTCTCTCTCTCCTTGCTGTCTTAATAATTAGTAAAGTAAGTAACACTCAGTTGAAATATAATATTAGCATCCAAGCAACAATCAGCCAAATTGTCATATAATAAGAGAAAAAGGAGAAAAAGCCATTGAGGTTGTTTTTATTTTGACTCATTTTAACACTCAACTTTTCAACATTATAAAATATAGAATTTATTTTTCTTAAATAATATTTTTTTAAAAATGAGTAATAGAACCTGATAGCAAGAATATTAGTAGCAGTAGTATTTATAATAATAATAATAATAATAATAATAATAATAATAATAATAATAATAATAATAATAATAATAATAATAATAATAATAATAATAATAATAATAATAATAATAATAATAATAATAATAATAATAATAATAATAATAATAATAATAATGTATAAAACAAGCATATAAGACGAAATATTATTAAGCAATAAAGCCAAATTTTCACCTTTTAAAAGATTTTAAGCTTATTCTAAAATTAGTTATTAGATAAAATTAAACAATTGATCATAATTACTTGATATCAAGCAGTTCAGTCACATATTTTCGTGAACTAATCGATTTTTTTTTGAGTTATAATTGCTATAGCAGTATTCGATTACTAATTAATTAAATAATTATAAATTTCATTAATGAATAATGTATATATATAATATAAATCATTGATAAAATCATTTTTAAATGTATTTTTTTTCCTTAAAAAAACGTATCGTTTTTTGTTTTTGTTTCTGTTTTGATATTTCGAAAGTGCTTTTACTTATGTTTTTCTTCGAGATTACCTGGTTTAACATATAAATGATAGGAAAGCAGTCAAAAAAGCTCTTTTTTTTCTTATCTTTATTATTACTATTATTACTATTAATATTATTATTATTATTATTACCACTATTATTACTATTTTCATTATTCTTATTATTATTATTAGTATTATTATTAATTATTATCATCATCATTATACATGATAGTTCTTCTTTTCTATTTATGATAATTTCTTCATTTAAATTAAGATTCTATCATGCTTAAATTAGTATGACGATAAGAGATATTAAATATTGAAAGTTTAAGCATTCAAAATGACCCAATATAATTATAAATTTATGAATAAAAAAAAAAAAAAAAAAAAAAAAAAAAATTAAATCTCCCCTTCTCTTCCAAAAAAGAAAACACATATAAAAAAAAAAATCAATTTCCTTTTAAAGTTGAAAAAAAATTGTTATCAATTTTTTATTTGCAATACAAATTTTAATCGTAAATTTAAAATTAAAACTAAATATTAGCATTAATTGTCATTAACAAAACAAAGCTGCACATTCATGTGCTATTTTAAGTTATAATTTATAATTTTCATAATTTTATGATAATTTTGTTAGGCAATCATCGATCAATATATAAATTCCATATGATCTTTGATCAGCAACATTTGTTATAATCTCTGATCAATAAATTATAAAGGAAAAAAACATAAAAAAAAGAAAAGGAAAAATTGTTCAATGTAATTTATTAAACTGTAAAATAAAATATGGTTAACTTCTCAATAATAAATGTTTCCTCTTCTTTCTCTCTCTCTCTCTCTCTCTCTCTCTCTCTCTCCCTTTTATTTTGTTGTTTATTCCATTCTTCAATTTCCGGTTGCAATTCTTCACACCAAAAAAAAAATAAAACAAAATAAAGTTTTCTTACATATTTTTTTAAATTTCAAAATTAATTTCATCACATTATATAAGCATTAAAGCGATTAATTTTATTTATTAAGCAAACATTTATATAATATACCATAAAAATTATTCACAGTCATATTTTCATATTTAAAAAATAAAATCTTAACTAAAATGCAAGAAAATATATTGTAAAAAAGGAATGAAAAAAAAAAATCTGTGATTGTCAAAGAGAAGGAAAAAATTGAAGAAAGAAAAAAAATTTTTTTTTTTTTTTTTGCTGTATGTCCAAGATAATTTAATGTAACAATTTTTATAATACAAAAGAAATATTTATAAAAATACAAAAGAAATATTTAAAATCAAAACTTGAGATAGTTATTTAGTTAAATTAAAAGTCATTGGTGTAGTAATATTGAAATTTAAGATGAAAAAATTTCAGTAAAATGATGAGCAGCTGAATGAAATTGATGTTTTATTGCTTATTTGATCAATAATTTATTAATTCTTTGAAATAAACCACTATTGAATATAAGGTAATAAAACAAAAAAGTGAACAATGAAACCAATTTCATATTATAATACTTATTGAACTAGTAAGAATTATAATAGATTGTTGTTTCATAGTTAGAGAGATCAGTGGAAGACACCATATCGATGACAATGATGATGATGATGATGATGATGATAGTGATAATTGATGATATTAGTAGTGATGATGATTGATAATGATAGCGATGAAGATTAGTGATGATAAATAACAATGACGATGAGTGGTAATATTGATAGTGATGATTGGTGATGACTGATGATGATTGATGATGAATAACGATTATTGTTGATGATGGTGATGATGGTTAATAATGATAATAATAATAGTGATGATGATGTTCCAGAAATATCCATTGAGAATAGAAGATCGCATAATTAATTTTGAGTAAATCATTTTGATAACTCACTAACATTTATGTAATAATTATAAAATCAATTGAATTTAAAATTAAAGAAAATCAGATTCAATATCATGAGATGTCCCCAATGATACTGCTGAATGACAAGTTACTTAGATGGTGATTCTTGCAAAGATTTTTTAAGTATAACTTTTCTTTTTTTTGTTTTCAGTTTTAATGTGAGTTTCATGAATTATCAATAAAACGTTTCATTTGCTGAAATAAATTAAATAATTTGGTAAGATATAATCACAGATTCTTTTCCTATTTTAATATTTTAAATCTATTTTAATACTTTAAAAAATTCCCATTGTTTTTTTTTTTTTTTTGTTCTTCATTCTTACAAGATGTAAATACTTTAATAGAAAATAATAAATTTTCTAATTTCATTTTATGTTATGCTATAAAATATTATAAACAAGAAAATTAATCTGCGAATTTTTTTTAATCAGATGATAAATTAATAATTATAAAAATATTTGATAATATTTTACAAAATTCAATTACATATAGAAGTTAATTTTTAAAGCTATCATTAAAAAAATTACAGAATTACAAATTAAAAAAAAAATTGCAAAAAGTTTTTTTATTGCAGTTTAAATCTTTGCTAAAATAGCTATAACTACAATATATTTTCTACAAAACTGAAGCAAAAATTTGCTAATAAAATAAATTTAACTGTAAGTTTTAAATGATAAAAGTTATTATCATTATTTATCTTTGATAATCTACGAAAATAAATAGAATAATCTTTAGAAAAATAAGAAGAAAAAAATAAATTAAATGGAAGATATCATTGTCAAAAAATTCTTTCATAAATATTTGTTCAATTTGAGAAACTAAATTTTGTGAAATGTAAGCAGAATGTGAATTTTGAAAACTTTTATAGTTTCTATATTATTCAACTTAGGAATTTAATGAAAAATATTACTTTTATACAGATGTAACAATAACATTAACAATTCATATGCAATTTTTGTTATAAAATATAGCTGTTTTTTAATTTTAATTTTGAAATTATATAAAAGATTAAAATTTCTAGAAATCATTTTCAATTAAAATAAAGTTTTATTTTGTGTTATGTTGTTAGTGTAAATGTAGTCTTATTGAAATGTAATGAAGCGATCAGATGAAATGTTTAAATTTTGAAAAGCAAATTTAAGTATGAGAGAGGAGTATATATAGAAGTCATAAAATAAGTTTTTGTATATAAAATTGTAATTGCATTAATAAAACAGAAATTTGAGCATTTAATTACCTGTAGAAAAGATGAAATAATCATTATTTCAAAACGATTAAAATTTATAAATTTTTGCTATAAAAATTAAAAAACTATTTTAATATGATTTAAATCTAAATCATGCATATACGCATCAAAAAAATTTGATAGCTAGTAATTAATTTTATCTTAAATTTAACTTAAACATTTATTTTTAAATAACATTTGATACAAATAAATCTTACAAATCTAAATTAGACGAAGTGATGAACTAAGATAATATTTGAAGAACTAAAAATAACTGCAAGATATTGAATTGATTCTTCAAAAAAAAAAAAAGGAAAACGTAAAAGTTAAATGATAAGTAATGAAAGAAATCAAATCTTGATAAGTACTTTGAATGATAACTAACGGATGATATCAAATCTTGATAAATGCTTATCTATCAAGATACTGATTTGATAAAAACTATAACAAATAATCATTCATTATGAATATATATTTAGCTAGCATTAATTTATTAAATTTATTATCAGTTAACTTTTATAATTTTATTTATTATTTATCGAAAAAAGTAAAATGAAACATCATTGATTAGTTTAAATGATAAATGAGTGCATTAAGAATGACAAATCAGATGAAAATTATGATTGATGTAATGTTATTATGATTTATTATAATGTAATGAATTTTATAAAACTTTCAAAATAAGTAGAAACTTGACCTTTCACCTATGACTTTATTTTCGATAAATCATTATATAATAAATTTTATGAATGCATTATACTTATATAATAAGCTATAAGAATAGCTAATCTTTCGACATAAATATAAACTTAATTATTCATCTTTGATCTTTTGGATATTTTCATGCTAAATTATAATTACCAATATACTTTTGAACAATTCCTGGGCTCTTTTGTATAATTTCTTTGCGCAAATGTCAATTTATAATTTCATATATAAAAAGTTTAGTTATTATTAATTTCTATTATAATATTTTCAGAAACTAATTATACTTATATAAAGCTTAATAATTTTATTAACAGAAATTATTTTTCTACCGATGATAAATTATAGTATAGAAGTTTATTTTTATATTTGCATTTTTTCATATTTGAAAATTGAAATAAACCGTAAGAGATGGTTTTTTCTTATAAACTTTTGTTTTTTTTTTAATTTTATTTTTTTAAAATATGAACAATAAAAGGTGATGCTACTATTTAAAGCTATTAGAGAGAATTCAATTCATTTTTAAATATTTAAAAATTTCATTATCAAATTTCATGAATATTAAATTTAATTAATATTTACAACCAATAAAAAATTAGAAAGCCAATCCTAAAAATTTTAAATATTTTCAATGATTTTAATTTATTTTGTTATTTATTTTTCATATTTTTTGAAAACATAAATAAAACCACAATTTGAGTCATTTAAATTGGGCTATATGATAGCAATCAAATAATTCGAATATTAATTAATTCAAATACTAATAATTCTTTTACAAATTGAAATTTATGTATTTCATTTCTTTTACAATATTAGCATTAGGAAAAATGAATAAACACAAATATGAAATTGCATTAAATAGGATAAAGAAATTAGATAATGAAATTTCACACTCAAAAAACTTTCCATCATTTAATATTAACATTTTAACTTCATTCATTTTTACTTTCTCTTTTTTAATTAAATCAAAAAAAAAAGATAAAATAGAAAAGAAAAAGTTAGCAAATAAATAATTTTATGAAATTCAATACAAAATTGCACTATTTAAATAATAAAAAAGTAAAAAAACAAATAAAAATTAAGAAATGATTAATTAAAAAATTAGATAAAAAAAAATTAAGAAATAATTTCTGTATATACCAAATAAAAATTAAAAATATTGAAATGATAATATGATGTGAAGTTATAATTTAATTATACGATTTTAATTATACTTTTACATTAATATGTTATAACTTGAAATTACTTATATAATTGTTTACAACAATTACTATTTTCCAAATTGTTTATGTTTTTTTTTTTTTTTATTTTCCTAAATGCAAATGTTGTTTGTTTATTCATTTTTTTTTTTTTTTTTTGAATTCCTAGTCTGAAAGTAATAAAACATTGAAATATTAAATGTGACATATGTTATGATAAATTGTTTTCATAATGTTAAAATATGATATTATAGAAAATATCTATCAATCAAATTATGATAAAAGCAAAAATTTTAATGAATGATTGATAAATAGATGGATGGAAATGATAAAAGTTAATGTATTAAATTCATTTCCGTATGTTAAAATCAATTTCTATAACGTTTTTTTCAAAAAAAGAAAAAAAATAAAATAAACTTTACACTTTAAATAACTACCAATTCTTTTTTATCTTTTTTGTTTATTCACAAATTTTTTATTTAACATTTTTTCTTTTGTTTTTTTGAAATAAAACTAAAGTTAGAAAAAAAAGTGGTTCAAAGGAAGGAAAAAAAAAAATTGAAGAGATTGAAGAAATGTTAAATGTGTAAAAAGAAAAGAAAATGAAAATGAAAATTGAAATAAGTTTAAATTGATATTAAAATATTACATCAAATTAATATATTATTATTAGATAAGTTTAAAAATGAGAAAAAAAAAGTTGTTCATTCGATGATTTTTTTTTTTAATTGTTTGAAAATATTATCACTTTTTTTTTTGAATTTTATTAGATATTTGATTTTGCTATCCTATTATATGAAAAAGCAAAAGCTGCTACTTTAAAATGTTAAAATTTTTTTTTAAATGTTAAAAGAAAAATATTTTTAGAATGTTAAAAAAATTTTTTTTTTTTTTTGATATTTACTTTTTTATAAATTTTTCTCCAAAAATTTTTAAAATTTTAAAAATAATTTCAAAAAAAAAAAAAAAAGTTGTGATGTAATAATATTAAAAATAACATAAAAAGTCGAGTAAATTCCATGATGTTATAGGATATATTAGCTTATCATCATTTTAAATATATTTTTAAATTAAATTCTCTTAGTTAAATGAAAGTTTATTTTCTTGATAAAATTTATGAATAAAAAGATTAAATCATTTCCTCAGGTTAAAATACCTTCTACAGCGCTAATATGATTTTTTAAAAAAAAATAAATTTTATATTTCAAATAAACAAAAAAAAAAAAAAATATGAATTTATTGCAAAATATATATATAAATAAATATTTTTGACAATAGGAAAAAGAAAGATTTCATTTCCTCTTTCTTTTTTCACTTATACTTTTCTTTATGATATTTTTATTTTTTTTTTAATAAATAAAAATTTACTAATCTTTGATTTTTTTCTTTTAATCTTGTATTTTTTGAATGAAAATTATTTAACAGTATTACTTTCTTCTATTAAATTCTGATTAATTCAATACAAATTGAATGTGTTAAAAAGTAACGGTAATTATTATTATTGAGTTTGTGGTGTTTATTTCATTTAAAAAAAGAAAAAGCTCAATCAAAATCTAAAATTTATGGGATAAGAAAGATTAATAATTAAAATGTTTAATTAATAATATAATGTATACTCCATTAATTATAGTTTTTGCTTTATTTAACTATTAGTTTTTAATTATTTCAGTTAACCATAAGGAAAATATGCATACAATTAGCTAATTTTACTTAATTAATAATTATCTGACGATCAGTACCTTTTTTCTTCACGAAAAAAGGTGCAAATGATAAGATCAACTTTATGCAGGTGGAAAAATCCGATTGTATAATTATATAAAGTTGAGTAACTTAATATTCAAGATCAAAAAAAAAAAAAAAAACGAGAAAACTGGCATATTCAAATTTATTTTTCACAATTAAAAGCTAATACTTTATTGATCGTTCTCAAACAAATAACTCATCGTTACTTTTTGCTTTTTAAAATTCTGAAAGAGAAACTAAACTATTTTAGATTTCTCGATTAACTAGTAAAATTTATTGCTTGTATGGAAGTTTGGATTTGGAACAATTTTTCTTTTTTATTCCCCTTTCGATGAATGAAAAAATTCACTTTGCTATTAAACATTTTCCTCTGTTTGCTCAAATAGTTTGATATTTTCATATTTTGTTTTATACAGTTTAATTTTCCTATATTACTTTATGTAGTAAAGAGAATAGAAAAGTTAATCTATGATACATTTACTGATGATAACGATATAAAATTAGTATTTATAGAATAGATTTTTCTTCATCCCATTAAATGCCAAACAATTATAAATTTTGATCGAAACTTATTTATATATGACCATTTATTTTATAAACATTGATATCAGACTTTTTGTACAATGACGTGTAAATAACATTACGTGATACAGTATTATGTAATCCATTCATGTAAATAGAGAGATAGTAATAAAGTCATTTGTAAAGATGGATGGATGAATTTGAATGATAGAAAAACATACAGAAAAGAATAAAGATGAAATTGAATGCACAAATAAAAAACAAAATATCATTATTAATACTACAAAATGTCATATAAATGATACAAAGCAGCTGAAAGTCATTAAGCATCAATTATAATGAGTGGAAGAACCGGAATTCCCATTTAATTTCATTTAGTATCACAATTTGGTGTGCAAAGATTTGCACTAATTATATGAACAAAAATGAGGAAACAGTGAAAAGGAAACCGAAAAATTACTACCAACTCGAAACTTACCAAATTATATACATATATAGAAAAAGACGGTATGTTTAAATCTAATGAATACGACGTATTCATTATAAAGCTATTTTTCTTTTCGAATTTCTTTTTTTTAAAATTTTGTTTGTATATTTCTCTAATTTACTAAATACCATGAATAACAGTTTGGCAGCGACCAATAAAACTTAACTATACTAAAACACCTAATCTAATTTTATATCAAAGCTGAAAAAGACTAGCTAGATTACAGGAATCCTATAATTCTACATCACCAGAATCATCTTATTATTTTACAACAGCTTTCCGAAAACCAATCCGAACGGATGGGAGGTATAATTAATCATGCCAAAATCAAAATGCCAATAATAGGAAAAACTGAGGAAAACTTCTGTGCTCTTCGAGCCAGAATAGCCAAAGAATGCAAGATAAAAAAGACAGAGAGAGGGAGGAGACGGGACCAGTAACAGAATATCAAAGAGATCGCATACCAAAAAGTTAAAAAAAAAAAACTGAGAAAACATAGAAACAAAAAACCCTCTCCAAAACGAATTAGGCTAATCTTTGAAAACACAGAGACATGGTATTTTTAAAATTGGAAAAAAAAAACCTAACATTCAAATCTTATTTGAAAATGTTAAAAATTACCAAAATTTGGAAATATAAAATCACAAATAGTTGCATTAAACAAACACATCAACCCATCTAATCAAATTTAAAATAATACCAAAGTAAAGTAACGGGATTCTTGAAAAATAGATAAAATCATTTTAAAAAAAAGCCAATACTTTTTTAATAAGTTCGACAAGCTGTAAGCGATTGGAAAGAAAAAAAAAAAGAATCTTTACATGAATTACGGTTATCGTCTCTCGATCATAAAGGTCAAATGTTAAACAGTACAAGATGCAGGAGCATGTCATTTACATTCAATTAGTAACAAGCAGAAATAAACAAAGGAGAAATTGAAAATTATTAAACTGCTTTTTCCCCGTCGTCGTAGAATTGAGCAAATAAAATCCAATAGATATTATGCACAATCAGACTAATGTAGCTTGGCAACGACGACGGTCAATGATCAAAATGTGAATGTTTCCTGCTTTGGCTATACAAAAAATCTCCATAAAAACATCCAAAAAAAAAAAAAAAAAAAAAAAAAACTGGTGAAATAGCAGCAAATTTCGTATAAAAAAAATAAAAGAAAATATGGCCATTATTAACTAATTTACTCTCAAACCTACCACGAAATGATTTATTCTCAAACGAATCATTCATTTGTTATATTACTTTCGTATTTTGTTTTACAGATACAATTCACATCGTAACCATCAGATAAATTTTTCGGACTGTAAATAGAACTACAATTGATTTGCTGAAAATTCGATCATCAGTTTTAGTACCTGCATATCTATGATTAAAAACGAAAAACCTATTTTTATTCAAAACTGGCCAGATGAAACGGTTGCTGAGTATGATAGATACGGAAACAATGAGGAAAAAATTTTTAAACAAAAAAAGAAAACGAGGAACGATAGTACCTATTATAAAAATTAAAAAATTAAAGAAAAAAATAAATCTGACATAATAATTTCTTTGTTTCTCGATAATCACTTATGCAAGTAAACGATTACTGCCATCAATAATATCGATTTCACCAACATTAACACGATTCGGATCGACTGCTCCTTTGAAACCCAAACATGCACCATCAACAACCAGTTTACTTCCTCTATTGCCCTTTTTCTTGCGCTTCCCACCACCCGTTGGTATTTGTTGCGAGGTAGAACTATCCAATTTACTATTCGCCGCTGTAATACTTAATGCATCTGCTGCTTGTGCAGGATGAGTTAAATCCTGCAAAAAGAAAAATTATAAGTAATGAAGAAATGCCATACTTCAAGAGTCGATAAAAAAAATGAAAAACTGGAACATCTCCACAAAAATCGATCTGAAATTCAAGTTGATTGAATGCAAACTTACGTCTTTATCAACAGGTTCTTTCTTATGACGTGCTTGTGAACGCCTCTCTAGAAATTCTCGTATCAATTCCTTCACTAAACGACTTTCACCCAAATAACCAATTATGTAATCCTCTACCTAAATGCAAAAATTTTCGTGTTTTAGAACTGTATTTACTCAAAGAATCCGTATTCACTAAAAGAGAGAGAGAGAGACCTTGAGGGGACGAGAGTTAAATGCTTTAGAAAATATAAAATCGCATAAAAAAGAGAAATTCTGGCCATACTTCATTCGGATTATCAACACCTTCAATAAACGCAGCGAACACATCAGCATCTACTTGTGGGTTTAATTGCTTTACTCGATTTATCATCCAGCTAGTGAGAGCATTACCGCTACTTGTAACAGATTGCTTGAAGATTTTCTTAACTGCCTAAAAAAGTGCATTATTCTGAAAAATTTTTGAAAGGAAATCACTATAAGACTGCAATTCCAACCATTTCAGAATAATATCCTTCCCCGCTCCCAAAAAAAAAAAATCTCCATTTTTTTTTCCGAACTTCGGAAGTTTTTAAAAAGTCAAAAATTCCAGTACTAAACGAAAGCGACATTAGAACATACTTCTTGTTCTACACTTCCTCGTTCCGATTTACTTGCACTTTGTAAATTTCTGAAAAACTTTGGTCATAATCACAACAAGTTATAAAAATGAAGCAAAAAAACTCTAAAAAAGAAGTATGTTCCAACAACGTACCTATTAGTTCTAGCTTTGCCACTATCTAAAAGCGACGGATCATCCCAGATTGCTTTTGTAGTGGTTATTTCATTCATACCTTTGGCGCCACCCCATGCAACTTGTCGTAAAGGTGCAACCGCAGTATCAGGCTAAAAAGAAGCGAAAAAAAATTGTGAAAAGCAAAAACATATGGCTAACAATATGAGAAAAAAATTAGAATTCGTATCTGAAGCTTATAGTGTTTAATCACTATACCTATATATATATATATATGATCAAGAAAACAGAAGAAAAAGGAATAAATCATCAAAGCAGCACGAAAAAAAAAATTAAAAAAAAACCTGAAAATCCTGCCTCCACTTAAGTTTATGTGCAGCAGAACTCCAAACTCCTGCAGGAGTTGCCTCGGCAGCTGCTATACCATTTATCTGTTGCTGCTGTTTATGCTTCATTTCCTCAATCATTTGTCGCTCTTCCTCTTGTTGTATATCCAACAAACTTGGCTCGCTTCGATCAGCTATTCCCTTATTTGTTACAGCAACCCATGGAGCGGCTAAAAATTTATTTTTGAATCGTTGAAGTGACAAAATTAGTAAAAGTACATTAGATTAGTACCAACACTCGCAGGAAAAAGAAGACAAACTTTTTGGTGCGACTACTTTTTCTTCACCACTTTGATATGTTGTTTGCCAAGAACATTGCCAATTCGAAGATGTATTTTCTGATCCTTTCTGCCTTAAGGGAGGCGCAAATTCTTCAGTAACAATGAATTCTTTCGAAGCATTCTGAAATGTTAGTGTGTAACACTCGTTGTCATCTAAAACCTACTCAGCAACAGATATATTAAACACTTTTTGGAAATGGCATAATTACGCGCCAAATACCATTACAATACAGTTACGAATTTTATCGCACATTATCTAAAGGGTAGTAGTTAGGCTCAACGTAACGTCCAATTTCATGCTCCCTTTCCTAAATTCAATTTTAATTCAGTGGTAAATTGGTTTAAAGAATTTTTCTAACATGTTTGGTTAAATAATATATTAAAAGAAATAATTTTCATTTACTACACTACCCCTTTTCTCGACTTGACTTGTTGATTATGATGCAAATTTTCTTTTTCACGTGCGGTTACTGCCGCAGACGCTTGTTGTCGCAGCTGTTTTTGCTCAGCCACTGCTTTTCGAGATGCTTCTTCAGCTTCTTCTTGCATTCTTTTTAACTCTCTTGCCTTTTTCATATGCATTTCTGCTTCATCTTTCAGTCGTTTCTGTTCTCTTTCTTCCTCTCTCTCAAACAATCATAGTAGTAAAACATGTGAAAAAAGTACAACAATCCATGTTAAACTTGTTTCTCCATACTCCTTCTTTATCTTTTTATAAATTATTTTGGGAATAATAGCTTTATTATAAAACACCATACTCTTCTTGTTTCAGCTAATGCTCTCTCCACTTCTTCCTTTTTCGTCCTTTCCATCTCTTCGGCTAATCGTTTCTTTTCAGCCTCTATTTCACGCTCTCTTGCCGCTGCTCGCTTTTTTTCTTCCGCTGCTAACTGTGCTAATTCTTCCTGAAATTTGGATTTTCAAAAAAAAAAAAGAAACAATAGCCTTTAATATTCCAAAGTAATCTAATTCTATGAAAACCAATAGAGAACAAGATACACTACTACTTCATCTGTTTTTTTCCACCGTACATATAATAATTTCACTCAACGAGATTTTTCCGTCAATTCTTCAACAAATTAAGATGAAGGGTATCTCGTTCAAAGAATTGAAATTGCTATCGTCTTACTTGTGCCTTTTGAAGTTGTAGTTCTTTCTCCATGATTCTTCGTTCTCGTTCGAGCCTTTCTTCTTCTTCTTTCAATAAAGCTTCACGCATCTCCTTTAACTGTCTTTCCTGCTCTGCCATCCGACGCTGCTCTTCTTCCAGTTTCTAGAAATGAAAACGTCTTAGTCATATTCTTAGTACGGATGTACAAGTATTTTTTCCAATTCTACCCAAGATATAGTCGAGTTTCTGGAAGTTAGACCAAAACTACGCATGAACATAAAAAAGGTTAAATCCTCATAATTAAAACACAAAAATAATGACCTGTCGTTCTTTCTTGACTTTTGCAGCTTCGATAAGCGATACACTATAATCTCGACTCCATATATTTCTGCTGCGATATATCAAAGATCATTAGGAAATTGATTTAATAATAATATAATATGAATATTAGTTAACGCTCTACTTACAATCCACTTGTGATAGGAGAATAATACAGGCCTATCAATTTATATTCCACCAAAATATTCCATCAGTTGGCTGGTTTTTTTATATTTTAATAATTTTACATTTTCAGGATTAATTGCTTATTAAAGAAAATGAGAATGTTTACCTAACTTCCTGAGTCTGTTGTAATGGTAACTGCATTACTGGTGGTTGAAAAAGTTTCAGTTTGAACGGCGTCTCCTCGCCATTCATTGCTATCAGCTCACCCAAAGTCGTAAAACTGCTATCTGGATTCTGTCCATGTCGCACACGTAACTCTGATGTAAAATATCCCAATTTATACCAAGCCTGAAATTTTCGCTTAAAGAAGCTCTATTTTCCAGATATGAGTTAATATTTAAACAAAAGATTTTAAGAATAACATCCCACTCATTCTGTTAATCTGATATAATCTTTACCTGCATATGAATTGTTGGAAAGGGACCTTGCACGGCATTTTTCGGATCCACATAGTACCACTCATCGGTATAATCACTCCTTGAAGTTAACCCAACCGAAGCGGGATGACCAAGTAATGTTACGTCATCCGTATACTAAAAAATCACATTATTAAGAAGCATTTTAATTGTAAACCAATAATGAACAATAACTGATAGACTAAGAGTACAGCCTCCTAAATCTTAACAAATATATAAATATACACATAGGCAAACAAGATTAACATTTACCTCATAAAAATTAATTCTCAACCTATCATCTAATGTCGTGAGATCATAATCATAGCATTTATTAAACCAGAACATAAGTCATTTTTTAAGCCATATTAAAATGTAGGAGTAACAAGCCCACAATATTTTGAATATCTGCTGCAGCAAAATAAAAAAGCAAGAATTAATGGGATCAAAAATAGGCTATTACATAAAATAATACATTTTGCTGAAACGGGGTGTTTATAGCAGTTGTTTCAGCCACGGATGCAGACTGTTCTGTTAGAGTTATGTTATTATCAGGATTCTGAAACAGTTTGAATACAGAAATGTGAAAAAAAATGAGAAATGTTGTTTCTTATTTCAATTTTTTACAAATATTATCATTATTCGCTCTATAACATCCTCTCATAAGGGTTCCCTTATTTCTAGTACATCGTTATTTTTGTAAATAAAAGCCTATAACGATTTCTGAACAAATCAAAAGGGGAATTTGGATTAATCTGAAATACTGTGCGTACTTTCTGGGAAATTCGTGTATGTAATACTAGCATTCGGTTCAATAGTGGATCTTGGGAGGTGCCACAAGAATTCACGGAATTAGAGAAATTTTCCTTCAGCAATTCTTTTGAGTTGGTGCAACCTTCTTCCAATTTTTTTTTTCCTGTCGCCAAGTGAGGCTATTATTTCGATAAAAAATTTTGACTCCCTCTTTCATTTAAACACTCTTGGAACTAGTGATTCTTGATTATTTTACTTCAGTTGCTACTCATAAGCTCTCCAACTACTCTAGTAAACTTGAGATGATGAAGGGATAAAGACTGCCCTCTTTTTTTAGACTCTTCGCAAGCTTAAAAAAAGTACAACAAATAAAGGAGCATCAATTACAACACGTTAGGGCTACCCATCTCATAGTACTTATAATAGCTGAAACATATGACTGAATGCCACTATTTTCTTTATAATAGTTCCGTTGAACAAACTACTGAGTAATTTCACATGATCTAAATTGTGCTAAAACAAGCAATGCTTGACCTCGACAAACTGTTTTGTAATTCTATTTGACTGTGGTTGCTCTAACACAGACCAAGTATTCGGAACAGTAACAGGTACAGATGATGCTAAAGCCGGTTTTTCCTCTTCTTGATACGACCTTTGTCTAGAAATTGCATAACTTATAAATTCTCTCCGTTGCAATATTTTCATATAAACAAAGTAAAGTAATTATTTGATTTTCGTAAATTTTCTGTATCTCGAAAAGATTATAGATGGGAGAAAAATACATCGAACAACCTAAAATTATCTCGGAAGAGAGTTTTGTATTAAATTCAAAAAAAGCGAAGATCAAAAATAGGAAAATAAAGTTAAAAATTTCATCAAATAAAGGATTAAACAAACCCTTCCGGAATATCTACTGGTATATTTGATGCAGAATTTTGTATCAAATCCAAAGATGTCGCCATTCGATGAATGACTGTTGCTGTTTGAAATTGGCCGCTGTCGTCAAATGAACCAGTTTCATCTAGATTTGAACTATCTCCTCTGAAATAAATTAAATCACCTTCAACATCAATGCAATCATTATAACAACTGTAATAAATCTTTAAAACGATAAAATACCTTTCCTGATCATCACTCATCCATTCGGGTAATTGTGACTGACTAGTAAATTCGGCGTTCGCTGCTGGTTGCTGCATTGCATTCACATTGATATGTGTTCTCTTACTCCATGGTGCTGCAGCTCGCCCTACTTGGGTCCAACCACTATTAAGAAGTGCAGGAGAATCGTCAGTGGTTCCAAATGACGGATTTGGTGCATCATCAGATGAGCTACGAAGGCGTTGTCTCGGACGATCACGTGGATCTCGGGGATCATACAAACCTTGAGCTCGTGCATTAAACGGTTGTGTGGTATTGCTTCCTCGACCAAAACCAGCTGCACCGGCCCGATTATTTCGATTAGCATCTACATAAACACATGTTATACTCATTACGAAACTAGTATGTCTAGTAAACAGGAATTCTTATATTACCAAGCGTCAATAAACTAACTAAATCGTCCGATTACTACTGATTCGGATGGATTGGTAGAGCTTGGTTGCGTCATACCACGTCCACGATATGAACCTCCAAAGCCTGCACGACCAAACTGCAAGCCACCCCTTCCAAAACCATTATTTCCACCACCTGCAAATAAATACCTGCAAAAAAGCACTTACAACAGATAGAACCACTATTTTTTGCTTAAACCAGTTAATGATTTTAAAGAACAAGAAAATAGTCATTTGATGGTAACGGAGAAAAAACAGAAGAAATTTCATCCAACAAATGCTATCTCTCCAACAAAACAAGCACTTCAGTCAAAAAAGAACCAAGTCAGACAATATTTAATAAAATTTTTGGAATTAATCATTGCAAGGAAGTTTAAATTGAAAGAAAAAAAATCGTTGTCATAAGCCTGCATACCAGATGCAGGTATCCATGATGGCGAAAATGAGCGATTTTCTTGGCCTGCTCTCAACTGCAATGGAATATTCGGACCACCAATCATGCCACCAGAAGCAATCGTTGCTCGATCCGCATGGCTTAATAAACTCATCGCTTTGCTCGAATTTATGTTGTGTTGCAGTCGCTATAAAGTATACACTAATCTTTCCATAAATTTAGACATCAGCTATGAAACAGCAATATCAATATCATTCCTTATGAAAATTAATATTTTATTTGCATTCTTTACGAAATTAATAGCATGAAGATACCGTCTCAGTATCAGAAAGCGGTGTTAATACGATTGGTTTCTGAGCAGCAGATATAAAAAATTGGCATTTGTCAAGACCGTACGGTGGATGTACATCTTTAGAAAGAAGAGCGAGCAGATCTTCACGGCCATAACGATTTTTTACGAAAACTGGATCCGCTATAGGACAATCGACTGTGGGCTAAAAGAAGTAAAAAAAAAAAATAACAACCAAATTAAATTCCCGTTAACTGTTTGAATTACTAATAGTTGATGCCAAACTGGAGATTCAATTTAATCTCAGCACAGGAACTATAACACTTAAGACTATTTCGTTCATTAGTGTAATGCATAGTTTGATTTTGGAGTAATGCGCTCTCAACACAATGATTTAAGATCCAGCAATGCCAGTTAACAAATTATCTATCTAACCGTTAATAAAACTTTTAGCCATTTGAAAGACCAACTAAAAAAATCCTTTGCTTATTCCCCATTAAAACTGACATTAAGTTATCAGTTTTTACTGGCTTGAATCCGGGATTAAGAGTATCGACGACTTTTAAAAGCAGGAACAGTGGTTAGCGCTATGAGTCCTCCAAGTGACGATTAGCTGATAACTACTTGTAACCGACTTAGCTATAAAATGAAATGGCAGAATTGTTTACTGAATAGCGATCTTAACTTTAACAAATTTTGAAATTTTAAAACACACATTTTCAACAGCAAATAGTGGTTCCGTACGATTACCGCTGCTATTTCCACCTCCAGCCGATACCGGCATAGAAACGGGACGCATCCTAAAACACACACATAAAAAAAGACAAACATATGTTGTAATATGTAACATAATCTACGTAGTCGTTTTTTCTAGACACCACACAGTGCAATTATACCTTTGAATACCATATGTTATCAAAGATTTGATGCAAATACATTATTTCGTATTTTGTATGTACAAATCGAAAAAATTTTAAGGCTAAAGTACACTTCACTGTGTGGAATGACTGACCATGATGGATTGAAATTTAACTGATTTGAATCAGCAGCAACAACAGTAGTAGACATTTCAAAGTGTTGGCTTTGGTATCAAAAGCAATGGCAGAAAACCTGCAAAGTGATCTTTTACCGTAAATAACACAGGTGATATTTAATGTCACTACAAGCACGTGATATGTTTTTTCCACACACTTAACATTGTTTCATATACTATATAGGTGACACTAGAGATGAATGACAGCATATGAAATTTTCCATAAACATCAATGCATCGACATTTTCTTCCTTTTCTACGTTTACTCCTTTTCATAAGTACGTAAAACATTTTTATCAGATACATTCGTCGACTAACAAGTGTAAAAGACACACATACCCACGTATATTTTAAGAAAGATGATTGAATGATTATGTCATAGTTTAGATTTCGAAGAATAATATGCAAAAATGACTACATGATTATGCCATAGCTTAAACTTCGGAGGGTAATAATATGCAAAAAAAGCATAATTTCTCATCCATTCATTCGTCGAAGTCTAGAAACAACGACTCCAAGTATTAAATTAATCAACCTTTACTCCGACTGATCAAACAGCTACTGTATCCACAAAAGAATCTTTTTTTCTTAAAAAAAAATGGCACATCAGCTGATTTTCAACTGCGATAATGCACATGAGTAAAAGAAATATGGTGAATGGTTAGCAATCTACGACCAACACTTCCAGATATATGTAAAGAGTAGTACTATGTTAACAACCATAGTTTAGTTTTTATAAACAGGATTGTGATACCAAGACATGCAACAACAAATCAGCTTTTGGTATGAAAATATTGCAGTTGTTTTGCTTTAAAAAATCTCTGATAACGATATAAAAGTGCTTTCTTCGTACAAGAAATAGGTTTTTCATACAGGAAATCCAATAATGAATGATTAACAATCTATAAAATCAATATGTTGTTATAATAAAATATCAACAGAATTGAAAAGATATCTAAAACTACCATAGTTTTAGGATTAGAATTTCATAATCTTACAGCTTTATTACAAGGCTATCATAACAACTAAAAATTTTAGATACCAGTACTAAGTATCCAGAAATCTATAATGAGCAGTTAGCATGAATCAAATACTTAAAAGCTAAGTAATACATAATATTAAATTATTGTCCACTTCTCCATCTATCACCATGACTGCACAAAATACTTTTTTATTGTAGCTTTACACTTTAACCAAAATTAATGAGATCAATCGAGTAATATGATAATGACACGAACTCCTTTTATGGTATCAATTTTTCACGCATTGTACACAAGGCCAACGTAAGACACGCAAAAGCGTGAATGAGAACGTAAACACGTGCCACATGCATAAACAACCCTAAAGTTACACCCAGCCTCTCTTACATGCAACCCATCCATCCTTTTATGCATACATATGTCAACAACAACCTCATTTTATCACCAGGCTATAAATTGTGCTACGATGTGTGTCGCGAAATGATCCTCGCATATCTCATCCATTAAACCGTATTATTTCAAGTTTATCATTTGCATTTAGCAATTTCCGCTTCATCCAATTTTATTCCCATAATGAGGTAGTATGTTTGAGTTCTTTTAGCTATATGTATACTTTTTAAATTTATATTAGATTATTACATTAAATTTGATTCAATATTATAATTAAAATGTGAGTATTATGCTGATTCCTTTTATAGCATATTGAATTCATGAAAAAGTTGAATTCTGTTTTAGTATCTTTTGTTGTTTCTTTTTGTTATATTTTTTTTTTTCAATTTTTCCTCTGTTTTTTAATTTTTTTAAAAATATTTAAAAATGTTTTTCTCTTGTATATTTTTTTTCTCATATTTTTTTAATGAATTAGTTAAAATTTCTTTCAGAGATGGTTTTCATCGTTCTTTTTTCTTTTTTATTTTTATTTCAAATTTGTTTCAGATTTGATTGATTATTTTTTTTTCGCTGTTTCAAATATGGTTGTAGCCAGAAATTTATGGAGATTATTAATGAGATCAAGGAATTGTGATCATGTGGCAGTCCGAAGAAGTTTCTACTCTGCTTGGATCAAATGTGCAGGGTAAAATTATATTAATGATAATTATAATAATGTAAAAATAAGATTGTTTATTGGGTGTAAATTCACTGTACTACAGAGTTAATGTAGTCCTACCTACGAAACTTAAGGTTAAATAAAAGAAATATGCAAGTTGAAGCACACAATTTGTTTTAAATGAGCTTATGATACTAGTTAGGGAATAGAAAATAGAAGCTTTTACATTTATTTTAATTGTTTTTTAAGATGGAAGAATTTCTTTAGACGAAAATTATTATGTGAGTGAATGTTAAATGTTTGAAAAACTCAAAAGAGGCAATCAGATCTAATGTTTGTTACGATATCTTATATTTTCATGCTCAAAAGCATTTGAATTGTCAAACATCGTTTTTTCATTTTATATAAATCCATTGCTGTGATTTTTGTTTTACTTCAAGATGACATGCTGAATTTGTTTTGCAGAACAGTGGCTGAAACGCAGCAAACTGATGGTGGTAATAACATTGATGTAGAACGTCTCTTCACAAGAAGTGATATTCAGAGTTTATTAAAAAGTCTTACGGGATTAAATCTTAGGGAGAAATTATTCAAAAATCGGCAAATTACTAAACCTCAGCGTGCACATTATGCTTTAATGACGGATGAAGCTTACGAGAAGGTATCATTTCATATTTTGAAGTTTTATAATGTGTAAATCTTCTAGCATTATATTAAATTGTTCAATCTTCCGATATTATATTAATTTATTTCATATAAAATTTGCAATCTATATTTGTGTACCAATAGTAATACTAGTTATAGAATTTACTACAAATTATAAAATGAAATAAACGTTTTATTTATATTGCAAATTGATTTGATAAAAAAATTTAGCTTAAATATGCTAGAATTATTTCAGACAGTGAAAAGTATGGAAGAAATAGGAACGAATTTTCTGCAGTTTGTGCCAGTATTAGAACCACGTTGTAGTACACCAATTATTTTAGCCAACGATCCGGAAATTAAGGGCTTTGATAATAGTAAATATGTCTTTACAGATCTTTCGTTTGGTCTTGGAGTTCAGGTGAAGTCATTCATTTGTGTTTTTTATTTTCAAATAATGTCATTTATTTCTACATTTTGTATTCAATTTTGATGTAAACATGCATCAATTTCATCAATATAAAACATCATATAACATTACAGGTTCGCTCAGTTGTTGTACGTGAAACAGATGGTACATTACGGAGTGCAACACCAGAAGAACGAGACCGAATGACAAGGGTTTACAAAGGTCACCCTTATCGACCAATATATGAGCCACCGCTATTCAAAGATCCATATTTACAGGTTCGCAGTTTATAGTGACAATTAATTTTTGGAGTAGTGATGAAATTTTATACGACATAAACCAGTTCTAAACATTTCCTAGAGTGTTGAAAAATTTATTTAGATGGCATTGGATAGGAATGACCATGAATATGTCCTTGATTGGGCTTGCCATTATTATTTACCAAATGACCCCGTTTTCATCAAGGTTAGTTTTTATAGTCTTCACAGTTTTCATAAATCTAATTAAATGTGATCTATTATCGATGCTATCACCATTTGATAAGTTACTTCTAATTTTTTTTTCTTAATTCAGTATTTTACAGTGAAAATTACTGCATTCTACAAGGCTTTCAATTTTTTTTTTAATATTAGTAAAATGTAATTAAATGCAAAAAGTGTAGAAGATAAGTTAAACAAAAGTATGCTCGAAGTTTTTGCATACCATATGTTTGCTTTTTTATTTGTTTCATAGAAAATTCACGAAAATCTCTACAAGTTTTAGCTCTGTCACGTGATATTTGATCGGACAATAAATGAAAATAAATTTGCAAATCTACACTCGACGAGACATTTTGGACCCTTCGTTTTCTACATCGTATTAAATAACAAGTTTTCACCTCTACTAAATCATTATGCGGCTGAAAAAAAGAAAGTTTTTTTTTTTTAATTGCTTTTTTCTCCAGCATATTGCTAGATTAATTAATTTAGTTCTATTTTAGGATTGAGGATGCTGCAAATTTAGTGCGTCTAATCAAAGCAATTTTCCCTGATGAAATCTGGAATTGTCAGATGAAGGATGCAGATGATCTGAAAGTATTACAGGTATCAGCGATATATTATTTCTGTTTTATTTTTCATACGTGTACATTTCTATTTCATTTTTTCAAATACTATTGGATTTCTCCTGATTTTGCTTCAGTGATTTTTGTATGATTTTATAGCAGTACGCCGAAGAAAATATGGATTGCAAAATTATTCTACGTGATTTGATAAGAATATCAGAAAACAAGCAGGAAGAAATTAGCACTGACAAGGATGATGCTAGCAGAGAAATAAAAAGTGAAAAAGAGGTAAAATACGGAAGTTTCCTTATTGCTTATTTTTTTTTTCCTGAATTAGTTTTTCTACAACTCATAAAAATACATTTGTTCGCTTTTGTTCTTTCTGGATGATTATATCTGAATTGTTATAGCTTACTCCAACAATAAATAAGGAAAGTTTCGCAAGTCCGGAAGGACCACTGGGTGAAATGGCTAAGACCTATGATGTACGTGTGGTGCGAGGGTCATTTGAAGCTGTTGAACAGATGCAAAAATTGAGTGAAAAATCCAGCAAGGGTAAAAAACGAAAGGATAAAAAAAAATGATAAAAAGTAGAACTTTGCAACTCTTTTATTTTTTCTATAGGAATTTCTATGTAATTAGATTTATTCGTGTCAAACAAAATTTGTAGTGCAAAAAAAGTGCGAATAAAGTTGCTAATTATGTGACGGTTTAATACATACGGTGAATATGTGATATTTATCAGATCATTTCAAAATGAATTTTGTTTTGTGTTATGTTATTATGTTATATTATATCTTTGTTATGTTTTTGTTGTTTTATCATCTTTTTTGCATAGTATGTACAACGATTAATATCTATATTTGTATGTCTTCTCTCTAAAAATCTGATAATCAAATACATACGCTTGTTGATAACAGATAAAGTTCTTGAAATATATGATAAGTTATATCAGGATAACCATGATCACAGTCATCAAAGTTAAGTTTATAATATTGTTAAAATAATAAACAATTGTTCATGTATACCTTATCCTAAATTAACTAATATAGTAAAGATTTATTCAACAAGGCTATGAAAAAGAAAAACTATCATTTCAATTAGTGATTGTTAGACAAATTATTTTACACATCAAATAAGCAAACGAAAGAGGTGATTTATTCATTTAATTTGCTAATAAAAACAAGGAGAATATGTAAGCCATTGCATTAACAATGATTATCATTTGCTGTTGTGAATGTTGGATTGGATTGGTGTTGTGAATGGATTGAATTGGGTTGGTTCACTTGCACAATTGAGTCGAGTGCTTTATCTTGGGTAATTAAACCAAACAAGCAATCAGTAGTTTGACAATTTAGTGAGGAGGATGAGCTAAGCAACGGGGAGACTTTTGGAACAATCCTTCGGTTGAGTGGTAATTGCCCTTATATAGCATGATTTGAGGGTGGAGAGATAAAGCGATTGATACAATGGAAGCTAGGAGGAAGGCTATGGGAAAGATAGTTTTTGTAAACGGAATTAGATAACAAACAAAGGATTGGAAAGATGTGCATTAGATAATATGACAGATTAGCATGGGAATTTGTTAACACATTACCATCTATGAGTCATTAAAGAATTTGAATTACAATAAAACTTACAATAAATGATTAACATGATTTGCTTAAATATAAATACATTGATTTAAATTTGACCCTTTGCTAAATTCGATTGTTCGGTACAAAGATTATTTCTAGTGGAGTTTCGAGCTTGTTCTCGACACTCCCGAGGGAAGAGCGAAAAGTATTCTAATGGATAGATTTGGGGTTTATAGGATAAAACATTGTGATCTTCAACACTTTCTAAACCTTGATTATGGGTAGTACAAGTTTGAATTAAATGTAAAGGGATGGTGGTAGGTATTTTCACATGAACATGCGTGTAGACTGTAATTCGAATCGGTGTGGCGTTACGAGTTTCAATTGTTTTGCAATTCCATTTCTGAGGCATGTTAAATGGAACACCTGATGTCCATTTGCATTCCTTCGTTTCTGCTGCTTGTAGAATTATCGATATTGCTACTGTTAACAGTAAGTTGGTTAAAACGAAATTTGACTTCTCCCTTTTTTGTAAATTTGTCTGGCTCCGTGTTCGATGAGCAATAGGTTGCTCCTCACCACTTTCACTTGAAATCTTCGTGTTAGTTGTGGTGTTTCGGTTTTGGATAATTGGTTCTGCTCTCTCTGATGGGTTCGCGGGGTTCTCCGGAGTAGACTGTTCTTCTGGAGTAACTTCAAGTGGATACAACGTGCTTACAGGTCGATTTAGAAGTTTTCCTGACGATGTTTCGATCTGAGCGCTCCTGACGTACCCATCATTGGCTACGTTTAATTTCTTTATCCTTGCTAGTTTCCATGTACCACGTGGTGCATGAGGCTCATCTAACAGTACCACTTCTCCTTCTATCGGCTGTCTCTTTTCTACATTTCTTGGAGATTTATGTTCTAATTGGTATCGATCCTTTAAGCTATTCAAGTATTCGTCTTTCCATATCTCCCAAAATGTTTTCAATGTTTCTAGGGTATTCGACCAGTGTTGAAGTAACCTTTCTTGTGTGGTTAGACTATAAGGTGAGAATTCGTCTTCTCTGTCGTTATTGCTATTCAGTATAGACAAAGAAGCATTGGGAATGATGAAGTCTATTGGTCGCAAAATAATTGAGTCGTCGAAATTTACGTAAGTTAAGGGGCGAGTATTAAGAATGCTTTCCACTTCGATAATCAGTGTGATTAGTTCCCCTTCCTTAAGCAGTCGTCTACCGATAGCTCTTCTTAAACTCCTTTTTGTTAGGCCGATTAATCTTTCGTAGATTCCACCGCTCCATGGTGCTCTCGGTGTTATAGTCTTACATTTGATTCCTTTCTCAGCAAGGAAATTAGAGAGTTGTGATTCTTGCGTTTTTATGGCTTGAAAAACTGCCTGAAATTGGGTGGCATTGTCCGAAAGAATGAGTTCGGGATAGCCGCGTCGCGCAACAAATCTTCTTAATGCAGTTAGGAAACTTTCCGCTGATAGATCGTCCACCATTTCCAAATGTACCGCTCTGGTGGTGAAGCATGTGAACAAGGCGATCCATCGCTTTGCTTTTTCCAATTGTATCTTCACAGTAATCGGCCCCAAATAGTCGAGGCCAATTCGTCCAAACGTTCTTGATTCAGTGATCCGCTCTTGCGGATAATTTGGCATAGGTGGCAATTTGAATGGCTTGGCTTTCCAGCGTTTGCAACTCATACAGCGGTTTAACACCTTCTTGACTTCAGCCCTTCCTTTCGGAATCCAGTAAAGCTTTCTTATTCTGGAAATAGTTTGAGGGATACCTCCATGATGCGTCGTTTCGTGGTGGTGTTGAATAATTAGTTCTGTTATTCGATTGTGTCTGGGGAGATATATTGTTTGGGATGAGTATTCCCTGTCGTTCGGCAATTGTAGTCTGCTTTGGAATCTCCAGTACCTGTCTGCATAGTGCAGATTGTACTTTTCCACTTCTTCTGCTGTTATACCTTCCGATTGGGATTGTTTTATTAGTAGTTCCGCAGCGAGATTGTAATCCTCGGGTATAATCGGATTCCTTTCTGATACGCTGCTTAACCAGGTTAATTTTCCTTTAGATAATTTTTTGAGAAATTTTAGTACTCTTACTGTTGTTCTTATCATCTTTGTCCATTTACTGAATCGTTTTGCCTCCAGGAGATTGATTCGATTTGTATTGATGATTTCTTCTATGGTTGTTGTTGCTACTATATTCTTATCTATATTCTTATCTTCTTCGTTATCCTCTTCTTGTGGAACGTCGTATTCCCAATGAGGCCAATTCGGTTCATTACCATTGATCCATGTGGGCCCCGCTCCACCAAGGCTCGTAACTTATTAGACGAGTCGGAATGGTTCCTCTGGTAGCAATGTCTGCTGGATTGTGTTCGCTTGGGATATACCGATATGCGAATTTCGCCATTTGTATTTCTTCCACACGATTCTGTATAAATTTTGGTAGGAGACGAGAATTGTTTTGTATCCAATGTAGTGCACAGCGAGAGTCCGACCATACCACTACCTTTGGATTTTCTAATTCCATTTGTTTGATGACAAACTGAGCTGCGCGTACACCGATGAGAATAGCTAGTAATTCTAGTTTGGTATCGTCATTCCTTTAATAGGTGCTAATCGTGATTTAGCAAAGAGTAACGACGTATGCGTATTTTGATGGGCGTATACTACTGCAGCATATGCCACTGTAGATGCATCGGTGAAAACATGAAAGGTAATTTGTTGTGATAAATCGATTGTGAATCGCGGGATTTCCTTGATATGAGTTGGGCATTCTACCACAAGATTGTTCCAGGTTTCAATCAATTGATTGTCGAGGGGTTGATCCCAATGTATGTTTTTTCTCCAGAGTTCTTGGAGAAATATCTTGAACGGTACTATCAGTGGTACTAGGAATCCAAGTGGGTCGTATTGTGAGGCGATGAACCGTAGAATAGTTCTTTTTGTTGTTGTTTGTTCGGTCCATGGATTTAGTGTTATTTGGATATGATCCTTGTGTGGATTCCACTTAATCCCTAATATTTTCTTTATTTGACTCATTCGTGCTCGGTCCGACTTGGGTAGTTGCTCATTGAATGTCTGGTCATTTGAGAGGAATTCTCGCACGTTCATTGACGCATCCTTGAAAATTGATTTTGTTTCTTCATATTTATTCAAGGCTTCCTTTTCATGGCTCGCTGATAAGATGATATTGTCGACGTAGAGATTCTTCTTGATTTCACGTGCAGTTTCAGTCTCATAATGTTCCAAATGATAATTGAGAGTTGCTGATAATAAAAAGGGTGACGATATCACTCCAAAGGGAACCCTTTTGAATCGATAGCATATTAAATTATCTCTGTCCACCTGTTTCTGAATATCTTTTACCCATAGAAAGCGCGTGCAGTCCCGTTCCGTTGGCAGCAACTCTAATTGTAGGAAGGCCTTTTCGACGTCAGCTATTATGATGATTTTCATTGTTCTTAGTCGAATTAATATTCCAGCTAAATCGGGAAGGGTGATAGGGCCTCGATACAAGACATCGTTTAAGCTTTTCCTGCCTCTGAGGTGAGCGGAAGCGTCATAAACTATTCTGACCTTTGTCGTGGTGTTATCTGATTTTACCACTTCATGATGGGGCAAGTAATGGATAATACCTTGATGGTTTGTGAAATGACTTACCCTTTCGATGACATTGGATCTTAACTGTTCATTGATTGTTTCATTGTATGTGGTAAGTAGATGTTGGTTGCGGTGAAGTCGCTTGATTAACGACTGTAAGCGTCCGAGACATAATTCGAAATTGTCGCTTAATTTGTCGCTTAATTTGGTATCTTTCCATGGCCATGCGACCTGGTATCGTCCATCGGATTTTCTAATCGTTTGCTTAAATTGTTTTAAGGCTTCTTCATCGTCATTGATCTCGGGTTTGTCTTGTATGCCTATTAGTTCCAGTTTCCAGAATTGATCTAAATCTGGAACGTTGATCGTGTTAGCGGCGTAAACTATTTGTGAGGACATTCGTGAATTGGGAGAAATTTTCTTTGTATAGCCAGACCCAGCCAGGATCGGGCCCACTTTAGTGTGGAGCAGTGTGAATCCCGATTGCAGATTCTCTGCTTTGTCGAAATTGATGAATTGAAAGAAGTGGTTGGCTCCTATTAATATATCCGGTTGCTTCCATTCACTGTGGAAATCAATTGTTGGACTTCCTTTGAGGGATCGTATGTCGCTTTCACTTAAGTTGACTACTTGTAGTTTGTTTGTTAAATAGTCCACGGTGTTCGCTTCGAGCAACACTGTACGGTCCTTTCCGATTTTTATCCCTATTTCAATTCTGGTGGTTAGGTGCGTGTTCGGGTCCTTTTTGCCGAATGAAGCGATGTTTAATTTCCCTTCATCTGTTTCGTTAAGCATTAGTTGTTTGGCTAAGTTCTTTGAAACAAAGGATAATTGTGATCCAACGTCGAATAGGGCTAAAGTCCTTTGTTGAGTATTTGGATTAGTTGGGTTGAACACATTTATCTGCTTGCATAAGAGTAGGATGCGCTTGTCACGTTTCTTCTCTTTTTCGACTATTATATTTGTCGTGGTAGTGGAGTCTGGATCCTCTGGTTTATTGGGCATTTCCTTGAATTTGTTAGGGCACAGCGCGGAATTGTGTTGACCCTTGCAGTGGAAGCAATTCCGTTTCTTGTTTTTGCATCTGGCTGCCATATGTCCGATCTTGAAGCAGTTGAGGCAAGCGTTTAGTTTCTTCAGACGTTGCAGCCTTTGTTTGAGAGTGGGATAAATCTGGCACTCTTCATCCCAGTGATTCTTGTTGCATAGTGCACAAGGTCTTGATAGGGCTTTGATGATGGGTTTCTCCGGAACAGAGGTTGTTAAGGCTGAAGTCTCATTGGGATTGTGTCGTGGTCTTGGCTTGCCTTTTATTGGAGATTGATTCTCCATATTCCCTTTAAACCATAGGGACTGGCTTTGTACTACTTCTTCGTTCACAGATGCAAGCTCCGTGAGGAAGTTTCGGAGTTTGGTGACAGACCACGATTCCTGCCTCTTTCTTCTGTAAACCTGTTCTAGGATCCAGGTTGGCAATTTCCCTTCCACAGCTATTTCGATACCGGACTGCTCTAAATTCTCACCGATGGCTTCCAATTGTCGAAGTGTTCGCTCAATGGCCTCAAGCGTTGCTTTCCACTCTCTATCGTTCTTTTTGATGGAGTATAATTCGGTGAACAAGGCTCGTTTGATGGCGTAAGGCTGCCCAAACTTTTCGACGAGGACATTTCTTACGATACTGTAATTCTCCGGAGTTATGTCATAACCTCTGATAGCTTGGAGGGCGTCTCCTTTGAGACATGCGATGAGATAGTTTAGTTTATGGATATCGGGAATTGCTTGTTGATGTATAGCTGTATCAAAGCTATTCCAAAATTCCCTCCAGCGTCTTGGATTCCCACTGAATGTGGGCAGTGGTAGTTGTGGGAGATTTACTGTAGGGTATTTACCCGCTTGTGTGGGTTCCTTGGGTTGAGTTGTTTCCTCCCTTACCATAGACTGATTTAACCGTTGTAATATGAACTCCGAATCATTTTGATACATTTTTAAAATGACTACAGTTTGTTTTGCTTGTAAAATTAAGTTGGTAATACCTGATTCATCATCGTTTATCTGAAGGTATCGATCTTCTTCTTCTTTTCTTTTGGTTGAGACTGAAATCTGCTGGATGAATTGTTTCCACTCTGTATTGACCGATTCCAACGCCTCTATGTATATTTGGATATGCATGATTTTTTCTTGGGTGATCCTTCTCCGTTCCTGATGAAGACGGATTGTTTCGTCGGTTGTTGTCATTTGGTCGACCGAATCCAAGTTCAGACGCTTGATTTCGTTGAGGACTTCACACAATCTTCGTTTTGTTTGGTCTGCGGTTCTGATGATGATGGATGACATGTTCCCGGCTCGTGGCACCATAAATTTGTTGTGAATGTTGGATTGGATTGGTGTTGTGAATGGATTGAATTGGGTTGGTTTACTTGCACAATTGAGTCGAGTGCTTTATCTTGGGTAATTAAACCAAACAAGCAATCAGTAGTTTGACAATTTAGTGAGGAGGATGAGCTAAGCAACGGGGAGACTTCTGGAACAATGCTTCGGTTGAGTGGTAATTGCCCTTATATAGCATGATTTGAGGGTGGAGAGATAAAGCGATTGATACAATGGAAGCTAGGAGGAAGGCTATGGGAAAGATAGTTTTTGTAAACGGAATTAGATAACAAACAAAGGATTGGAAAGATGTGCATTAGATAATATGACAGATTAGCATGGGAATTTGTTAACACATTACCATCTATGAGTCATTAAAGAATTTGAATTACAATAAAACTTACAATAAATGATTAACATGATTTGCTTAAATATAAATACATTGATTTAAATTTGACCCTTTGCTAAATTCGATTGTTCGGTACAAAGATTATTTCTAGTGGAGTTTCGAGCTTGTTCTCGACATTTGCTGTTATTGTTTTGTTTAGACAATTCAAACTCATCAAATCCATCAATCTCACTAATAGAAACTATCATTAAAGTAATATATTACTTTCGTTAAAATAAATCTAGCAGTATGTCATTACTTAATATTGATTATTAAATGAATTGTTTAATAAAGCATAAGTTGTATACGTTGAAATTTAAGCCTCCAATAAAAATAAGTTTTATTACTATTGGCCTAATTATTTCTAACTAATGAATAGATGTTTGTCAACAATATTCTAATTAATGGATTACTTGTAATTCATGGATTTATTTATGGAAATCAAATGATAGCGTTTAAAATAAATTTTATATTTTATGATAGAAATTAATATCTTAAATGAATTGAAACATTCTAAGTTTAAGCACTAGAATTGCGATCTTTTAAATTTAATAGAAAAAGACTATGCGGAAAAAAAAAAAAGATTGAATATCGTCCTGAACTGATGTAAAATTGATTTAAAAATTTACTTAAATAGAATCCAAAAGCTTTTAATTATTCAAAAAACGTAATTGTATACTTAAATACAATTATTATTAGATGCGGTAATTTCATAATTTATTTTACTTATAATTAAATTCATAAAATTGATTCATTTCTTCTATCAACATTTCCATATTTCAATAAACATAAAATACAACGAATTAAATTCAATGCAATTGTTTAATCATTTAGAAAAAAATGAATAATGTTGCAGAATGAATGAATTATTGTATAATTAAAGATTAATTTAAAATAAAATTATTTTTTTAAAAATAAAAAAAAAATTCTTAGAAGAAAAATATATTTTAATTAATCAAATTTAACGCAGTATAGTTTATTTTGTTCTTATAATACTCTATAACGAATTATTTTCTGTTAAATGAAAAAATTAGTTTAAAATTTATCAACTTGATAAAACCGATATTATTCGATGATAAGGCAAATGATAATGGCTTTCATATTGATATGAAAGTGATTTAAACGGGCAAAATCAATCAATCAATCATTCACATAAATTGATCAGTGCTATGATTTTGATACCTTTAATGATTTATAATAAAATCCAAAAAGTCTTAAAATTTTATGATCAAATAATTTTCAACACTGAAAAATCTAATTAATGACAATAGCGCATTTTACTCACTAACATCAATACAATTTTATTAAATTAAAAAATTTGATTTATTAAATTAAAAAATTAATGCAATCAAATAATGATAAGATAATGAATTAATGCAGATATTAATAAATTTTAATTAAATACAAATAAGAAACATAAATGTACTATCAACTATTAACTACATATCATATCACTGATCATAATTTTGTTCATTTTATGCAATTTTTTTATCGATGCCTAAATATGATATTATTAATTAAGTTTTATTTTATTATTTTTATATCTTTCGAACTAATAAATTTAATTCACTGAGATTTTGCCTAAAATTAACAGAAAAGAAAAATTGTAGAAACAAAAAAATAAAAATTGAAAGAAAAAATAGTCGAATTGTAGAAATTCTGATGTATATGAAACATATGCTAAACTAATATGTTATCATATAAAAACGATAAAAAAATTCAATCAATGAAAATCTTAAAATGCATAAAATCGTGTTTACACAATTTTTTACAAATAAAATTATACAATAAAATCAGAAAAATAAATGAAACATTAAATTATCAGCTATCAGTTATCAGTTAAATGATAACTAATCACTGTTACTCAATGCTTGCTGTGTTACCGTTTTATTGAAAGTGAATTACTGATTGAGTGGAATAAATGGGATTAATTAATTAATTTATTTTATTATAACTTAATCTAAAACTTTTTAGGCCCAATTTATTATTATGAATTTATACAATGGATTTCCATCTTCTACATAGTGAACATAAGTTTACAACAAAGCGTATAATTAGAAGTAATTTGAATGAATGAATTTATCAGAATTATCAGAATGATCTTTAACCTCTGAAATGAGCAGTGCAAAAAAAAATTTTGATTATTTTGACATCTCATCAAAGTATTTTATTTTTTGGTTACTTACTGACAAAAGAAAATGATATCGCTGTACTTCTTCTAACATTTTTAGTTGGTATTTCAGGCTTATTTTATTAATTTGCAAAAAGTAAAACTGAAATTAAACTAACTGTTTATATTTATTTATTTAATTAATTTGTTATTTTTAGTATGATCTATTGTCTATTGATCAGTTTTGCTTTTTTTTTTTTAAAGCTTTTTACTTCATTGTTAGACTTTATTATTTACGATAAAGAGATTATTGAGCTTTTTTGAAATTATTTGTTTGGTAAGATTACTGAGTTTTTTAAAATCATTTGTTTGGTATGTTATTATTTATTTATTATTTATTTTTATCGTATCTATTTATCATGCATACATTATATGTTTTTCTGTTTATTTTTTATATTGCTGACAGTTAATAATTTAGCATTTAAGAAATAAAAAAGTTTGTTATTGCTTTCTCCAAATCATTTCAAATTAGAAATTATTTCAAATTGATTGATCTTAAAATCATTTACTCATCCATTGAAGTATATTAAACATTTTGATCAAATGATTCTTCTGTATTTCAATTCTTGATAATAGCTAATAGAAACGAAATTACATAAATTCCAATTCATTAAAAAAAAAAAATGAAATAAAAGTGAAATAATCAAACATTCCTCTAAAGATGTAGAAATTTTTACGATTTTAATATTAATTAAATAACTTAGGACAGTCAATTTCAAGTTTGGAATTATACAAAAAACTAAATATAATTGTACTTAATTACAAATGGATGAATTATCAATCAAAAGTGATTAATTGGTATCACAGTTTTAATTCTCTTTATCTTAATCTTTTTAAATGATAATTTTCTAATGATATATCTAATGATACTACGAAATCGTTTCACAAAAATTAAATTAACAGTTGGCAATACAGCATTATTAAAAATAACATAACAATTAATAAAAATATTCACAGGAATTTCAGCTTTTTTGCCAATTAAATTCACTGCAAATTTTAACAGAAAATAGAAACAAATAATTTCAATTTCCATTACACCGCAAACTGTGGCAGCTTGAATTAACATCGATCGCTCATATTTATCATTTCTTATTGCACTCTTTGCTTTACATCCTTCAAATATTCTTTAATTTAAAAAGATTAAATTTGATTAGTATTATTTAAGGATTGGATGAAATATGAAATTAGAAAAAACCTATAAAGAATTATATAACTTTTGAAAGTTTTCAAAAAAAAAAAAGAACGTTTTAAAAACTTTAAACAATATTTGTACATGAAATTAATGTATTTTATTATTTTTATTTATTTATTTTTTAAATTATTGAAAGTAAAAAAACAATAATGCAATCTTACCGTATGTTTTATTTAACTTCAAAGCACTTTTTAGCAAGCGACGTACGCTGCAGAACATTAAAACATGCATTGCAAACATCATCACAGGTAATGCAAGCGCCCATGCATGACGAATTTTGAAAAAAAAAAAGTAACCATTTAATTATGCCAATTTTTCAGTAAATAAAATTTGACAAATATATTTTAGATGAACGAAAATGTTTTTTTTTTTTTAATTTTTAAATTAAATAATATTCTCCTCTTAAATAATACAATTAAATAATATTCTCCTCTTTCGAATAATAAAACTTCCAATACAGAAAAAAAAAAAAGGAAACAAACTTCAAAAATGCAACTCCAACTTCTGACATTCGTTTCGTACAATTAATGGACCAATGCAAATTTGACACATGAAATGTTTTAATGCAACAATGAAATTCTGTTAGTGATATTGCTAAAATGTTATCTGAGAAGTTTAAGTATATTGTAAATAATGAAATTAAATAATTGAACAAAGCTAAGGATATAGATCTACCGATGAGATTATGATGAATTAGTAAAATGAAGTAATCAAATTTTGATAGTTTTAACTAAGTTGTAACCATCAGATGATGATTTTTTAACGATTAAACTAAAATATTGAAGATGGTGTAATGATTCACATTGAGAGATTTATCTAAAAATTAAATTTAGCATAGTCTTTTAGAATTGATCACTTTTTTTTTTTTTTGATCTACACAAAGAAATTAATGAATTATACCGAAACTTAATAACCATAAGAAGCTGATAAGAAAATAAAACTTTATTGATTCGAAAAAAGCATTAAATTTCGGAAAGCATATAACCACAAGACGATTAATCGCTAACAGAAATGTAAAATGCAACGTGGCGAAAAACGTAAACGTATCCATAGCAGCGAATATTCTGTGAATTCTTATTGACATATCTGCTTAAATAATTTGTTTTATTTATGTATAATATATAACTCAAATTATTATTTGCTAATTTAAATTATATGTCCTTTCTCTGTTAATAATAATAATAATAATATCAAAATAATACAACAACAATTAATAATACGATTAATAAATAAATAAACAAATAAGTAAATAAATAAATAATAAAAGTGATGACAAATGAGGGAAAAATACTTACTGTCAAAATTTTTGTTCCATAATATTCCACCTAAAACAACGGTCATTTGTGGGATAAAATTCAAGAAGCTACAAACAATAATTTGATATGTTATATGAATGAACGTACGACTGTAAATATTATTATGAATACAGTATACCACCATTAACAGTAGATTACTGGCAATACCGTATAGCAAAAGTAGTGAAAACAGTATGACTGCCACGTATTTTTCTACCGTATTACATTCATTCCTTATATCGAACAAATTTGTTGCATTCTCTGCGTGACAGTTTAATGATAGTATCAGCAATACCACAGTAATACAGTAATAAGAAGCCATCATTTTACTCATTGACAATCTTTTTTGAAAACTATAATTACTGTGCCAAAATGATTGTTAGATTTTTGTAGTTGGATTTGTAGTTAAATTTTTTAATACCTAAAATATTAAATTATGATAAATACTTTTGAGTTCAAATTTCATATCCTCAATTGCAATCATCACGGTAAATGTGATAATATTTAATGAGAATTTGTAAATTTAATCGCAAAATTAACTTTGTACTTCTCTGTTCAGCTATTAAAGTTGTTTAATGCATTTTAATGAATGATTTACCAGTCTCAGTATTAAATCATATTAAGAAAAGTTAAAGTTTTTTAAGAAATTTAAATTTCTGAAGAGGAAGTTTAAAATGTATACCGCTAATTTTCAATATTTGCTTAACCATTTGGTATTGTGAATTTGAATTTATCATTGATATAAGAAAAAAATGTGCTCAGTTAATTCTCATTACATTTACTTTGATTTTTTTTTCTTCATTCATTGTTAGAAATAAATTAATTTGGTAATATCAAATTATCAATGATTGAATAATGCGTAATATTAATACATAATTTCATTACAAATATTAGCATAAGTATATTTCAGTAGCAAATAACTTCCATAAGTCCGTTTCATGATAATTTCAGAATGCTTTTTCAACCAATGTTTATTAAAAAAAAAAAATTCTTTATGCTCCGTTCCATATGGATTAGATCAATAAATTAAATATTTACCTTTCAATATTTCAAGCTAAATGAATGAAATCTGAATGAGAGAGATCAAAAAGATTACAAGTAGTAATGGTGATAACAAAATTCTGGTTGTGATAAGAACAAATGAAATGATAACAAAATGAATGACTGCAGAATTCGAATATTAACATTATGTTGCTAAACAATAAACAGTATATTTCACGTATTTTTTCACGTTTTATATTCATCACTTCTATCAAAAAATATTTGTCACATTCTCTGAGTGACAGTTTAAAAGTAATATCGAGAATAAATCGCAATAATGCAATAAGAATGAGTAAATTATTTTGCTCAGTTTTTTCCAGAAACATTCTATTCAATCTTAACTTTAATAATTGTGTTAAGTCAAATGAGTACTAAATGAAAATTTCATACTGAATAAAACTGAAAAATGATTTCATTCAAATTATAAGGCTGAAATTTTAGTCATTATGAATGAAAAGTATAAATTTAATTTGTAACTAAATATTTTTATTATTATTTCTCTGCCAAAGTTATTAGCAGCAATCAGACATAATTTGCATGTTCAGTGCTAAATTTTATTAAAAAGAAAAAAGAAAAAGATTGAGTTATTGAAAATTTAACTGAATAGAAAACTCAAAAAATCAGCTAACTGAATAATATATTGTGTAGAACTTATCAATTATTTTAAAAAAATAAAGAAAAAATGAAATTATCAATCAATAAGTTTCGGAAATCAAACGAAATTGAATAAAATTTATGAAAACGAAAAGCTAAAATGATAGTGAATTAAGAATAAAAAAGAAAATACTTATGTAAATAGTAATCAAAAGCTACTAAAGCATAATAAGCAAAATTTAATTGCAATGTTAATATTATGCTAATAGCATAGCAAAGATTATCAATTTATTTAATTATTTCTTTGCTATTATGGTTGTTATTATAAAGTGCATTACTGAATTTCATTTAAAAATCTTTTTCAAAATTTAAGGTCTAAAGATTGCACTGAAATTATAAGTAAAACATTTAACTTACATTTATGATATCATATAATGATCCTGGAATTTTATCACTAATATGCATAGATATACAAAAATTTGATTTTTTTTTTTACAATTTAAATTTGAAACAATTTTTTTTCCTCCAATAATTTTGGTTGGACTCTTTTCATTGCACGTGGAAAATTTTTCATTTAGCTACTTTTTTGGTATAAATCAAAAAAAAAAAATAAAAATAAAAAAATTACACAAATATTCAAAGCTTTTTAAATTGTGGTATAATTTATTATTTCTACTATGGTAGAAATAAATTTAAGAATAAAATTTGATTGAATTTTAAAAACAAATCCTAGGAAATTAATAAACATTGTAAGTATTGATATAGATTGATAATGAGAGTAATGTGATGACAGAAAAATTTTTAAATTTTTTACAGCAGCCATTTTCATTTTCAAATTTAGCCGCAAACTTTATTTGATATTTAATTCAATGGAATTGTATTTTATGTTTCAAAAATAATTGAATACTTAAATTCTTCGCATTGATGATTGTTCGTCTTTTTGCATTATTTCAATTTTGCTAATATTCTTTCAATCTTTGATTTTATAGCTTGCTTCATGCCACTAGATCATGCATCATGCATGAAGTAAGTGAAATGATTCGGCTTATATTAATTAACCACAAATTTGTGTCTATTGAATTAATTCATAATTAAATTTGATTTAAGTGTGTAGGCTAGACAAATTTTTGAAATTTCGCACTGTTTACTGTAATTTCAAGAAATGAAGCATAATAGTTTGTTAAATAAAGCCTTGAAATTGCTGAATCGTAGAGGATATAACTGTAAAATTCATCTCTTATTAGCCATATTCTATTATAAATGAATTTCAAGTATTTTTAAACTCTAAAATATTTTGCAGCAAGTTCCATTGTGAGCCAGAAAGTATCAGAAGATTCGTCTAAAGAAGGAACTATGGAAATTTGAAGCTGTATGAAAATATCAATTTGAGTTACATATTTAAGGAATTGTCCCAATTTTAGTCAATGATGTTGAAATTTTCATTTTTCCCTTTGTTTTCCATTTTTAAATGACTAATTTAGATTTACTCATTTCACGTCATTACGTAATCTTTTCCAAAATTTAAATTAGCATTAGAAAACGTGACGCTACTGAGAAAGTTATAAAAATTAACGGATATTTCGACTTTTTTTTTTCTCTTTCTTTCATGTAAAATTGCAGAAAATGTCAACAATATGAATTTCTGTCGTACCAAAAATTCATTTTTGCCTTACAATTAAGTGTGATTGTTTATATTTACCAGTAACAACGATACTTTTATATTCTGTAAACATTTCTTGAAGCATCAAAATTTAATCATTTCACTTGACAAATTTTTGGATGAAATGAAAGGAAAAAAAAAAAAAGAAAGAAAGGAAAGAAGAAACTGCAAATGATTTGTTAAATTTTAAAATTTCATACAAATATCTCATTTGAAAAAATTAAATTCTGTTATTTCTTCGGTTGTATGAAGCAAAAGTAATACTGTAATATCTCATTTATTTTGCATCAAAGTTCTGAAATTCGTAAAAAACTGTGAATTAATGAAATGTACTTTGAAAAAAAAAACATAATCAACATTTACATATAAAGTTATTAAGTTATTAATTTTTCATAAATCAATATTTTCACTTGCATTATTCGCTTACTTATGCTTAAAATTGTTTAAGAATAACAATAAAAGCACGCAATGCTATTGAAACTTTTTTTTTTGGTGAAATTCGAAAATATTTCAAACAATGTTTTGGCTATAATTAGTATGTAAAATTGAAGGGAAAAAGTTGCAAATAATCAAATGATAAGAATGTGATATGATAAGAATGAATTAGTTAAGTTAATATAAAATGTGTTATAGTGTGAACAATATCAGCAATATAGCATAATATTATTTTAAAAAAACTTATTTTTCTTTCTAAAACCATTTTGTTTTATTTTTTTAGTGAAAAAAATTTTAACCGGAAAAAAACTTTTAATATGTAAATGTATGGACAATATAGAGGTATTTGATGGTGGAATTTTCACTAAAATTTTTTTATCAGTTTCCTGAAAATAACTTATTTTTAGAAGGTATGCTAATCTATGTTATAACTATAGCATTATCAAAAATATTGAATGTCTAGCAGACCTAGAAAATTCTAATTCGAAAAAAAATACTTATTTTAAAATATTGACTGTCTAGCAAACATAGAAAATTCTAGAAAAAAAAAAGCATATAAAGTTAGCTATTTCCTACAGAAGGAATCAATTCATATCCAAAATGGGAATTAAAAAAGAACAATTATAATTTAATTTTTAAATATCAAATATTAGGCAAAAATCTTTCGTTTTTTTTTTGTTAAATATTTCTTTATTTGACTTTTTTTTATACTGTAAATAAAATTTTTTTAGATTTCTTAAATTTACTTTGAACTTTTCTCATTCAGTAAAGCAAAGCAATTTTTTCTTTCTTAATTTTGCTATTCAATTTTAAAAGAATAAAATTTTTCTCTGTTAAATGAATATAGCAGTCATTCTATTAAATAAAATCGCAAATCGCAGTTAAGCTAAGATCTTCCGTAAGTGAATATATTCATAGATCAAAATTCATCCTTGGATAGATAATTTCAATTTATGCGTTAGTCCTAAAAAAGAAATCTTGAAATACTAACTCATCCATTCATTTCTAATTTATGAAAATTTCAGGATAAACTTTATCTTTTATCAGCCAATATTTACTTCTGCTGTGCACTTCAACTTGATAAAGTGAACAAAAAAAATAAAATTGTTTTTTCCAAACAGAAATGATTTGTTTTGAAAAAATCAGCTGTGTAAACTTTTCAGAAAGCGAAAGAAACGAAAGCAATGTTTTGCTACACTTCCATAAAATTTGGTTCTAGATTATCAAATCTAATTTTAATTAAGTGTTAAATCTGTTAAAAATAGCAATTCATTAAAAAATTAATTATTTCATATGCATTGTACCAGAGCTGGTCATATATGGTGTGGTCATTTTATAGTTTAAATATTAAAATACGCTTCTGAAATTAAGTTTTGCGCAAAATTTCATAAGCAAAATTAATAAAACTTTCAATTAATCATGGTTTTAATTCATTTTAAGAAATAAAATTAAATTTTATTTCAAATTTAAATTTTGAATTTTTCAAAAATCTTAAAATTTGTAATAGTTTTTGTACATGAAACAAGGAAACAAATTCTAGTGGTTATCAAATTTTTGTTTTAATTAAAAAGTAATCGTGAAATACTAACTAACTCATCCATTCATTTCTAATTTATGAAAATTTCAGGATAAACTTTATCTTTTATCAGCCAATATTTACTTCTGCTGTGCTCTTCAGCTTGATAAAGTAAACAAAAAAAAATAAAATTGTTTTTTCCAAACAGAAATGATTTGTTTTGAATAAATCAGCTGTGTAAACTTTTCAGAAAGCGAAAGAAACGAAAGCAATGTTTTGCTACACTTCCATAAAAGAAACTAAAACAGAAGCAATCAAATTTCTTTCTTTCCATATTCTCTCAAATGCGAGAAAAAAAAAATGGACACATCTGCTTTACTGTACATTCAAATATCATTTATAAACAGGTTAATTATTAGCTTATACAGGTATATTCCTCTTCAATCTTTCAGCATCTTTTCAGGTAAACCTAACTGATCATATTTAGCAAAACAATTGAGTTTTTTGTTAAACGAATTAGCTGAATTCTTCTTTTCTTGTTTTTTTTTTTTTTTTTTTGAAGAAGCTAATTAAGTAGAAAAGAAGTGAGAGAAAAAGAGAGAAAAATAAATATATAAAATAATAATTGAAATTAATTTAACCTAATTTATGTGAAAAAAAAAAAAACTGAATTGTTGTAGAAATTGATTTACATTTCCGTCCCTTATAAAGATGAATAAGTAAAATAAAAAAGAAGAACGAAATTTTGTTCTAATTATTTGGAAATTTACACGTTACGTATTAATCACTTCACGTTTATGGAATTAATGGATGTTTGATTTTTTTTAGAAATAAAAAATGAACAAACTTTTAATAGTTTTTGGCTTGGTAATTCTTTTTGTCACACCACTTTATGCAAAACAATCAATTGAAGAGGAAGAAGAAGAGGTAACTTTCTTCAATTTAATTTCTTAATTTGAATTTTTTATTTATTTAAATTGCTAAACTGAAAAAAAAAAAGAAAGTATAAGTAAATTAGAAAAGCAATTGCTAAAGTATTACTTTTTAAGCTTAGAGCAGAAATTTATTCCAAAACAGAAGCGTAATTTACGTGAATAGAATGAAAGTCTCAATGATTTCAGATGAGTGACGAAGAGGAGGAAGAGAAGGAGGAAGAGGAAGAAGAGAATGGAAATGAAGAGAAAGAGGATGAAGATGATGATTATTATCAAGATGATAGTGATGAGAAAGAGGAGGATGAAGAGAAGGAGGAGGATGAAGACGAGGATGGTAGTGAAGAGAAAGAGGATGAAGATGATGATTATTATCAAGATGGTAGTGATGAGAAAGAGGAGGATGAAGACGAGGATGGTAGTGAAGAGAAAGAGGATGAAGATGATGATTATCAAGACGACAGTGATGAGAAAGAGGAGGATGAAGACGAGGATGATAGTGAAGAGAAAGAGGATGAAGAAGAAGATAAGGATGATAGTGAAGAGAAAGAGGATGAAGAAGAAGATAAGGATGATAGTGAAGAGAGAGAAGACGAATATACTGCCAAAGGGGAATTCGTTGAAACAGACGGCAAGCAAGTCGTTTTGACCTTTCAGTAGTTTGAACTTTAACAATTTTACGAGAATTTTACTTCTTAGCCATAAACAATTCCCACCTTTCCGCAGTATAATCGAAGCTCATTTTGGCCCTTTTTATTTACTTTGAAATATTTTCTTTATATAAAATCGAACACTAATTACAAATGATTCCACTTCAATTCCACTGTATTTCACTTCAGTTTATTGCAGGAAGAAACAATGTGACTCTCACGTGGCTTGTTATGATCAACGTGAACCGCAAGCGTGGTGCATATTAAAGAGGAATCAGTCTTGGACGTAAGTCTACGTCTCAGTTAGTTTTATTATTAAAAAATTGGATAAAAATTATCAGTGAATTGAGAACGCTCTGTTATAGAAACAAAGGTTGTTTCTGCGATGAAAAGAGACATTTATGCGTTATGGAACGGATGAACGGCGGTAAATTGGAATATGCGTATTGCGCGCCTGCAAAGAATTGGAAGTGTTCGTATGATTAATAGTAACCTACGATATTCATCCATTTCCTATTTTAATATTTCAATTCCTTCTAGCAGCTTGCAATGTCAGTTATGCACTTTAACTTTTATTCAATGTAGTCTTCCAAATGAAATCATATGTAAGCATATAAAACGAGCAGTGACGATGATAATTCGAACGAAATAAACTAATAATCAATTTCTTATCAACTAATATCAGTGATAGCCCAAAGAAAGATCTAATCTTACTAGTCTTTCAGCTTATAATAATATCCCAATAATTGATTATGTCCAAACCAAACATATTAATAGTATTAGTCATTTCATCTCTTTGTAACTTTCCGCTTTTTTCATCCTTTTCTGTTTCACTTTTTATTTGCTTGGAGACTGATCGTCCGTTTCATATGAATCAAATCATTAACTTTCAGTATGGCTTAAATCATTTTTAGCTTTCATAGGAAATACAAGAGTCTATCAACTGCCACAAGGTTTCAATGCCAAGAATTATGGATTTGAATTCTGAAAAAATACTTTCATTCGTATGATCCAATGTTTGAATCGCTCATTTCTGAGCTTAACTTGCAAATCATAAGTTAATTTTGCTACTTAGCTAATGAAGTTTCTACGCAATTTAATTTCTTTGCTTTAAGTCTCTCAAAAGTAATAACCAATTCTTATAATATAAAGCAAAACAATTAGATAATTACCGTATAAAACACGAAAGGTTGAAAAATGGTCACTTTCTGGTTTCTGTTTAATTCTTCGATGCCAAGAATTGGAGACATTTCGCCTTCTTCTAATAATCAGTAGAAAGGAGACAATTCAGTGCGTATGTTAATGAGATGCAATGCTTCCGAGAAACTATTCAAATGGATATGTTTTCATCACTTATTTTTATAAGTGATGAAAACGGTCGTTGAAATGATTTTATGCTTTGATAGCCATAAATGATTTATGGTTCGATCAGAACTCAATCAGAAATAAGTGAGTTCTGATCGATTACTTCAAATATAATTTGTGTGTGATAAAATTTACTCATTAATTATTGAAGAGATAATACTAAATGCATATGTTGTGGAGACAAATTAAATATATGTGTCAATGTGATTCAAAAAACTTCAAATATGGTTACAATACTAATTCATTTCTTGATAAGGGTCAGATTTTCCACAAATTTTTATGAATTAATTACAGCCATTACTCTTTTCTTGAATATTATTCAACTTTTGATAATCTGTGCTTTGAGAGTTTTCAAAAGTGCGTTATTTCTTAATAAAAATGAAAACTGTTAACAGAAATGTAAAAACAACATAGTATCAATACATAGAATCAGATTAAACTGATATATCATTTTGAAATTTGTGAGTGATAATCACACCTTGAATTGACTTTATTAGTTTATTCAATGATTATGTCAGAATTCGATATCACTGATATAAAATACAGTTATCGAAACAATTGAATTTATTTCTAATATATTAATAAATACAAAGCTTTAAATCAAGAAATATTTCTAGATATGGCAAATGTCGATTTTAATATTTTATTTCAAACATATAAATATTAGCAAAAAATTTATTAATATTAAACCGATCATATTAGTAAGAATTTCAAGCAGCTATTATGCTTATCTGTCGATGGTATGATAGAAATAATCAGTTATCACTGTATATGTCAGAAGTTTTAAGAGAATCAAATACATATAGCATATTCTAATTAAAAGATCGAAATTTAGATCCTAAGAGATATTGTCAAAAAATACATCTATAAATATCGTTTTATACTTCAGGCTACTATTTTACCTGTCATGCTACTGTCACACTGCTACATCATCCAGGCTAATATTACCTGTCATGCTACTGTCACACTGCTACATCATCCAGGCTAATATTACCTGTCATGCTACTGTCACACTGCTACATCATCAGGCTAATATTACCTGTCATGCTACTTGTCACACTATTATCTCAACATCATCTATGTCAACACCTTGAATAATAGTACTATTTTTTAACAATCCAATTCTCAATCTCAACCAGCCATATAAATGATGTTTTATAATGTTATGCGACTGCTTACAGTAAATAAAATGAATAGTAGGCAATAGGGCACAACTAAAAATGATGAAGCAATTTATGAAAATTGTCGATGGAATGTCGGCTTCGATGCCAAAAATTTCAACCATAATAGGTGATAAATAGTTAAAAACAATGATTTCAATTTCTAATATACCACAATTCCATGCAGCTTGAATTAGCATCGACCATTCATATCGACGAAGTTTTATTCCATTTCTTTCATGTTTGGCTTGTGTAATTCCTGAAGATATTAAATTGAATGATAAAACCATTGAGAATTGAAGAGATGGTTTTGGAATTTAATAAAATTTAATAGTAAATTTTTAATAATTTTGAAACGATCAATCAAATTATGAAAAAAAGAAAGAAATAGTTTAGCATTGCAAACTTCGACGTTGATTTTTATTTAATTTCAAACGACGTTCGAGACGTATGCTGTAGAATATTGCAATATACATAACGAACATGATATTAGGTATGGATAAAGACCAAAGACGACGAATCCTAAAGAATCAATATTACATTTTTAAAACAACACAATTGAATTAGCTTTGAAGTAAGCAAATAAGAATACCTACGTATGAAATTTTATGACTCAGTAATTTCAAACTTAAATTTAAAATTTAATGAGAACTGAAAAGGTGATATTAAAAGATGACTTCCACCAAGTTTTGCTTTCATTTGTTTTTTCACAATTTATTTTCCACTTCAAGTTTGCGGCAAGGAATATTCTGAAGCAAAAATAAAAATCGCCAAATGCAACCACTGAAAATTCAACTTGTTATAAAATTTCTAATTGTATTTGTTAAATGATAGCAAAAAGATTAAGAAATAATAATAAATTCAAGTGTGAATAGATTAATTTTGATGAAATTCGATTTCCAAATTTTGATTGTTTAAAAGATATAAATTTATTGTTTAAAAAAAAAAAAAAAAAAAAGAAATCATTTGATTATATAGGAATGAATCATACCAAAAGCTGATAACCAGGTGAAAGCAATTAGAAAATATAGTTTTTTTGACTCGAAAAACGAGCAATATTTGGGTAAAATTAGCACCACAAAGCGATTCAGTGTCAACAAAAATGAAAAATGAAGCATAGAAAAGAATGAAAAAGTATCTAAAGCTGAGAATGCACGATTAAGCCATTTTGTTTCATTTACTAAAATATAAGTAAATTAGTTATTTCGAGAAAAGCTCCTTTTTTTTTGTTTGTAATAAAAATAGAATGAATCCAAATAAACTTTGAAAAAGTTCCTAACAAAGAAATGATCATTTTTGTTTAAAAGTATTATAAAACTATTTAACTTACTGTTTAAAAGTGTAAAATAAGGGTATTTCAAAACTTTGGCGTATAAAACACAAAAATTTCGAATTAAAATTTGAGTTAAAAATTTGAATTATTAATTTTAATAAAATGATAAAAATTTAAATTCTGTATTCAAATTTTGTTATCTATTTAATAAAGGCAATTAATTTGTTTTATGTTATTGATCTAATAAGAAACCGCTCCTTAAGATAAGTATCGAATATCAGTTACTATTAGTAATATCACATAATAATGATTATTTCCTCTTTCCAATTTAAAAAAAAAAAGAAATTGAATCTACATTTAACTTATACCAAAGTAAATAATAACCAAGAAATGTAAATAAAATAAACTTGCCATATTGAGCTATTTTTAGTTTGTAATATTTCAGGTAATACAACAAATATTTGTGGAAGAAAAGTCATAAAATTAGAAATAATCAGTTGTAATGCAATAAAAATAAATTCACGACTGTAATGATTGTACTTTCCTTTACAGAATAATACAATTACCATTAATGTATTACTAATAATACCATAAAGTAAGAAAGCAGTAAATAACAGAAATATTATGTAATTTTTAGTTTTCTGCTTTTCATCTCTTATATCAAATACATCTGTCACATTTATTTCGTGACAATTACAGGGTAATATCAGAAATAATACAATAATACAGTGTAAACAACCAAGCATCCTGTTAATTGTTTTATTTCAATTACAAACTTTAGTAATGTAAGAGAAGGAAGGAAAAAAAAAAAAAAAAAACGAATTCTTCAGATTAATAATAATGATAAAAAGATTATTTTAGGAAACGTTGATAATTTAACTGTAAAATGTGATTTCCACTTCTTTTGCAACTTATAGGAACTGCTGATGATAATAATAATAATAATATCATTGCTACTTTCTTATTATTATTTTATATTTGTAGGATCAAATATTTGTACTGATATGAATTGACTTAACTACTTTTACGGCAATTTATTTTGCTTACACAATAAAGCAAATTTAATCAGTTATGACGATATAATGCAAAATAAATTGAAAACGATTTATGGCAAAATAAACTCACTATTTTGCTTATATTAAATCTTTTTTACTTATATTTAATCTTTCTAAGCAAATTTCATAGGCAATTCAATAATTTCTGCATCGCTGAAATAGTAACATAGCAAATTTTCAATCTATATTAAAGTAATTAGCTAATTATTTTCAATTTATTTTGCTTTATATCACCATAATTGTTCGAGACACATACACGACCTGGATGATGTAAATAATCAAAAAAACTTAATTAAGTGAGTAGCGAAGCGAAATTAATTTATAATTTGAAAATTAGGTCCAGAAAAGAGTGCTTGAGTTACCTAATCATTAGGATGAAAACATTCATTTTTCGAAATTGAATTTTTCAAACTATGAATTAATATTTTCTGTGAAAACTGCGCCGCTCAAATGGCAACATCTTAAGAATTGATTTATGTTAAAAATATATAATCTGATTCACATTAGAAAATTAATAATCACATTTTAGAAGCAAATCTGATGGTCAGAAAAGCCAACGTTTATAACATTAAAAAAATTAAAATACCCAAAAAAAGCTTTGTATCATTCAAAGAAGCATTGAGAGGATGATGATAAGCAAAATTAATTTTACACTTTACTCTCTCTAAAAAAAATTATCAAAAGATTTATCCTTTAATATCAAAATTCTTTCGTCAAATTTCAGGTTTCAAGTCACTGACTAGCAGTTGTAAGCAAAATACTTTTATGTAAAAAGTACAATTCAGAATACTCTCTCAGAGATTTTAAGCTTGTTGTTTTAGAAGCGATACGATAATCAAACTGAAAGAAATGTTTAAAGCAAAAAAAAAAAAAAAAAAATAGGAAACTTATTTAATTCATTTAAAACTGTAAAATTAAATGTTTAAAAAAAAATTAGAAAGAAATTTTTGAATTGAAACATATGAATATAAAATAAAACTACATGAACATTGGAAAAAGCAACGAAATCATCGAGAATTTATTCAATCTAATAATCCGATAAATCATTTCTATGATTCAATTTCCTTGAAGAGATCGAGATCAGATAAGCTTGCATCACTGTTCGAGATCAGGTAAGCTTGCATCATTGCTTGTATATGTTAATTACGAATAAATTTTTTATTCATATTCATCTTTAATAACAAACATTTTTTAAAGTCTTTTAAATAGTGGAATACCGGAAATGGTTTCAAAACAATTAAACGTTCAGGAACAGTTGAAATCTTTGGCTTTTGCTTGCTAATGGATCATTACGATGTTTTTAGATGAAGTGACCTGGTCAACATGTTTCTGGACAGAGTTAAGATCAAGCTAATTCGAGAAGAAAAAAGCCGGCAACATAATTCTTCGAAATGAGTATTGATAAAATGATGTAATAATATTAGCATAAATGAGTCATTTATGATAATATTACTTGGAATATTGTAAAAAATTAACCTAAATTTGTTAATGTTTTATGTTCATAAATATTACATAAATAAAATTTTAAGTTTTATCTTTGCTATTGATAAAAGCAAACAATAATTTCTTCGATTCAGTCATAATTTCGCTTTCATTAAACAATTCTAGTAAATTTAATGGTAAACAAATACTTGATTAGAGATGCTTTTTTGTTGTGTAACAATTACTTTTGCTTTACATTGTGAGGGTTATCAGTGAATTCTTCATTTAAACTTTCTTGAAATGCAGTACCTTTCACAATTAATGCAAAGCATTACGCTGACAGATTACATTTAAGGCCTCTATTCCATAATATCCAAATTTTGATGCATATTTATCAAAAGTATCATAAGATTTGAATTAATTTTAACTGTAAAGTCTGTGAATTTGTTAATTGTGATAACAGATTTTTTGTAAAATGTAGGAAATGAATTAGCACAAAATACAATCTTTTCTGTTTACACTTTTCATTTCATCGCTTTATTCATTTATTTCAGTGCCAAATTAAAGCGATTGTATTATTTACAGAGCAATATGCCTTCTTCAAGATAAGAGACATTTTAACATGAGTTTAGTTGACAGAAATTAAATAATAATCAACTTTTAAATATCAATATGAGCATTAGAAGTTAGAAATTCATGTAACTCTGACGTGTTATCCATTATCAGAAAATTATTTAAATAACAAATATTGTTTTTATTTATTTATATAATTGCTGAATAGTGAAAATATTTCAAAATGAACTTAAGTGTTATTATATAAATAAGCGATATTGATTCTTTCTTGAGGTACATACTCACATCGAGAAATATTGAATGCAAGAAATTTTCTTTCAAAACTATTTTTTAACACTTTGTAGAAACATCTCTATGATCTCCAAAGCAGTGCATACCTAAATTATTCTTTATTGACAGTACTTAGAAAAGAAGATAATACTTACAAAATAATATCATACATAGAGTCAAGAAATTGATTCAAAGTATAGAACAACCATCTTTTTACTCTCATAAACATCTGAAATTTGTTCAAAAAACTGATGGAGCACTTTTAAACAAGGATTTAAATTCATTATGTACTCTATCTTTATTTGGTAACTTTATTCGTGAGAATCGTACGAAATCGAACAGTTCCTACCCTATCAACCTTCAGAAATAAATAGACATACTTACGGGCATGTTTATTAGTTGCGAAAAGGGTTATGGGTAATACAGTACGACCTAAAATCAGAAATGAATTGATGAAAATATTCACTGGAATTATGATTTCTTGACCGAAAATTTTTATCAGAAGTTTTGGTAGAAAATTGATTAATATGATTCCAATTATGAATACACCACAGGTCAGTGCTGCTTGAATTAACACTGATCGTTCGTATTTGGCAGTTTCTAGCCTACTCGTACCATGCCTTGTATTCATTGCTAATATTCCTTAAATTCTATGTTCAATTAGTAATAAAAATAAAACTTAACACTTTGTAAGATTTTATAAATTTTGTAAAACTTTTGAACAAATTTTCTTTTTAATGTTGCATTGAAATGTATCATTTTACGGCACTATTAATTATGCGACTCAAAAGGAAATTCATTTAGTACCAACTTCGTGGTTCGTTAGTAACTGAAACTCGACGATGTCGTATATTGCAAAAAATTGCGAAGTACATAGCGAGCATTGCAATTGACAAAAACAACGCCCAAATATGACGAAAACTAAAAATTTATAAGAGTAATTAATGGATTTTAATTATTGCAACGCCTTCCAAGATAACCTAATTTTTGGATTTTTTGTACTTTCATCGAAATACAGTGATAGATATTTTCATTATATTATTTGAATTTGTCTGAGTTGCTCTAAAAAAACTAAAACAATGTTTTAATCTAACCTTAAAAAAACTTTGCCACTATTACTTGACTGTTTTGTACAGTTTGCTGTCCAGAGTAAGGTTGAAACTTCAAAACTTCTCGAACAATAATAATAATCCGCAAATGAAATTGCTGAAAATTTCAAGATTAATAATAGTAATGAATAGATCATAAATTTGAAACTGTGATTGTAATTACAATAAGTAAAATAGAAGCGAATTATCAATTTAAAAGACTATTTCAAAAACTATCAAAATTGTCATGTAAAGGTAGGTGACATGACATGACTGAGCAGTTGATGCAGCCGATTTTAATATATTTAAACTTTAAAATATTATGTGAGAGTTGAGAATATGAGTAAGAAATATGTTCTGTGAAATATTGCAAATAATGTTTATAAACTTTTATAAACTTTCCAGTCCTATGTTTAGTCTGTAAATCTTTTGCATATTGTTTATACGATACCAGCATCTTATTTATTTGACCTCATTGTTGTGTCACCACTAATTGTCTTGAATCTATGGGGTTAATACTTTTGCTTAACTGATTCCTTTGCTGCTTGTCAACTAGTAAGTAATTAGATCTGCTTGTAATCAGGTCAACAGCTCTTTGTTAGACCGATTACTCTTTCGGCAGGTCGACCTCTTATTGTAGATCACATACTTTGTTTATGCATATTGCTTGCTATATAAGGAGGTCACCCTTGTTGAATGGGGCCTTGTGTGCTTTCTTACTAAGAATCAGGAGAGTTCAATTTCAGTTCTTCTCTACCAATTATTGTACTATTGTTTCTGCTAATAAAGGATTATTATATTCCTCTGTTACCTCACATATTTACATCTAATCCAATGAATCTACCTGCAATCAACAATCTCCCCCAGAATAATAAATTAAATTATCAAATCTTCCACGACAAATTTTTGCTTCCACAACAATCGATAATCTCCATATAAGACGAAACAATCATTTTGGACATACCAAAAGCTGTTAACCATACAAAAATGATTAGAAAATACAGCTTTGTTGATTCGAAAAATGCATTGCATTTTGGGAAAATAATGGATAGGAAGCGATTTAGCGTCCATAAAAATCCAAAGTGTAATACGGCGTAAAATGAAGATGTATTGATCGTCGAGAACAAGTGATTGATCCACGTTTTGCAAGCTAAAATACAGACAAGACAAGACAGTGAAATGTTTGGATGAAAACAGTGTGAAATCTATAACGTTGTACATAAACCGTCACCAGCTATGAGTTTGAAATCAGTGGTGACACTTCCGATTAAATTGCTCTAATATTAGAAATCAGATGGATTACTTATCGAGAAAACCAAAGTATTTTAATTAATTGCCAGAGTAATTAAACTGTTTAAAATTGTTTTATTTTAATTAATTTTTAATTAATATGCAAATTGCTCTGGCTTAGATATATGTAAACATATGATATACCATTTCACATGTAAATCCTTCCATTCAAGAGGTTAGCATATATTCAGTGCTTAAATTGTTTCCAATAACCAAGCTTATATTTTGTGTCAAGAAAGGCCTTTGTTCAGATAGCTACCATAGTTTTCAATAGGATACAACATATTATTGTTTGTTGTAAACAAACTCCGAGTAAACAAACTCCTCCACTACATAAGGAGATCGGATCTTTAACCTTTCCAAAAAATAAAACGATCAGTTTGTGTTCATTCGGCACTTGTACATTCGGCAGCAGTACGGCTTATACTATCCTAACAAACTATCCTAACAGCAGTAAAACTTATACTATCCTAACAAATTTTTTTAAATCAAATTCCTCAAACTATGATTATATTTCTGGGGAAAATTGATCTATTGAAAATATTTTTTGATGCTATATTATAACATTGCTCAGTAAAAAATTCTGTTTTTCTCCGCTAACAACTACCGTTTTTAACAATATTTTTGAATAATTATACAAATAAAATAACTTACTGTATAAACTGTTCTTAGTCAGTAATATTTCTGGCAAAAGAACAATGATATGTGGAATAAAGCTTATCAAATTACAAATAATAATTTGAAGTGTGATAAGAATAAATGCACGACCGTAAAGATTGCCTCGACTGAAGCATACGATAGCCATTAGTATATTGCTAATAATACCGTATAACAAGAATACAGGAAACAGTAAAACTACAGTATACTTTGCAGTCGTATATTTTTCGTCTCGTATATCGAATATACTCGTCGTATTTGCTCCGTTGCAGTTTAAAGGTAATATTAGAAGTAATGCAACAATACAGTAAGAATAAGTTACCATTTTGCCTATCGATAATCTTTTTCAGAAACGTTTCATTCCACCTCAATTTCAATTATTTATTGCATTGAAAATAAGCCATAATTACGTGGAAATCTCAGTGTTTTTTGAATTTCAATGTTGCAAAATGTTTTTAGTTGCAAATGGAAAACATAGAATTGCAATCAATGTGGAAAATGCATTAATATATAATGACACTTATAAATTTAACTGCGAAATGACATCTATTTGAGACAGCAAATATTAGATTAAAAATTACAAGAGTAAGGGAGGAATTTAAAATGTCTTAATGAAGTCATCGATGTAAGTAAAAAAAATACATCTTTATAAAGCATGCAATCTGATCATCTTTTTAAGTTATTCATCTAAATGAATTTGCTCATAAAGTTTGTCATTTGACTACATGCGATTCTATTTCCATTAATGCTATCAGTAATTGAATAATGTAAAATGTGTCATTAAAATATTGCAGAGATACTTTTATATTATTTACCTTTCATTATATTATGGTGATTATCAATCAAGGAATGATGGAAAACAAATTTTTAGCATAAATATTGCTTTGTTTAAAATTTATTAAAATACAGTACAGTTTTTTTTTTTTTTTTTTTACAGCAACTCATAGTATTACGACGGTGCTACAAAGATTGTCACATGAATATGTCTCATATGAATATGTGTTCAAAGAAGTGTCATATATCAATCAGTAAGATTCTATGAATTTGAAAACTGTGAAATATGAGCAAAGGAAAAATTTTTATCTAGCTATGAATGTAATTTTCAGCAATTTCTTGAGTGTTTTGCATAGTTGAATAGCTAAAGCAAACTTTTGACAGTTTGAAAATTTAGCTAAATAGCTAAATGAAATTGTTAAAAACAACAAACTCATTGCATAAACAAATAAACAAATTATAAATTTTGGATTGTGGTTGTAATTACAGCACTAAAATGATAAATGAACATTAAATAAAAGTTTGTTGGCTAAAACTAACAAAACGTCGATAAAGGAGGATGCTACTCTCCACAAACTACTTCGGAATGAAATAATCGTTTTGAATATTCCGCCAAGTTAACATATGCATTATTTATGAGTCCAATTAAATTGAAAGTTTGATCGAAGTCTTGTCGAAGTATTTTTGATATATACTTCGACATGAGTGCGTAGTTGAAAGTTGAAAAAAGCTGTTTAATTTGATTCATAGTATAATTAGTACTAATACAAATTTATAAAAGTGTTTGAAACAAATAGAAGAAATTAATTTTCAAACGTAAATAAAAACGGGTATTGTATATTTATAAAAAAAAATCACTACAACTAACCTCCCAATTAATTGTGCAAGCAAATTATTTCAGCTATATTATTCCGTTATGGTAGGAAGAAAATATTTCAACTTCAATTATCGTTTCTTTTTTTAATGCCTGAAGTACAATTTATAAAAAATTGAAAATTCAAATTCTGAAGAGTATCTGCAGCCGGTGATAAATATTTAAAAAGCATTTATAATTTTAACACCAATTTTTCAAGTTTTTTTGCAGCTATCATAGAAACTGCTAGCAAACAATGCCATCGATATTGTTACTAATTTTATCTATCAAATGTACGATCAAAATGTTTAGATCACTCTTTTTTTTTTTTTTTTTTTGTAAATTGTTTTCTTTGTTTACTTGTTTATTAAATTATTCCATCAAGCTTTTTTCGTTTTTATTTTCAGTTCAAGTTATTTTTTTTTTTTTTATATGATAAAAACAAGGACATGTATGGTTTAACAGAGGGAACTGTTGGATTCGAGTTGGAATTGAATGAATTGAATCTTTAATTTTGTGGATTATTTTTTCAAACATTTTTGAACAATAATTGTTGTGTTAAAAAAAAATAAGAATAGTTGTTTGCATTATTGATGAAGTGATACAGTGAGCTTTGAATAGATCAAAATAATAATTCATTTGTATGTTAAACAAAAGATTTAAGGTAAAATAATAATTAAGATTTGAAGCTATAACGATGTTTCTTTTCTAGATGAAATAATCTGCAAAAGTTATCTCTGTTTTGGTTCTGGATGAAGTTACAAGGATTAAATTTTTCTAGATGAATTAATAGTTCGGAATGTTTAAAAAGGAAAATTATAAAAATCAAAGTTTCGTCCCAACAATAAAATACATTTTTCTTGATTGATTTTATGAAAATTGAAATTACTTTAAATAAAATTGAAAGCGAAAAAAATTAAAAAAAAAAAAAAAGAAACATTATAAAGCAATTAAAAGAACATGCAGTTTGTCTTGCTCGACATTGTCATTTTATTTGATTGAATTATTAACTACCATGTTTTATTATTAATTATCATGTAACATTTTCAACTAATCATTTTAATTTTTTAAAGTTTTTTTTTTTTTTTTTCTCATAAATTTGGTTCGGAAATTTCCATATTCAAATAAAAAAAAATTAGTGATGATTATAATGCAGGCTTGCGTGCTAGCATAATTTAGATTTTTTTTTTTTTTAGATTTTTGATATGAAATTATAAATTGAAATGTTTGGTACGATGAGTGCTTCTTTTGAATGAATCGACAAGTAAATGAAGCAACAATTGAATTTTAAGTTAGTTTTCCATAAATGTTTACATACTGATTACGAATGTTAAAAATTTCTTTGTTGTTCTTCAGTTTATTAAACTAAATTTTATTGTTGTCATTTTCACGTTGGCTATGTCTGTTACAATTTTGCTAACATTGCTAAGAATATGTGCACAAGAAGGCTTAATATGTGTAATTTGCAATTGGAAAATTTCAATTTTATTGCTAATATCACTCCGTTTGGCAATTAACATTCAATCATTGTTAGCTCAATTCATTTCCTCCTTATCATAAAGCATTCTAGCTAAGCTAATGCTAAATGTTATCACTCAGTTTGGCAATTAACATTCAATCATTGTTAGCTCAATTCATTTCCTCCTTATCATAAAGCATTCTAGCTAAGCTAATGCTAAATGTTATCTTTTCAGATCGACAGTCACTACTGTTATAAGCAGTTGTAGTGTTTGTTATAAGCTAAATGCCATTGCATAGGTTAAAGATCATCAATGAATTTACAGCTGTTTACTCTTTTGAAGCACTTGCTGCAGTCATATGCGTTTTGTTATAAGAGTGAGTAAGAGATGGATGTTGTGTGGGCTTAGTTCCCGGGTATTTAATTTCCCGTATTTGGTTTGTCTTGGCACTCACTCAATTCAATCTCAAAAAGCTATAGTGTAAAACAACAATAATAACGAAAGATATAAAAAAGCGAAATAAACTATTCGGTATAATTTAATTAAAGCTATTGTGAACATTGTGAAGTTACGACAACAACAAATTATCAATCTTTCCTCGATAATATCCTAATTATTTCAATATTGTTCATTACATACTGGGAAGATAATATCAAACAAACATGTAGGTTTATGTTGTTTGTGTAAATAAAAGCCCAGAATGTAAGCAATACACTTTTCAAAACAGTTTTACTTAATCAAGAACAATAATAATATAATACTTTCAAGTAAAAAATATTTTTTCAAATTAGAAATAACAAAAATTGGGTTTATACTTTCTTAACCGTATAAATTTTCGTAAAAAATTCATTAAAATCAAACTGATCAGATCAGCCAGAATCTTAAAACTGAATCTTAAAATTTTGGACTAAAATCTCTCTATGGATTACATTATGATGTATCAATGAAGACAGCCGAATGCTTTTTTGTAATTTTCATATTTTAATTAAAGCATCGAAATTATTAATAAAACAGTTCCATATTTAAGCTTATAAAAAAAGAAAAAAAAAAGTTTTTGTATTTCAAGAAACGTTTCAGATAAGAAATGAGCTAAAATTTAATTTTCAGAATTATTGCGCAAAATAATTTCAAGCATATCATTTAATTTCTCAACTCACTACTACTGCATTCACATTGTGTTTTGTGTCCCAGCATACCTTGGTGGTCAACGGTCTTACTTTTAACTGTCCCACTCTCAGTTGCAAGCAACCATATAAATGATATTTTACGATTGCACACGATTGCTTACTGTAAATAAAATGAACAGTAGGCAATACGGAGCAAATGAAAATGATGTAACAATTTATGAAAATTCTGGATGGAAGATCAGCTTCTTTGCCAAAAATTTTAGTTAACATTGGTGACAGAAAATTAAAAACAATAACACCAATTACCCATACACCGCAATTGCATGCAGCCTGAATTAACATCGACCATTCATAATATGAAATTTTCATGGTATTACTTCCATGTCTTGCATTCATGTTCATCATATCTAAAAAATATTTGATAGTTAAGCGATGAAATAAGCTAAAATTAGAGAGTGAAAATTTCTGAATTTAACAAATTTAATAACTTGGAAAGGAACAGTAAATTTTATTAATTACTCATATAATTAAAAAAAAAAAAATTTAGTGTACAAACTTTGATTTTGATTATTATTTGTTGTAAAATGACGTCTACGACGTATACTATAGAATATCACAATGTACATAACGAACATTATATTAGGTATAAGTAATGCCCAACGGTAAGATAACCTAAAATATATTAAGCAAATCAATTTTTAAATCAGTCTGGAACTTTCTGTAATGTCTCTAGGTTACTAAAGCATAAAAGTTAAGGATTAAGTATATTAAAGTTGAGTGATACTTTGGAATAACACAAATGAAGAAGTTTGCATGGTAAGAAATCGCAGCTTATTTAATTTAAATTAAAGATTTGCTTAAAATTGAAAAAAAAAAAGAGCTTTGAAAGATGACTTCCACCAAGTTTGGCTTATTCCGCTTGATTTTGCACAATTTGCTTCCCAACTGAGATTCCACACAAGGAATCTTCTGGTGCAATAATAAAAATCGGCAGATGTAATCACTGAAAATTAACAAGAATTCAAAAAAATTTAAGTATAAGTTAATTTCGATAAAACTGGATCTCCAGAATCTCTGCAGCAATAATGGTATAAAACTACTAGAAATCATTTTGATTATTATTTGAAGAGATATCAATAATTTCATACCTAACACTGATAACCACACAAAAGCAATTAGAAAATACAACTTTGCTGATTCGAAAAAAGTGTAGTATTTTGGTAAAATTAGTGCCACAAAACGATTCAGCGTCAACAAAAGTGAAAAATGAAGTATGGAAAAGAGTGAAAAAGTATTGGAAGTTGAGAATGCGCGGTTAATCCACGTTGTTTCATTTGCTGAAATATAATTAAATTAGTTATTGAATAAAATTTATTATAATAAAATCAAACTTAAACAAGTTTCGTGACAAAGAAAATTTGCAAAAGTATTATAAAATATACATTTTAAAAATTTCATTTCAAAAAATCTGAATCAATTTAATTTTGATAAAAGCTTTGATTGTCAACGGTTAAACAACATCAATGCAGTATTTTGTAGTCAAAATAAGAAGTGTAGCATTTAAAATTTATTAGCAGAAATCTCTTCTCTTCAATTTAATTTTAAAAGAATTACTTAAATTAATATTTAGCTAATACAAAAGGAAATAATGCTTAGAGAATAAGCATAAAGTAACTTACAATATGAACTGTTTTTTGTTTTTAATATTTCAGGTAATACAACAAATATTTGTGGAAGAAAAGCTGTGAAATTAGAAATAATCACTTGTAATATGATGAGTGTAAATTCACGACCATAATGATTGTTTTGTTGTTTACTGAATACTACGACTGCCATCAATGTATTACTAATAATACCACAAAGCAATAAAGCAGTAAAAAATAGAACTGCTATATATTTTGTAATCTTATGATTTTTGTCTCTTATGTCAACCACATCTGTCAACCACGTTGTGCTTTTTTCTTGACATGTTGAGGGTAATACCAGAAATAATACAATTATGCAGTATGAACGGTCCATTTTATTAATCAACAATTCTCGTTTCTATCACAAAATTGAGCACAATAGGAAGGGAAAATTTTCAACTGGTTGAAAGATAAATTGATAAGAAATAACAGAGGTTGGTAAAATGTAGCAGTATTTAAAGACTAATATAATTTAAACGAAATGAATTTTCTTTTTATTATTTTTGCAACTGTCATGGAAACTGCTGCTAAAAAATGTCACTAATATCGTCATCAAATTTATTCATAGGATCAAATGAAGTGATATTTTCGAAACTCAATTTGCTAATTATAAATTCACTTCAACTAGTTCGACTGATACAGAAACAATCAAACAAATGAGAGATGTAAATGGAAAATAAATTGAAAAGAAGCTAGTTAATGAAATGATTGAAAATTCACTATCCTATTATAATGAATCTTCCTAATGCGTTCGTTCAGTAGTGCACTTTTTGATTTTAATTATTAATTCAATTGTTTGTGTTAAATTTGAATCCATTCTTTATGTGATCCGTTACTTGTGATTTTCACTCAGACCGATGAATTAGTATTCTTCGTACTCTCGAAGTGACAGACATTGACGATCGATTCAGACCAAAAGTGCTAAATTATTGAAATACTAAATTTCTGAAAAAAAAATAACAACAAATTATACACTTTTTTTTGTAAGTTTATAATTTGTTATCTTTTCAAATATTTTCAAATTTGACTCGAAATTTGATGAATCCTTAATTGTTATTGAAAGAATACTTAAATTAAAGTAAGCTTAACATAAGCTTAATAGCGTGAAATGCCTGAAAAATGAATAAGGTTATACATATAATTACTCACTTTCTTATGTAATTGTGAATAAAATTAAGTACTCAATCGTAAATTTTTAATGCACACACAATTTATGTAATTAACAAATATTTCTCAAATAATTAGCTGTTAACCATAAAGACAGCCAATAGCGTTACATTGTCCTTTCAATGATACAAAAACTTTGAAATTACCTATAAAATCTGCTAGTACAGCAAATTTTCAATCTTTTTTCTTCCATATATTTCAGCAATGTGATATGAAAGCAAACAATTGCTGATTCTTCTTGATAAGCACAGTCTGAAAGTTTTTAGTTTTATTAATAGCTGATGAATACTTTCTGTCAGTTTTAAGTGTGAAGTATTAATATATCTCAAATAATGGTCAAAATGATTTCTTTCAAGCAATAATTCCTATCTCTTTTTTTTGTTCCTTTTTTTTGTTCGAATTTTTTGTTCCTTTTCTTTTCTGAATGCTTTATTAATATTTGACAATAATTTTCAGCGATCAGATCTATCGATTTTTAGTATTATACCAGAAGATTCCTTGGTGAAATGCAAAATAAAATGGAGTGCGAGATTATGTGACAGTGCTATTTTGTTCAAACTTGAGCATATCCTTAATTTAACCTTTAAACCACCAAACTGTGATGCTTTATTCATAAATTTTTGCATTGGTATTGTTGCAATGCATCATTAAATACTCTGAAATATTCTAAAAAAATCTAATGCTAATCGAAGTAACCGATACTTTTCCATTTCCTTGCTACTACAATAAGTTTCAGTTGGATTTAAAACGACTAGCAAAACCTACTTGCTTAATATAGCATACTTTACAACTGAGATTAACTTATCCTTTACTTATCCACTACAATGCTATGTATATTTCGATATTCTGCAATGTATAATCAAAGTGAAAATTTTTACTATTAAACTGTTTCATCTCTTTGTTATATAATTAAATTCGAGGAAAGATTTAGTATTTGTTGGTGTGACAACTTCACAACGTTGACAATAGCTTCATTGTTCTTACACGATGTCACATAATATGGCACTCACACGATAATAGAAAGAAATGAATACCAAATTATACCGAGCAGTTCACTAAATCTTGTCACACTTTCTTGCCATCTATCGTTGTTCTTGCTGCTTCTGTACCACTTTGAGAGAGTGTTGAGAGGGAGGGAGTAGGAGCTTCTTTATTGATTGAACAATGGGTCTTACTCCTTGTATAGTGCATTTTGGCTTATAACAAAATTACAGTACTTTGAGGAAAAGAATAAGGAGTTATCATTTATCGATAATTACTAACATTGACTGTCGGACACAAATGCTTCTACAACATTCAGCAATACAAGTTAGATGGCTTTATAATAAGGAAATCTAAATGAACAAAGAGCTTACAACCTTTTAAGAGCAAAGCAAATTACACATATTCTTTGTTAGCAAATTGTAAGAGACACAGTCATTGTGAAAATTTTGTCCAATGACAACAATAAGTAAAAAAAATAAATTTTTAATAAACTGAAAAACAAATAAGAAATTTTTAACATTCGTAATTAGTATGTAAACATTTATGGAAAACTAACATTCAATTGTTTCTTCATTTATTTGTCAATTCATTCAAAAGAAGCACTCATTGTACCAAACATTTCAATTTATAACTTCATATCAGAAGTCTACTTTGAAGCATTTCTTATCTTCCAACAAAGTTATTATTTATGCAACAATAATTTTCTGTCTACAGCCGTCCATTTTCTGAAAACACTTATCAACACTTGTTTACACAAATTATCTATCCAAATTTATGAAAAAAAAAAAAAAAAAACTTAATGAATTAAAACTATAAATGAAGCTGAAAATACAACAGGATAATTGACATTTCTTGTCTACCGAAACGAAATGAGGAATTTGGACAAAATGATCAATCTTTTATCTAAACTTTTCCTACCACAACAAACATTTACAACACATAGATCAGCCATAAAGTCGCAACAATCAAAATATTTCCATTTTGCGCCTCGCAGCGTTTTGCATTTCTTTTAATGCTAAATTGCTTTGTGCCATTGGTCACAATTATTTCGAAATTTAATACATTTATCGAAACTGTTGTCAGTGTTTGGTATGATATGCTGACTAACTTTGCGGAGTATGGGAATCATTCTTAAATAACTGATGGAGACTGTTTTTACAAATTCATTGAAGACATTTCTAATAGTGATATTTCTTAATGTCACTGATATGATATGGAGAATTTGATCGGGAATTAGATCAAAGGCACAAATCTAAACATTCTAAACAGAACCTTGATCAAAAACAAGCATTGAAGATTCTTTGGTTATTATTTATTTAATACATAGATAGTATGGACGTATGCGAATTATGGAAACAATCAATAGCAATAATATATTTATAAATTAAAAGATATTTTGGAAAATTAGGAATGACAAAGTTGGTTTGACATTCTTTAAAAATTTGTTGAAATCTGAAAAAGTGGTGTTGAGGGTATAAATCGTAGCAAATCAAATTTGAAACAGAGAATACTTCATTGCAGTAATAAAAATCGGTGAATATGAACGTTAAAAATTTAACCGTGGTATAAATAAGACTTCTGGATAATCAAATCTCCAACTTTGTCAAATAATAGTGATTAATAAAAGAATTAAAAATTGAAGGGCAAATCAATTTAATTTGATCAAATTGAATTTCTAAAATTTGGCATCAGTTATTTACTTTAACACAGTAATAACATTATTAAACAGTGTTTAAAGATGACTAAGCATTATCCTGCAACATCTGCTTGAACGAATGTTAAAATACCTATCCTTAAGTTATTTTTAAAGGGTAGAAATTATTTGAGTCATTATTTGGTGACATCAATGACTCATGCCAAAATTAGACGACCAAACGAATGAATTGAAAGTGAAGAAAATATGAAAGAATACGGCAAATTAACTTACTAATTTTTTGAGTGTAATTATTAATTTGGTCATTTGTGTCAAATTTGAAATATATTGAAATCAATTTCTCTGCACGATTTGTTATTTGTGATTTTTTTCAGTTAAACCAAATAACAATTCTTCCTATTGCATTGAATTGCTTTGTGATATTTTATGGCGAACTGATTTAATCAGCAAAGCTATAGCAAAGAGATGAATTCATTATATTCATAAATTTCAAATTTATAAATTCATAAATTTAAAAAAAAAAGTTCCTAAACAGCCAAATTAATAGCTTTACTCTGAATGATCTTAGTTACAGCTATTTTCGGTAAAAAAAAATTAAAATTTTTTGCATTCTTCGATTTAGCCATTACTTCTGACTTAGTTTCACTTGGTTTTGTTTTGGACTTTAATATCAAATCAAGGAATCATTTCTAAAAAAAAAAAAAAAAAACTCATTTCATATTTAAACTCTAATTGATCTTTGAATATTAATACATATCCATTATCGATCGTTCTATTCTGGAAATCGAATTCTCAATTTCGAGTAATTTATATTTCTTTCCTTTCTATTACTGTGCTGAAATTTTGTGACAATTTTTTTTTTCTTTTTTTGCGAACAGAGCCATCAATTAATAAAATGATCATTCATTCTTAATATTTAATTGTACTATTTCTGATATATTACCCTAAATGTATCAGGAAAGAAATAGAACTAATATGGTTGACATAAGAGACAAAAATTATACCATTACAAAATTAAATGGTAAGATTATTTTATTTTTAGTAGAGATTATAAAATTAAATTATAAGATTACAAAATTAAATAGTAAGCAGTTTTATTTCTTGCTCTACTACGGTATTACTAGTAGTACATTGTTTGCAATCGTTTCCTATCTCAGACGAAACAATCACTTCATATTCCTTCAGAATAAGAGGAATTCCTCGGGAATCCACCGGTATCTCCCAGAAAAGAAACGGAATAATTTAGAAGTGATTGTTTCTTTGATTAACTTGAGAAAAAAAAGAAAAACGCAAACACAAAAAAAAAAACCTTCCAACGACAATCTCTTTCTCCTTCTCTTTCCCTCTCTCTCTTTCTCTCTCCCTCACTCTCTCTCTCTCAAAAAAAAATCTCCCTAGTCACCCGTTTCATCCACATCTTCGTGTATCTTCGATCATATTGCAATAATTGTTTATTCTTTCTTAACAGACAAATAAATTTCTAACAAAGAAAGAGGGAGAGAGAGAGAGAGAGAGAGAGAAAAGAGATACATACATTTGTAGGTTAAGAGAGAGAGAAAGGAGATATGTACATTTGTCTGTTAAGAGAGAGGGAGACAGAGAGGGAAGTTTTATCTAATAAATTGAAGAGAAAGATTTTCTAGAGCTAATCGATAGTGTATTATAGCCTTTTCAAAGCAAATTTTTCAATGATCGATCAGTTTGATAAGTGATAAATTGATAAATGATAAATGATCCTAAGATTAATGTGACGAGAAGAAAAAAGAAAAATTTAAAAATTTTTTCAAAATTAGGGAATAGTACTTATTTGAGCTAATAATAAATGCAATTATAAGTTATAGCTACATTTTAAGTACAATTTTTTACAACACAATATAACTGGCAGAGAAATATTTAGTTTAAATTTGCTTAACATTATCTTAGAATTAAAATACATAAAATATTAAATATTAAATTAAATATAAAATATAAAAATATAAAATATTAATATAAATAAAAATTAAATAATTAAATATAAAATAAAATATTATTAAATTGGGATAAACAAAAAAATAAAAATAAAATAAAAAAATAAAAAAAAAATAAATAATTAAATATAAAAAATAAAATATTAAATAAATTATTGGGATAAACAAAAGTTAGTACAATGATAAATAATTATGATATGGGAAAGTTTCATTCTTTTTACTTTATATGAACTTTAATTCAATTAGCTTTTAATTTTTCATCTTTATATTTATTTTTATATTTAATTTTTGACATACTTATTAGAAGGAATGAAGTGAACAAATAATAACACAAATATATTTCATAAAAGTTTTCCTAAAAATTACTCTTTTTTTTCCCCACAGAGTTAAGTTTTTTTTTTTTTTGTATACAGTTTAATGAAATATTACTGAGTGAATCATAAATTCTGGATATATTTTGTCCAACTTACAATTTAAGTATTAATTTCATATGCTTTTGCATTCTTAATTATTATTAATATTTAACTGAAATTCTTAATAATTATTATTTAACTGAAAAATTCATTATAAAACATTATTTGAAGGACGAATGAAAGTGTTGATGAACTATTGAAGATTTAAAATTCCATTAAATTGGACTTTTCAAATAAACCAATTTAAAATATTCATATTTTACGATATTATAATGTAGATAGTAAAACTAAAAATTTTTTTGAAATTTTATTTTAATTATTTTATTTCAATTTGATTTTTAATTATCATCGATGATCGCATTACATTTCCATTGAATCTTTTCCTTTATTGCATGAAAAACGATGGCTTATTTTCAATATATAGATAGATTAATAAGATTAGATCAATAGATAGATCGATAGATACCTAGATAGATTAAATTGATTAGATCGATAGATAATTATCAATTTCTAAAACATTTACTTTGCTTTCAATGCAACCTTCAATTAAGTTTTATTTTATTATTTTCCCTCCATTAGAACTCTAATATCTTTTTGAAATTATTTGTTAACAATTTGAATAACATTTATTTCATGTAATACAATTATTTATATTTATTTATGATATATTATTTAAATAAATTAAATTCAAATTTGCATCGTTTTACTTGTATAATATTAACAAAATTGTATTTATTCAAAGATATAAAATTGTATTTATGCAAACTAAAAGTAATTATACAAATGTATGCATTCATTCATTTAAATTTAAAATATATAATAAATGTCCCTTTTTCGATATTATTGTGAGAATAGAGCAATTGTTAATTATGAAAACAGGAAATTTTTACTAAAACATATATATGTCCGTTTTAAAATTTAGTCGTATTTACAAAAGTTTTAATAAACATTATATCTTTTTACTCTCCTCTCTCTCTCTCTCTCTCTCTCTCTCTCTCTCGTCCTTTTTCTAATAATATTCCTTTCTTATATTTATTGTTAAGAATATTTTATTACGAAAATTTACGATGTATTTTAATAATCTAAAAGATATGATTTAGTTGCAATTTCTCAATGTTCCATTCATTTGGAAGTAAAATCAACATCATTTAAATATAATCATTTATCATTTATCATCGATAATCACATCCGTTCTAAGCTGATTATTAATTATTATTTGAAAGAATGAAGCATTCTTATTGTTCAACTAATTATTTTTATCAATGACATTCATTGTTATTTATCATCATGGTTCTAATTACTCTATTACTACCTATTTATGCACTAATTTTTCCGTAAGTTTATTAAAATTTTACTTATTTTAAATGAAAATGAATATAAATAAATGTTCTTCTTCTTTTTTGTAATGTATTAATTAAATTTTGTTGTCGAAAAATGAATATTTTTCAATATCGAAAAGTAAGTTTTTTTCAAAATTTAGCATTCATTATTTGATGAAAAAATAATAGCAATAATAATAATTAATAATAAATAATAATGAATAATTAGTGGTTATTTTTAGCAATTGAAAAATTTAATCAAAAATTTGAATTTTCCCAAATTTAAACTTTTCTTTTAGCATTTCATTTCAATTGACAACAGCTACTATATTGGAATGTTTTAAATACTATCCAAATTATTACCTTGGTAAGAATGGAAATTTGGTTGTTATAAATATTTCCAGTATTACTTCCTGTTTGGATCATTGTTTAAAGGTTATTTTTCATATGAAAATAAATTTTTTAAATTTTTTTTTTTTTTGATTAATTTTTAATCTTTTTTCATTTATTATATTTTGCATTGATAAATTAATGCTAAAATGAATGGAATAAAACTTAATAATTTTTTTTTTTGATCTCATTTTTTTCTGGAATATATTTCTTCTTTTAGCTCAAATTAACTGATAGATAATGCATTAACATATTTTTAATTTTTAAAAAATACAAGTTAAAAGGAAAAAAGAATTTTGTTTTTTTCAATTACTTTATGTGAAATACTTTCAATTACTTTACAGTCACAATTACTTTATGAATTTATTTGTCGATCAGCTATGGTAAATAAAATACAAAGAGAATGTATCTTAAGTAAATGGAGTCCAAATTTAACATTTAGCAAATATCATTCGAGAGTTGTATATACTGTTTTTTATCAAAATATTTGCTTACCACCATTGGATCAGGTTATTTCAATTACTAATATTTGTTATTACTTTAAATTAATCATATTTAATTAAATTAACTTAAATTAATTAAATTAATGTTCCCTTTTTTTCAAACACTTTTTCAAATAATTTAAATTTTAAATCTATTATCTGTAATAAATTATCATTGCTTTTATAATAAATAATTTGTGAAAAAAATTATTGCTATTTACTTATTATTAATATAAATCATAAAAAAAAAAAATGAATAATTTTAGGTGCAAAATTTTACAATTGCACCACCACGCACAACATTTTCAATACCAATCACAGATACAAGATTAATTATGGCAAATTCTATCAGTGATAAGATCAAGAATCATAAATCAATGGGTGTTGTCCATGATAGCACTGTTAATGTGGAAAATAAGAAAAAATTATCATTTGAAACGGTACTTCATGCTGCACAACATGTTCCACCACCAAATACTATCAATGGAAACACTCATAGGTTCTACTTTTTATATCTTGTAAATACATTTTTCAAAAATTTTTATTTAAAATTAAATTGACGAAATGATTGTGATAATATCACAAATTTTTAGTGATTAAAATTGACAATACAACTTCTTTTTGATAAAATATTCCTTTTTATTTTACATATCAAAGATGGATTAATAATATGAATATATTTCATCGTACTTAGTGATTAGTGATAAAAGATAAGAAATTGGATTATCTGCTAATTAATAGTTATAAATACAAAAAAAAAAAAAAGTAAAAAATTAAATTTGTTTACTTACTGATAAATGAAATATAATGTATTGATGAAATAAAAGAATTTAATGAGTATTATTCAAAATTTAACTACTCATTTAATATATAAATTAATTATTTATTTTTTGCTTAAGATATGTTAATATTTGAATGAAATAAATTAATAGGTTTATCAAATCTACCCAAACTACTCTATCACCAAATCAAAAAACAACCGCATATTATGTTGATTACGATGAAGAACGAAGCAACAATAATGGCAGTAACAAGGATTGCGATGACAACAAAAAAAATAATAATAATGATAATAATAGTAACAGTAACAACAATAAACATGGTGATAAAATCAATAGTGACAGCAATAATTACGACAGTAATAATGGCGATGATGATGATGATGATGCTGATGCTATTGATGATGATGACGATGATCATAATGATGATTATGATAACAATAATAATAATGATGATGATGGTGATGATGATGATAACATTTATAATAACAATGAATATGAAGATAGTGATATAAGTACTGATTTAATATCAGCAAGTGATAAGCAACCTATTTCTGCTAGCAAAAATGTTGCATATCGTATTGCTGCCAATCTATTAAAACCGATAAGGACGATAAAAAGTGTTGCCATTAAACCGAATCCGGCAACTATCCATCGTGGTTTTCAACATACGGAACCATTAATTCCTGAAATTACTTCTTCTACTACTTTACTTCCTCTAAAAACTATTATCACACCATTTATCAATAATGCTATTACTACTATTGCTATTACTACTCCTTATGCTAGTGATAATATTATTACTACAAGTAACAGTATTGATACTGATAATAGTGATATTACTGATACCGCTACTATTACTACTACTACTACTACTGGTACTACTATTATTGCTACAACAACAACAACAACAATAAAAGTTACTGCTACAACAAAAACTATTACTTCAGCAATGCAATTTATTCCTATTCCAATTGAAATGTTAGTTCGGGAATGGAATACAACTACAAAAGATTCAGAATTATCAATTCAACATCAAAATTACACTCTTAATATTGGAATTTTAGAACAGGAATTGAATAATCGACAAATGATACGAAATGGATTAATTAAAGAACTCAAATGCTTTCATTATTTTGCTAATAAGTTCGTTTATTTTGAAAAAAAAAAATTTTTTTTTTTTTTATTAACAAAATAAATTAGTCTTTTTTTTCTAGTTTTCTTTTTGTTAGTAGCAATATTTGAATTATCTTGTAATTTATAAATGATTAAATGAAATTAGAAAATTATCAAATTTAATCGATTGTAATTTTTTGTGAAATTTTTAGACAACTCAATGGTTATCGACAGGAAATAATCAAACAAATTGGTTTACAAGATTGTTTACATAATTGTATTTTACGCATTTCATTTTTATGTTTGAGTGTTAATTACAATAGGAAAACAAGGGTTAGTTTAAATTATTTTAGATTTTTTTTTTCGAAATTTATTTAAATATTTTAATTAAAATTAATATATGAAATGTAGGAGTGAAAATTGTTCATTTATTTATGTATTAAAAATTAATTGCTTATTAATTCAATAAACACATTTTTTTGTTTGTAAAAAAGAAATGTGATAAAACTTTTTTCTTTTTTTATTATTTATAAAAATAATTTTTCTTTTTTAGCAATGAAATAATTAGTTGCTTTATTTCACTTTTTGCTTTTTTAATTTTTTTCAAATTATTTGTAATGAGTAATTTTTTGATTCAAATCAAAAAGTTATCATTTCATGAGTAATAAGTTATTATTTTAGGAATGCATTTTAAATGCTGATAATCGAATTATCAATAATGTTCAATTAACTTCATCAAAATTAACAGATTATTATGAATATGTTTGTTTGAATGCACGAAAACAAGGATTAAAAGCAAAAAATACGCGTAAAATTTAAATCTTTTTTTTTTTAAAAAAAGTAAAAAATTTGTTTTTTTTTTTTTGTTATTTCTTTTGCTAAATTTATATTTTATGCAAATGAAATGAAACTTAACAAATTGTTTGTTTCAAAAAAATATTTAGAAAAATTTATTTTTTTCACCTTCTTTTTTTTTTGGTTTATCTTAAAATTTATCATATATTACTTTACATTACTTTATTAAAAATTTGAGTATGTTATCGTAGAATTAAAATATTGGTAAGAATTAATTAATGGAAAAAAATATATGCATGTATGAATTTATTACGATATAGTTTCGAGTAAGATAATAAAATATTAAAATGTAGGATTTTCAGAATTTTTTTTTTAAGCTTATTTAAAAATTGAAAAATTAAATTAAATTAATTATGCAATATTACTAGTTTGATTTTTAAAAAAAGAAAAAATTTAACTCTTTTTTTTAATATAAAATATTCAAATTGTTTTAGCAAATAAAATTAACAGAGGAGAAGAATTTTTTCTTCATCTTATATTAGTATATAATTATAAAAGATAGATGAAATGATAATATCAAAATATTATATATTATTATAAGATAAGATTATCATAAGATACATTTACTCTATTTAATTTCTAATTTATGTTAAATTGCAAAAATAATTAGTAATAAAAATTTTAATTAAAATTTTCTATTATAAAAAAAAAAAATCACTTTTTTTTAATGAAATTAAACTTTCTTGTACTCTTTAATAAACAATTTCATTTAAAATTTTTTTTAAAAATTTAATAAAAATTATTGAAAAAATATTTTTTTCTTTCTTAACAGATATTGGATATAACAATATTATCAAACTTCGAAAATGCTTTTCGATATGTGAAAATGCTGTAATGTATACACTAAATGGTCTTGTTGTCGACAATATTTATACTTCATGTAAGCTACTAATTATTTATTATTAATTTACGAAAAAAAAAATATTATTATTTTACATAATTTATCAAATATTTTAAATTCTAGCTTCAAAATTTCTGTATTTTAATTTTAAATTTTTACTCAAAATTCAATTATATCTTTGAAAAATAAACAACTTAAAAATTCATAGTTATTATATATAATATCTATTTAATCGAAATATATATTCGGGGTAGAATTTAGAAAATGAAAAATTTTAATAGTTCAAAAAGTGGAAAGCATATTATTCCAAAGACAATTTGTTATAAAAAAAAGAAAAGGAAATAATATATGAAAATATCCCTACATCAAAAAAAAAATTAAATCAGTCAATAATTATCATTTAATTATAATAATGTCAATCAGTTTGATTATTTTTATTATTTACACTGTATTTATCCAAAAAAAAAAAAAAAAAGTTTCACATATAAAATTTGAATATTAATTAAAAATTACTAATTTCATTGAGTTAAAATAAAAAAACAGTACTGAAAATAGTAATAGTAATAATAATAGTATAATAATAATAATGATAATAATGGTAGTAATTAAATTGATATATTTTTAGTGGAATGTTTGATGACATGTGCTATATCACATCAGGTTTATAAAACAAAATGCTACTCTGTAAATTGGTTTAAAAATACTCGAACATGTTACCTGCATACTACTGAAACTGATATTAATAATTTAAAAGTTACTACAGCATCCGATTTCTTCCTTAACAATTGCGCTGGTATTAAATATTTGAATTTAATAATTCTTTTTGCTCATATTCTATTCTTTATATTTCAAAAAAAAAAGAAAAAAAATTTTTTTTAAATCTTAATTAATAATCTTAAAAAACAATTTTTGTAAAAAAAAAATGCTTAGTAAAATTTAAATTATTTGTTAAATTTTATGTTAACTTTATAAAAATTTTAAATAAATATTTTTTAGAAATTTCAAAAAATTTAAAATTTTTCAGATAACTAATATATTTTGGAATATATATTTTTTTTTTGGGAATAACATATTTCGGAATAAATAAAAAAAAAGTAACCACGTAACATTCACGTCGTATGACGCTTGCGTATACTACTATATCTAATGATAGCGTAACTATACGTTAAATTTAACGACGTGAAAAAAATTTATGCAGAAATTAAATGAATATTAATTGGCAAGAAAAAAAAGAAAAGAATTTTTTTTTTTTGCTATTTTTGAAAATTTAAACTTTTTTTAAGCTTTAATTTTGAAACTTTCTTCGTGCATCTTTTTCAGTTACTAAATTAACTTACTGAGTTCTCTAAAAAATATTGAAAGTATATTATAATGAGAAAAATTTGTGTGAATCGATTCTGCTAATTTCAGAGAAAAACAAAAAAACATAAAATTTTAAAAAATATTTAAAATGAATAACTGAAAAAAATATTCGTTAATTTTATTTCTTTTAGACTTTCCTTTTTTTTTTTTTTTTTGTTAAATTTAAAAATAAATTTCAGATTCTAATATAATAGTGAATGAAAGCAATGAATGTGAAGAAGATTACTGTGATAAATAGTGAAAATTTTATAATCACTGATATGAAATTGATAGATAATAATAAAAATTTAATTTGTCCCTTTTTTTTTTAAAAAAAAAAGAATTAATTTCAAATTAATTTAATTTAATTGTTAAGATATCATCAGTTATTTTATTTCAAATTATTTAAAATAAATTTTCTTCTAAATAAAAATTTTTTGCAGCATTATACAAAAAAAAAAAAAAGCAAATATGAATAGAAACTAAAGGAAAATACTTTTTTTGCTTTTTTTTTCTGCTTGAATTTTTTGATTTAATTCTTCATAATTTTTTAATTTTAAGTTTTTAATTTTAATAATTTTAAGTTACAAAAAAAAAAAAAAGAAACGAACAAAGAGATCAAAATTAGTTGAAACAAACAGATCAAAATTAGTTGGAAAAAACAGATCAAAATTATTTGAAGCAAACAGATCAAAATTGATCGAATCAAAGAGATCCAAATTAGTTGAAGCAAAAAACTATTGCCACACTTTTGGAATCAAATAAACTTCATTGTCAATCATTCATTTGCTGTAATCTTTTTGTAAGTTAAAAAAAAAAGAATTCCAAACAATTATTGATTTTTAGAAAAATCATTTAATAAAAAAAGTTTTTTTTTGTGAGAATTGTTTCTTTTTTTTGAATTTGAACTAGTAATCACTTAAATAAATGTAAAAATTTTATTACCAAATCAAATTTACAATATCAAATAAACAAATGATTTGATTGAAATCAATTTGAAAATTTAAGAATAATACATTTTTCCTTTCATTATTTACTTAAGAACAGAAAAATTAAATTTAAATTGTATCAAATAATTTGATTCGATCATTTCTTCATATTTGCAATTTGCAATGAACAAAAACAAAAAAAAAAAAAAATGAATTTTATATGATGAATAATAATTATAAACATAAATTACTCGTTTAATATGAAGCAAAAAAAAAAATCTAGCGTATATGACGTAAAGTATATGACGTAAAGAATATGACGTAACAGATTATCACATATTTCTTTTATTAATTATTAATCTATCACAGCAGGTATTCCACTATTTGTTTTTTTTTTTTTTTGCCCTTCTAATTTCTTTTATGAAATTTGATATTTTAATTACTTTCTGCCAATCAGTCAATCATTCATTTTTATTTTATTTTTTTTTCCTTTCATTTTTTTTTTTTGGAATAAATATTTGTGATTAGTAATGAATAAATGATATGCACATTCATTATTTTTGCTAATTATGCGATAAAAATTGAATAAATTCTTTTTTTCTTTCTCTACTTGGCTTATTTGTTTAGCAAAAACTTTTTTTGGCTTTCTTTTATATGTTTTAGATTAGTAATATACAAATATTTCATTCTTTATTATTGTTTATTATTATTATTACTATTATTTATCATTGTTTGTTATTATTATTACTATTATTTTTTATTGTTTATTATTATTACTACTATTTATTATTGTTTATTTTTATTACTATCATTTATCATTGTTTGTTATTATTATTAGTATTATTTATTATTGTTTGTTATTATTACTATTATCTATTATTGTTTATCATTATTATTGTTATTACAGGCATCAAAAAATGCCAATATCTAACATAATATTTTATAGAAAAAAATTTTTCAAATTATTGAAATTTTGAAAAATTCTTTTTTTTTTTTTTTTTTAATCATAATGAACTGATTGCTATTTCCTCTCTGCTTTCTACATCATAAAATATTTTTAATTATTGATCAAAAAAATTATTTGGGAAAAGTTTATCAGAAAAATTTTTCAAATATCAAAGAAACTTTTTTAAAAAAAAAAGAAAGAAAAAAATGAAAATTTTTAAACAGAATGCCGCCTTTGGATAATAGCGCTTATACGATTTGATCTATGCCGAAATTAACAATTTGAACAGAAGAGAGAATATTTTCTTTACTTTTTATTCTTCTAAAATTTCACTTTCTCATACATTTTCTCATTTATAGATTTTGAAAAAATTTTTGGTAGCAAACAGTTTGCTAGTGATAAATATTTTTGATTATTATTTCATTTTATCATAGCAATGAATTAAGCTTTATTAGCTATTTCAAATGAAAATTAAATTTTAAATTAAGTTTAAATTTGGCTAATAGATTTGTAAAAAAAAAAAGAAATGAGAAAATAAAAAAGTGACAAATTTAAAATTTACTTATCATTTATAATTAATCAAATTCGATGAATTTAAAGACATAAAAAATTGTCATAAATTATTGTTGATTTGGAGAATAAAGCTAATTTTTTTTCCAATCAAATAGCATATGTCTTTTTTTTTTGAATAAAATATTATTTTATTAATTTTTTTCTCTCAGTGTTTGTATAAAATATAATTATATTTTATCATTTAAATTTAAGTAATGCATTTCCTAAATTTCATTTTCATTTCAAATTGGTTGGAATTGAAAGAACAAAAAAGCAAAATAAACGCACAAAATGTTAGGATAATACAAAAATAAACAATAATATACACTTAACAATTTAATAAATTAATTTCTCTCTTTTTTTTTTTTATTACAATAAAATAATAAATAATTGCTTCAATGTTAGATAAAAAATGAAAAACAAATTTAATTTAATATCCAATTTAGTTCATAATTTAAACATTTCAAAAAGAAAAAATTTTTTTTCCATTACTTTTATTTTCTTTTTTTATTGGTTTTGAACAATTAAAAGTGTTTTTCAAATTGATAACGATACATTTTAAATTTTACAATGATTATTTAAATTAATTTAAAAGTAATAATTTCGTGTTAAATTTTCACATTTTCGTTTTTTTTTCTTTCTTATACATGAAAAATTTTTGTAAATTTAAAGAAGAATCATCGTTTTTGCACATTAATGATTGATGATTAGCTGAGAGAATGATGAATTTAGTTGATGGAAATTTATTGTAAACATATAATTTAGTGATGTGAAGTTGTAAACAAAATTTTGTCGGCATTTTTCATTTCATCACTCTCTCAGGATAATAAAGAAAATTTGTTGATATCACTAAGCGATTCTCTTTTAACACTACTTAGAGATATTATTTATGAGATAAAACAAAAAAAAAAAAAAATTTAAATTATTTACAAGTTGATAATAATTTATTTATTAAATTTGATATTAAAAATTTTTGAATATCTATTACGGCACCCAAAATTTGATGTAGTTCATTAAATTATCCATTTAAAATCTAAAATTATCAATATATCATGAATAAAACAATCAAATTATCATTTGAAATTATCATATCATTGTGATAAAAATAAATGAGATATGCTTTGTTTAGATCGAAAATTCTTTAAAGAATAAGAAGAAAAAAAAAACAACAACAACAACAACAAAAACAAAAAAAAGACGATATGCAATTTATATACGTGTATGTACGTGTACGTGTACGTGTACGTGTACGTGTGCGTGTATGAACGTATAAGTACATGTGATATGTGCATGTTTTTTGAAATAAATTTAGATATGCATCAATTTAAACTTTTAATTTTAAATTTTAAAATAGAATGAAGAAGAAAGAGAAAAAAAGCAAAAGAAAAGATGAAGTAAACAATTATTATCATTTATTAATTAAATGATAAACAATGAAATGATAATTTTTTTTCTCGTTGTTATTATGATAATTTATTATTGAATCAAAATTAATTTTAATTTATTGAAAAATTTTAAATTAATAAAGAATAAATTTAGTAAAGGTTTACATCTTAAACTTTTTCAAATAATGAAACAATTTTTTTATGAACATAAATGAGTAAAATATACATTTATATTTATAAAAAAGAAAATTTTTTTATTTCTCAAATAAACATATATACATAATGAAATTATTTATTGATGTTTAACTAATAATAATATTAAATATGATTAAAAAATGATTTTAAAAAAAGAGAAATTAAAAATGGTATTATGAATGTAAGTAAAAAGTAAAAAGTAGACAAAAGTTAAAGTAAATGAATTTCTTAAAAACTTCTTAATGCCATGTATGATTCAGATTATTAAAGTATATATTATATTATTAAATATGTAATATATTATTAAATATAATTACTAAAATTAATTATTAAAAAAAAATTTTATACTGTTATATTATTAGACATCATATTATTAAATATAAAATATTATAATTAATTATCAAAAAAATTGTTAGATATAAATTTATTGAGGTTAAAAAGTATTACTAAAGTTAATTGAAATGACTATATTCTTTTTTAAAATAATTAGCTTTTTTTTTTTTTTCAATACCAATAAATTTTCACAACAATAATTATTATATAATAAAATTTCTTAGTTTTAGTTAATAATATTTTATTTCTTTTTTTCTCCTACAATAACTTTTAAAAGTATGAAATGATAATTTGCGATTAAAATAATATTTTATTTTAATTGCTATATCAAATAAAACATAAATGTTATTTTATACTTTTTTTTTTTTAAATGATATTGCAAATTTATCATTTCATTATTTTATATTATTTGAAAATAACTTAAAATTAAGAGATAAAATTTGAATTGTTTACTTTTTATAAAGTTTGCAGAGATGGAATATGTGTGAATCAGTTCATTCTTATTTATTTTTTTTATTCTGATCTAAAGTAGGTGTGGTTAGAAATTTGTAGAGGTGGGATTTGTGTTAGAAGTGGACAACAATGGATGACATTTGCATCTTAAAATATCGGAAATGATACATTGTCAAAAGTTGAAATATATTTTTTTAGTTATAAAATTTGTGATAAATATTTTTTTCTTTTTTTTTAAAAAAAAGTTTTATATGAGAAGCAGTTATCAGTAATGTTTAGATTTGGAAAATATATTTTGTGATATTAATTGATATACTTATATAATTCATATAATTAACTCATATTTCACATCGTTAATTAATTGATATATTTATATAATTCGTATAATTAATATTTTTATCATGATAATTAAAAAAGTACTTATCAGTAGTAGTTATCAGTAATGATTACATTTGAAAAAAAAAAATCTTTTTTTGATTGAAATTTGTTCTGTAATAATAGGGAAATTGTGATATTAAAAAGATTTGTATCATTTATATCATAAGTAGTTATCAGTAATGATTACATTTGTAAAATGTATTTATGATTAGAATTTGTACTGTGATATTTAAAAAGTAGGATTATATTGTACAAATTGACATGATATGGCATGATATCACTTTCTTTTTTTTTCTCTACAAATAAGAAATGTTGAATAATTCTGATTTAATTTGTTTCATTTATTTCATTTCAGCGATTAATGATGATTCATGATGATAATAATGATAATGAAAATGATGATGATAATGATAATGATTATGGTGATGGTATTGGTGGTATTTGGTATACGAATCGATCGATTTATTTTCAACTATTAATACTATTCGTTTATATATGCAAATTTAATGCTTTAACGATTGATTATATCGATAATAATAATAATAATCATTATGATAATAATGATAATATGATAAATGTATGGAAACACAGTACGCACTGTTCATGGCATTCAAGGTACTGTACATATAATTATATGTATATCTATTATTTTTAAGTAATAAATTTAAATTAAATAATTTTAAGAAAAAAAAAAATGATGCATTGCAGTTGATTTATTAATAAGTATTAATTTAAAAAAAAATTATAGAAATTTTAATAATTAAAAATTTTGCTGCAAAAATTAAGCAAATATTTTAGGCTAGCAATTGCGATACAAAAATTATCGATTGAGAAGATTAAATTTTTCTTTCTTTTTTGAAATTGAATTTTTGTGTAGTCAGTAAAAATTTGTAATTTATTAAATCGATTAAAATAGTTTCTAAAGTATTAAAAAAAAAATGTTGCAAAAATATAGGATAAATGATTAAAAATATGTAAATGAGGAAGTAATCATCATCAGTATCACTTTATCACTATTGAATTTTGCTAGTTGGAAAGATTTTTTGAATCTATTTTGGTTGGCCTGTTAATTTCATTAATAATTAATTTCAAATAGTATTGATTTTGGAGAGGAATTAAAATGTAAAAAGTCGAATAAGTAAGTAAATAAATGTTAACTTTAAATTAAAAAGTAAACAATTATTTGTAGGAAGAAAATTCAATTTGAAATTTATTTCGAACTTATAAGTTTTTGTTCAACTAAGTGTTAAACTTTTTATTTTTAATTTGCTAATTTAATTTAATTCAATTTTTAAATATTGCAAAAGTATGTATTAATAAGTAAAATATTTTGATTATGCAAAATTTAGTAAAGTTTGAAATTTCGGTGCAATCGGAATGCTTTCCCATCGTATGGGTATCGTTCCGGATTGATTTACCTGAGATAAGAAATAGGTTGAATGGATAATGTATGAGAATCCAATGACCTTTCTGACTGACATATTGACATTTCCTTTTTTTTTGTTTACAAAAAAAAAAAAAAAAAAACTAAAATATTCTTCTTTTACAATTTGATAATTTAATTCAAATATTTTTTTAAAGTAAAAAAAGCAAAAATTAAAATATTGAAATTACAAAAAAAATTTTTTTTAGCAATAAATATAAAAATCAGAGAGAAAAATAAAACAAATAATAAAATTATTTATTGATGTTTTATTAAATAACATTTTTTTGCAAATTTAAATTATCACTAAAATTACCAAATTACTGATAATGCTGTAAATTTCACTTAATGTTTTTGAAAATTTTTTATTTCAGATTTTGATAAAAAGAAAAAAACAAAAATGTTTGCAATTGGATGAGATGAAAATTTAAAATAAATCACCGCATGATAAAATGAAAAACAGAAATAGATTATTCAATAAGATAATTTTAAAAGAATTTAAAAAAAAAAAAAAAAAAAAAAGGAATGCAATTAATTAAAATATAACGTTAAGTTACTTTTTAATAATTGTTATACAAAAGTATTTTTTTAAAAAATTTCATTTATGATTTTCTTTTCTTTGAAAAATATATTCATTAAACTTTTTTAACTTTTTTTTTTTTAAATGAAATTAATACAATACAAAAAATTAATGAATTTTATTTTAAATTATATTTTAAAAATTACTTATCATCAACTTTTTTTCCTTTCTTTTTTTTTCAATTAATTTCTTTATATTAAATTTTCATTTACAATAAAAATGTAATAAACAATTCTGTCTTCATCATTCATTTTTCTTATCTCATTTTGATTTTAAAAAAAAAAAAGAAAGAAAAAAGGAAAATTTCTTTTTTAAAAAATAATTTTGATCTGACCGAAAATGGTTACACGCATCATTACGCATAAATTGTTATTATAGGCAAAATTGAAAGAAAAAAAGAGGCGAATTTAAAAAAAAAATGAAAAAAAAACAAATTTTTTCTTCTTGTCAAGGATGATTACTTAATTAGTTAGTCAATCAATCAATCAATCGATCGACCAATCAATCAATCGAACAATCAATTAGTTAATCATTTGTTCAAAAATTATTCAGATATCGTTTTGTTTAAAAAACCAAAAAATTTTTCTTCCTCATTTTCTTTCTTTCTTTTTTGTTTGATAAAAATTCAATTTTTTTTCTTTGATTTAATTTCAACAATTGCAAAAAAAATTATATTTTAATTGTTACAAAGCAAAAATTTTCTTATCCATTAGTTAAATCATTTTTTTATTTTTTATATTTTATTTTTCTATTTTTCATTTTATCATTTTTTTTTTTTTTTTTTTAAAAATAAATACGCTCAATTGACTTTACACTATAATCAATCAAATCGATTACATTCATTCAAATCTCTAACATATATTTTCTACTTTTTATATTATACTTTTTCTCATCCATTTTTTCCTATTTTTTTTTCTCTTTTTTTTTTATTTCATTTCATTCTTTCAATGAAAGCTTTTTATTTTTGTAGAAAAAAAATTTTTATTTTTTAAATTATAAAAATAGTTTTAAAGAACAAAAAAAAAAAAAAAAAAAGAAAATTGCAACATTCATATATTATAATTACAATTGTATGAATTTTAAAAAGTTAAAAAATTAAAAGAAATGAAATAATTGTATTTTAAATTAGTAATTTTCTTTTTTTTTTTGTTTGCATTGATAGGCAATATAAATTGTTAAAAAATAAATAAATTTTTGAGTAATAAATGAAAATAAAAAATAATACCTTTTCTACAAAAAGATAAAAAAATTAAATTCAAAATTTGGTCATTTTTTCATTTGCTAGCAAAAAAAAAAGAAGTGAAACTTTTATATTTTTAGTATAATTAAATAAAGATATAAACAAACTAAAAAAGCAAAAAAAAAAAAGAAACATTAACTAAAAATAAAAAAAATTTAACAATGATTTAGAGAGCAAAATAGTGTAAGTATTATTTGTTGTTATATTACATTATAAAGTAATTGAATTATTAACTGAAATAATTTAAAAAAACAATTCATATTCATAAACAATTCCAAGCATTTCATTACAAATAATTGATCGTTAAAATTAATATATTTTAATTAAAAATACAATATTTGTTTATTTAAATTAATACAATTTAATTAAGTAATCTAATATCGATTTTTTAATTGGTACAATTTAATTAGCAAATGCAACATTGTTTTATTTAAATCAGCATAATTTAATTAAAAAAAGTGATACTTAATAATTAAGTTTTATTATATTAATTTAAAAAAAAAAAACTTTTTAACTGGTATGATTTAATAAGGAAATGTAATAGTGATTCTTTTAATTAATATAATTTAATAAACAAATAAAATATTTTTCAGTGGTGGAATAAACGATCAAATTATTCAAAAGGTAAATTTATCATGTAGCAAAGGTTATCTTCAATGGATTGATCCGATTGGTGGAATGCAAGTTCGATTTTTAATCAAAAATTTAAACAGTGAAAAAATTTGTCTTCGAATACGTTTCTTACTACCAATCTATAAAATATTATATTATATATTAGGTATGCATACATTTATACCTTTTTCTTTCTTTCTTATTATTATTATTATTATTTTTTTTAAATAAAATAAAACATAAAAGTTTTTTGTAAAAAATGAAAAAAAAAAAAAATAAATTTCTACTTAAAAAGAAACCAACCATATGCATATTTTTTAACCTTAAAAAAAGAAAAAACTTGGTTATTTCTTTATTTTTTTTTTTTTTGCTTCGATTATATAAAATTAACATTTACAGATGAAAATAGACATCAGTTAATAAATGTGATGGAAGAATTTCAAAAATGTATGAAAACTGAACTGCTAGATGTGATCATTTTTATTGAAATTTCAAAAATACATAATTGGAAGCAACGAATTGCTGGTTTTCAATATGAAATTTTGCCAGAATTATTAATTAATAATGAACGGAACAAATGTGATATTTGCTCAAATAACAATATTATAAATGCATTTTGTAATAATGCTGATTTTGGTTTGTTAATTTATAAATTATTTTTTATTAATTTTTTTTTTCCTTTTTTTCCCTTTCTCTCTCTCTCTTTTGTTTTTTTTTTTTTTTTGCTTTTATCTTGATCTTACTTATAAAATTATGCAATAAAAAAAGGAGCATTTGTAAGTTCAAAAAAAAAAAAACAAAAGATCAAAAATAAATTTTATCTTTTGGTAATAATTTTTCCAGAAATGATGAATTTTGATCTGAAAGTTTTCCTTATTTTTATTCTTTTATTTAATTATTATTATTTATTTTTCTTTTGGCTATTGTTATTAATTAACTGTATAACTAATATCAAATATTTTGCAGCAAAAAAAAAAGACACAGAAAATTTTTAATTTTATTTTAATTAATTGAACAGGAAAAAAAGAAGGAAAAAGTTGAAATTTAAAAAAAAAAAAAAGTTCTTTTTTTTTTTCTTTCAGTATTTGAAGGTTATCAAAGTGATGCAAATAATAAACGTATATTAATTGATAAAATATTACGAATGCCAATGCATTATCATCAAATAATCGAAAAGCGCAATAATCAGAGTATTTTGAAAGGTAAATTTCATTTTCTATCTTTTTTTTTATATATATTCTTTTAATATTAAATTTGAATTTATTAAAACTTTTTTTTTTTTTTTTTTTGAAAAAAAATAGAACAAAAAAATTTTATTTGAAAACATTTATGAATGGCAGAAGAAAAGAAAACAAAAGTATTTTTCATATTTATTTAAAATATTATTTACATTTTTTTTTTGTTTTCCTTATTTTTGCTTCTCTTTTTTTTAACTTTAAATAAATTTTGTTTTTAAATTTTAAATTTTAGCACCAGTTATTGGTTGTTTATATGAAAAAGATGAGAATAAAACTAGTCGAATTTACATTGCTAAAATGAAATTTGATGCGGTGCATATCATTTGTTCGCCAACAATTTCGCATTATGCGCAAATTGTACAAGAGCAATCGGAAAATGCGCCTTGTCAATTAACAACATTGTGATAATAAAATGTTAATTAAATTGGTAATCTCATTTTTTTTTTTTTTTAAATTTACTACAATATTAGTTTTTTATTTTGTTTTACAAAAATTTATTGTAATATCAGTTTTTTCTTTTAATTTTTTTTTTTTAATATCAGTTTCTTTTTTTCTTTTAAAATTTTTTTTACGGCATCATTTCATTTCTTTTCTTCTGAATTCTAAAAATTATATCAAAATTTTGTTTAATTTTTTCAGAAATAAAAATTAAAAATATAATTAGTGATTAAGAATATTCATTATTAATCACAAAACCTAACAGAAATTATAAAATATTCATTGCTATTATAAATGTATAAAATGCAAATTTATGATAATAAAAAAAAATTGTTTTAATAAAAAAAGAATTAATCAATAAAATATTTACATTTATATAAAGTGAAATTATCATATCAAATTCAAATTTGTTTAAATTTGATCAAAATATAAAAATTATCGTTGTTGTATTATTTTTGTAAATTAATAAATTTTATATCAAAGAAACAATTTTGATAACAAAAAAAGTGAAAATCATTCTGTGTTATAAATTTTACATATAGTATAATAGTCCCATCTTAATTTCATTAACATATATCATTCATTATATACAATAATAATAATTATTATTGTTATTATTATTTTATTATTATAATTATTGCTGCTGTTATTGCTGTTTCTTATTACCATTATTATTATTATTATTATCATTGTTATCATTATTATTACTATTTACTATTGTTTTTTACTACTATTATTATTATTATTATTTATTATCATAATTATTGTTAATATTATTTTTATTATTATAAATACTTTTGTTTTTATTGTATTATTATCATTGTATTATTATTATTATTATTAATAATAATAACATTAATATCATTATTAATGTTATTATTAATGTTATTGCTATTGTTTTTATTACTATCAATATTATTAGTATTACAATTATATTAATTATATATTTTTCATCAAAAAAAAAATTCACTGATTAGTACAAAGTTTTCTCTTTTGATCTTCTTCCTGCGATTTTTTCTTCTTTTTGCATTTGTCGTTAAATATTTTTTTTATTATAAATCATTAAGAGTTAATCAATTTCAGGAATAAATTGCTTATCAAACAATACAATAATGTTATCATTATAATAACATCGTATTTTTGTTTGGAAATATTTGATAGATAAATAAATATTACTAAATATTTTTACGAATATTTATTATTGCTTACACAATTATATTAATAAATACATTAATTAGTTAAAAAAAAAAAAATTGATTGGAAAATTTGTTAGAATTTGTTGAATTGATGTAATTATAAGAATAAATGGATTGATGCTATCTTCTAGAAAATAATATTCTCTGTAGCAATTATTGTTTAGCTCTTATCACTAGTGATAATAATATTAGAAAAAAAACTGATAGCAGTAAATTTAGTTGGGAAAAAAAAAGACAATAAATTAAATTCGATACAATTAATCATCGTGTAATAAATGAAAAACTAATTTCTGCTAAATTTATTTACTTAATTTTTTTTTCCTTTTTTGTTTCTTACTTTTTATTTACTTTGTTATTTTATCATATAAATAAAATGATATGTAATCAATTTAATTTAATAAAAAAAAAAAATTTTTTTTTTTTTTAATAATGAAATGGCAAAATGATTTCTCATCGTTCAATTAAACTTTATCTATTAACAAATAATTGCATTTCACATACTAATTTACCACTTCACTGAATTGATCATTACAGATGAGTAAACTCACAAATATGTCAAAGGAAGAAGGACAAGAAAAGAGTTTAAAGGTCACAAAAAAACTTTCATCGCCAAATTACAATCAATTATCGGTTAATAAGGGATTAGAAAATTGTTATGTTAAATAATTGTAAAATTATCACAATTTTGCTATCAATTATTATTTTCAGTATAATATTATGAAATACTTTGATAATTACCAATAATATATTAAATATGAAGGAGAGAGAGATGGAGAGAGAGAGAGGGAGAGGAAGAGAAAGAGAACAATTTATTTGTCGAATAAAGAAGTTCAAATTGTTAACTTTTTTTTTTAGCTAACTCTCAGTTGAATTATAATTTATTATAAGATTTTCTGATTCAACACTATTTGAGCGTTGCAGTTAGCATATTATTATGAAAATTATGATCAATTCATTTTTGTTTTTTGTCGTTAGAAAATTATTTGCATACTAACAAATTGAATAAACTTATTTACTTTCTATTATGATATAACACATATCATTCTTTGAACATCAAACAAAATACTTACACAGATTAAATGAAATAAACAAAGTACTTCAAAATATGCTTCAAATATAATAAATATAATAAAGAAGTCTACTGCTTAAAAATTTTTAATCTATTTGAAATATGTAGTAGATTTTTGAATTTTTCCATTCTTAGTGTCTATAATTGAAAGCTATAATTTCAGAAATATATTATAAAAATACAATATCTTGAAATAATTTGAAAGTAAAAATTTCATTCTTAAATATATTTTCAAACTATTCATGCTAGTCAAAAAACACAAATTTCTGAATTATCGTCTTATCTATTTTGAATTTTTCTCTTAGAAAAAAAAAAAAAACTTTCAGTATTTTTTCGTCCGCCACAAACCGGTATTTATACGAATAAATATTCGTAATAAAAATCAACAATGTATCCTGAATACATAAGCACAAAGAACAAGTAAAAATCGTTCACGTCTTCGAAATTTTTCAAGTTGGCTCATATTGTGAGAATTTATCTCTGGTACTGAAATTGCTCGTAACTGAAAAAAAAAAAAAAAATACAGAATAAATGGTTGATAAAAAGAAAGCATCATTAACTTCCTGTAATAATAATCAGATTATTCTTCAAAATTTTAAACTTCTAATTATTGATAGCAAAATTTTTTCTTAAAAATAAAATTTTGTGTTTTATAATTTCAAATAATATTTACAATCTATATAGTAAAATTGAAACATCATACCAGCAGTTGCTCTTTTTTATGAAGATGAAGCTTTTCGTATACATCTGCAAGTATAGCAACAAAATGCAAGAAAAACAAAAAACAATAAGAACAATTAATTATGATTTAAAGAGCTTCTAGTAATGTACCAATGAAGAATTAATATTTTCTAATCATTTATACCACTAAAAACTAATTTCATTATCCAAGCTAATACACAACAATCCAATTTCTATTTTTATCTAAATCTTTCAACTTTTTACTTACGTGTATGACATAATCCGCTTATCAATTTATGTAAGTAAGAATACATTAGCCATTTTGCATTTATGCTTAATCTATAAAGAGTGCAACTTCACCGATTACTTTAATGCATCAAACAACGCTTCCTGAGTTTAAATTTCTCCTTACCGATATTTTCAATTAATGTTTAATTCTACAATTACATTAATTTAAAAAATTTTAATTTTCATAAAATTTACATAGAAAAATAAATGAAAATTGCAAAACTGCTTATGTAGTTTTAACTTTTAACTAATATAATGAATTATTTGTTTCGAATAAATCATAAATAATAATGATATAATAAATAATAATAGTAATAATAATAAAAATACTAACCACTCATGAATTCAGCCAAATTGATATCACTTATAAGTGGAAAATAGGCTGTACAAGCATCCAGTGTATCACCCTGAGTTTCCAGTAAAGAAGATGCTGTTGGAACGTAACGTTCGACAGGATTACGCATAAGTTGACAAATTAAGGTACTCAGAGTTTCAGCGCCATTCATTCGTAAACATCGCTGAACTTTGAGCCACATCTAAGATAAATTTTTAAAAATTATATATTTCAAAAAAAAAAAGTCAGAAGTGAAAATAAAAATGTTTTCCCAAAACTTAACTTCTTCATCAATTACTCCTATATTCTTAGTTCTATTATCAACAAAAATGACTGTAACAAAAAAAAAAAAAAAAAAAAATATTCTCTAACATAGATATATGACTACTCTATTTATTCCACCAATATACTATTCATATATCATTTAATCCAACAAATAATTCAAATATTAAACTAATAACTTTTAAGATTTTATTACTTTACTACTTATCCTAGCATAATTTTAATGAGCAAAATAAATGAGGAAAAGTTAATTAGCTTGCCGTATCATCAACAACATTATCAGGAAGAGGTCTCATCAATGAATCACTGCAAGCTACACATGCCTCCATATAAAGAACCAAAGCATCAGCAAATTTATCGCAAGCTAAAATTATTCATGCAAAGAAATTGCAAATAAAACAGTTAACAAAAAATTGCATCATAAAAAGAGAAAAATTCAATAATTTTGCTTACCATAGCAAAAATCAGCATAGGATCGCAACCAGAATGCATTTATCGGATTGACAATTAGTGCATTCTTGAATACCGTATCAAGACATTCTGTTAAAAAAGGTAAATTGAAGCAAAATTCATCATCAGTTCCTTTTTTTCTAAAAAAAAAAAACCAAAAAGATTGAAAGGCAAAATTACTGAAAATAATAATTTTAGAACATATTCTGAATGATACTCTGGCTGTAAAACTATTTATGGTTGTTTGTTCTTCGAAAAGACACCTTAGTGCTTTTATTCGTGATATTTCAATCTTTATTCATTTAAGATTAATAATTTTTAAGAATAATCAACTAACTCCTAAATAATTATTTCATCAGTTTCAAAATCAGCTAACAAAACTTTCTGAAAACTGCATTGAATGACTAAGTAATACTGATGATCCGCTACCTAATTGAAATTAAATTTATTAAACATGTTAAAATAATCAATTTTATGCTATTAAAAACTAAGAAATCATTCTTAGAAATTTGGAGTTAGTAAATTTATGGTTAAGATAAATCATATGGTTTGTTTCCTTATAATAACAATAATAATAAACATTACTCAAAATTAGACTGCCAGTAGTCAGGATGTTCAATAAATATATCTTTATTCATTTCTTGTCCATCACATTCTTTCCTCATTTTTACCACATTTTTAGCTGCACCAAACATTTTACCAAGAAAGCTAATCAGGAAGGATATAGTTCGATATTCCTACAATGATATTTATTGCAATTGGAGGAGAAAAAAAAGAAAAACAACAACAACAACCACAACAAACTATCTTGAAATATTTCCTTTAATCCTTATTTCATTTATTTAAATACCATCATAGATCAAAACAATAATTTATAAGCATACTTTGATGAGTCGTAACATATCCAAAAATTGTACTCTTGTCAGAAGCTGCTTCGTTTGCTCACGCACTAATGATCCATCATTTCGTCTTTTACTGCAATTTATTATTTTACTAAAGAAAAAAAAAAAAAAAATAGTAAATGTTGCAGTTTGTAAAAAAAAAAAGCAGAAGTGAGAAATCTACCAAAATTTTAGAAAATTCACTGTTCATAAAAATGCTAAACAAATTTTTATTGTAAAAATTACATGCCTATTCGATGAAAGATCCTGAAAAGTTGAATTCATAACATGCCACCAGGGACCTTCGACAATTTGACGAGCAACTGTTGGATCATTACTTGTCATATAAGCAGCGATCATTTTAGCTGCATCCAAGAATGGACTTTTCAATCTAAAAATGAAAAAGAAGCACATAAACAAAAAAAAATTTTGAATTTCAGAAACATAAAAATCAAATGTAAGATAAAAATTTATTAGTGCATGTGGCAGAATTGCAATAGTGTTCAAATTAATCGAAATTATTTTTAACACTTTTTTTCAGTAATAAATCAAATGTAATGTTATTTTTAATAATTAAAACTTATTAATAATATAAACTAATAAAATTAATGAATCAGATGAACTTACTTAACAAAAGAACGCAACAAAAAATCCCATTCGCTAGTATTGATAAAAAATGTCACTGTATGAAGCATCATTTTTCCCATTGTTACGGGACTCGTCATGGATGACTGTATTAATGCTTTCACTGTTGAATTCAGTGTTTGAGTAACGTGAACAAACTGAGGATTACTCGATACTCTCGAAAATCGCGCATGCCAACATTCTAACTGAAATGGAAAATAAGCAATAAGGCTTATTTCATTAATTGTTTGACAAGTCATTCCAATGATAATTTAATAATAATAATAATAATAGTGATAAAAATTTGCCAATGATATCATACTTTAGCAATATGATATCTAAAGCAATAGAAAGTTAGCATATATATTTCCTTACTTATAACTAATAAATGCATCACATGAAATTAATTTTTGCACTGAGTTTTCAACTTATTACTGCGATTCTAAATTTATTTTCAGATAATTTTAAAAATTCAAAATGTTATGAAAACCTTCACTTTTATTTCCATTCATTTCATTTTACAAGCAACAAATTATTTAGAAAAAAAATCATCTAACATTTATATACAAAAAAAAAAAAAGTATTTTAACAGATTTTACCTGAACTCGAACAGCATCAAAAGCAAATCGCACTTGTATTTCCTGAATTTTTCCTAATGGTCCCATTTCTTTCACACATTCATTGCAAAATGTACGCCATTGTGTTCCATCCTTAAAATGTTTTTTTTTTTTTTTTTTTTCCTTTTTAATGTCAGTTAAGTCTAAGTGAAAATAAATTTGCTGAATAAATTGAAAAGGAGAAAATTACAACATACCCCAATAACTGCTAGTTGCTCTAATTTGCCTAACATTAGATTTATGTGTTCAAAATTTCCTTGTGAAGCAGCTGCTGACATAACATCACCAATCATTCTGCTAATTCGAAACTGAAAAAAGGAATGTTTCTATCATATTTGAAATTTTCTTTCCATATGTATAGGTAAAGAGGGAGAAAGAGATAAAAAAAAGAAAAAAAAAAAAAAGAAATTGCATATTTCAATAAACACTTACACGACGAGGAACAGTCATTTTTCCAGTCATTTTTGCAAATAAGGATTTTATTTCATTCATATCAAACGAAATAATCAAACGCCAAACATCTGTACCACCATTTAAAAACTCTTAAAATAATCAACATTCACTTACAAGTTCCATTCAGAGAGAGAGAGAGAGAGAGAGAAGTTCAGCAAGAAAGCTTCTTCATTATAAAGAAATAAACTTATATTCAAATCAAAGAAATGTTTTCCATTTTTGAAAAAATTATTCAGAATGATCAAGAGAATAATTACTCACCTTTAATGGCAGCAACGTTTGGCAAAGGATGTACTGGCTGTCGCGAAATGTCTCTGAGATATCTAAGGTATTCACAATCAGGATTCACCTTAATAGAACAGAAGACGATAAGCTAAATTAATTTTCTTTCTCAATAGCAAAAAAGATGAAAAACATTTAATACAGAAAGAAAAAAAAAAAAATTGTTTAGCACAAAAACACAAATAACATATAAAATTTTTTTAAGAAACTCACATTTTTAAATTCTTCCACAAAATTCGGTATTTTTGTAGATAAAAACTGTGTCACTTCCTTTATTAGCTGTGCTTGTGAATTTCTTTTCACCAAACGCAAACAAGTCTATGAAATTCAACAGTAAATATTAATTTAAAGCAATGAAACGCTTAGAATTACTAGTGGTAAAGTTTTGAAATTAAACTCACTTATATACATGAAATAGAAGTTTACAAGTAGGGAGCAATTTTACACACTGACCATGGAAATTAATTTTAAAGAAAAAAAAAGATACCGTAATCAAACGAGAAATAACTGGTTTGTTTGCTGCCAATTTCGTTAATGTGCTTAAAGTAGCCGGAAAACCATTGCAATATTCCGAAATAATATTTTCAGCTAAAATATCATTTACGAGGGCAGACTCTGATGTACAAGCAATCCTTTGACATTCCAATCGATGTACCAATGAATAACTATCCAAAATATCTAATGTCTAAATGAAAAGAACTATTTTGAACGCTCATTTTAATACCTAAGGTAAAATAAAATTTCAAAATTATTTAGTTTCAATTTTATACTACAATCCTAAAATTTAAATTTTTCTAAACTGAGAAAATATAAACCTTTTCATTGATTGTTCCAAACATTAATTCATTTTGAGAACGTGGAACAGAAAAACAATATGAATATGTGATGCCATAAGCGTCACAGTAACCGGCTAAATCATTTTCATTTATTCCAAACACAACATTATCCATATGAAATTTCTTATATTTTGGCCAATTTTTTACAATCTATAAATTATACTTATATTAGTTGTCAAATTATTTCATGCATTCATATTTGTTGTACATAAAATTATAATACGATTCTTCCTATTTTATTTTTATCTGTGTTTTAACGTGTTTTAAGTTCATTTATATATATATATATATATATATATACGTCAAATGCAATTAAAACCATGTTGAAATGATTACCTTTTCTAAGTTATTTCTTACTTCTTGTACTTTACCGGCAGCGAAATGATTGCACATTAATGAATATAAAACCTGAAAACAAATAGTAATATAAATGTGATTATATTATTTTGATTAAAAAAAAAAAGAAAAAGAAAAGGAAACATACATAAATTGGTAAATATTTATTACCGTCATTGTCCAAAAATTGTAATCTAATCGTCTGTTATTTGTTTGAAAATTAAGGACTGGAACCGAAGCGATTCGCATGTTACCAAAATTTAAAATATTATCAGTGGATAAATTTGGTTCCTGAAATGTAAAAGTCATTCATAAATAAACAATAAACAAAAGTAAACAATTTGGTTAACATTTGGTTCCGATATTACTTTCATTAAACATTCATATTCATTCATAATAAAACCGACAAAAAGTAAATCATATGAACATATTTCATTATTAGATTTAGAATAAGCATACATATCGGTAATATCAAATATTACTTAATAATAAGTAATGTATGCATACTTTCTAAATATCATTTTAGTTTCACAATATTGGAACTAAGCATATATACTTGTTCCGGTTTATGTCAGTAGAAGTAATTTTGGATTATTATACAATTTTATATAAAAAAAAAAAAAAAAAAAAAAAAGAAAAATTAAAAAAGCTGAAACCTTTGATAAAGCTTCCAAAAAGCATTCTTTTGTAGGTACAACCATATGTACTTTGCGACTACTTTCTAACATTCTTTTCAAAAGCTTTTCTGCACCTTCAGCACTTCTTCGTAACTGTAAAAAAAATCAATTGATCTAATTCAGGTAATCTTATTAAAGCTATTATCAATAACAGTAATAAGTACAAACGAAATACATATAATAAATAAAAACGGAATATACATATAAAAGAAATACGTATTATTAATCATACAGTTAACTAGTACATACGTTATTTCTATACTGTCAAATAAAATACTAACATCAGTAATACAATTTTTGAATTGTTCCGCTTGCATAAGATTCGCATCAAATTGATTTAGCCTTAAAAAAAGAAGAAAACCATATTTAATTTCAATACTTTTGTGAAGTTATTGAAAGTGTTTAAAATCTAGTAAATACCAACATTTTGTATATATATATATATATATATATATATATATATATCTCCAGTCAAAACTTCTAATATCACTTTATTATTGAAGTAAAAAGTAGAAAAAAGAAATGGTAGGCTTAAACATGCTACAATTGCTAAAAGGAAAATTTTTTCCATTCTCGAATGAAAATGGGAAGAGTTCTACATTATTACTCCTAAAAAAATGCAGCTAAAAAAATTGCAAGATAAAGTTGAATTATTGATAAAATGAAATAAACGACTGTTATGGTAAGCTTTAAATCAAAAATAAGAATAATTTTTAGCTGTACGAATAGTATGAGAGATTTATAACAATACAGCTGTATTAAATAATTCAAAAAATAATTGGAAATAACATAAAGGAGAGCTTACGGATTGCTAACAGTTGGTTTTGCAACAGTTTCAGGAAAGCGACCATCAACATCTACTTTAAGTAACCATGTAGCATATAACCAACATGCAAAAAGTTGCTCGGGCTTCTCAAATTCAATTTTTGATGCTGTATGAATTTCTATCAACACCGATAATACGTCTTCATTCGAATTCTTAAAATTAAGGAATCAATGACAAATTATTTCTCATTAAGGAAAGAAAAAAAATCAAAGAAAGCAATTTTTCAACAGCAGTATATTTGAAGTCATACATTATCCACTGAATTAATTATCTCATAAACCAAAAAATTTTTAACCAGAAATTATATTCAAAATAATCAGTAAACATACTATAGTTTTCGTCGGATAACAAAATGCTACCAATCGATTCATAAGAGCTTTCATGGATATAATATTACAACTGAAAATTAAATGCTTATAATTAACCAACTATTACATTTAAATTCTAACTACTACATTTAAATTCTCTCAGAAGTAAGTATTACATACCACAGTTAATTCCAGAACATCTCCTCTACACCTGTGCCCTTCTCATTCTACTATCAATACAATCCTCTTTTTTCAAGAAAAAATCGAAGAAATAGTTTCTCGATTTTATTATTTATAGTAATCACAGAAATTAACGATATATATTTCCGAAGTCATAAATTAACTCGAATTCCTACATTTTCAATCAATTCACTGCGTAGGTCATATATTTCTCTACTAAAAGTTACTACTGTTTAATAAAATTTCAAAAGAAAGAAACAGTTATAGTTCCAGATGAAATATACCACTGCTTCATAAGGTCAAGATTCCAGTTGACTGATGCAAAACATGATAAAGCACAGATCCATAACTGAGATGATTTACATCGGTTATATGCTAGATCTTCTGAAGTGGTAAACATATTTTAAAAAACGACCCGATTAAAATAATTAACCTTAATCTATACCGGAATTAATATCATCACAAAATTTCGACTATTTCATAGTACAGTCTATCCGAATTCTTTAAGTAAGATCAATTTCATATCCACAGGATATCTATAATTCTAAAACGATATTAGAAATTTGCTATAGTAAATTAATTCAGAATTCAACCTATATAGCAACATTAAAAAAAAAAAAAAAAAAGTGAAATCTAGAATAAAAACCTTCGTCGTATTCTTTTCGTATCAACATATCACATTCTTTATCAATTGACACAGCCTGATCTGTGAACTGATTTGCCAATGCAGATAGCTGCTTGGAATCTTAAAAAAAAATTAAAAAAAAATAATAATAATGAACAAATAAAATTTCATTTTATTTTTTATGCAATGTTTTATTCCCATATTTGCCTTTCATCAAAATTACTATTATTAAAAATTGCAAATTTCATTTGCAATTTTGCCAACCATCCTCTCGGTATTATTGATAGAATCAAAAAAGATCAATTCAGACATATATAAAAGGGCAATGATATCCGTTCTAAAAGTTATCTCGTCCAGAACAATTAATAGTCTCATCGCAAATGAATAAATATCAGTCTGAATGATTGCACATAAAATTTTACTTAAATAATTTATACATGAAAATGAAATACAAATGTTTTCTTTGTATAATTCCAAAAAAAAAAAGGAATATGGTTTGTAGCATTATGAATTTATGTGAGATAGCATGAAAAAAGAAATGCTTTTTATGTAAAACTAAAGACAGTAAACATGTCGTACGAATCTCAGAAAAAAAGAGAAATTACTTTTCATAAAAGTGCAAACAAATATTTTATTTCATTTTTTGGAGATAGAATAACATTTATGATTAATAATTAAACCAAATATTGCGAGATTTTAACAACCATTTAATTCAGTAAATACAAGATTAAATAAACACTGCAATTATTTAATTTTTTCATTGAAAGAAAAAATTCTCACAAAACGACATAAATAAATACCTCCTCAATTAGTCAGAGTTATTCTTACCTGATCTTTCAGCTTCTAAAAATTTTCCAAATTTCTTTCGATCAACAAAATAATCTAGCCAATTTAATGGTGGTTCTTCACGAAGAAAATTCAAATTATTCATCAATCTAAAAGAAAAACGAAATTGGAAAAATTATGCTAATCAACAGGCAAATTATTATTTTGGACATGAAATTATAAGTGAAAAATCGATATACTTTAAAAAAAATAAAGCATAAGAAGAAAAAATTCCTTTCTACCATAATTTATGCACAAATTAGGGAAATTATCAAGCTATAATAGTTTTCCAAAACCTTTCTTATTGTTATTCTCCAAAAGAATTTGATCTCATATACATATATATATTATATAAATTAAAATAAATTTCCATTAATATGTATATTAAATAATTAAATACACTTAATATCATCAACGAATCTAATCTAATCTGATCTAAAAGGCTTAATTTATCAAATGTAAACTAATATTTCATCCTGTAATCTCATTAAATTATCCGAAGTATTATCAGATTATTTGATATGTAATCTGATAATACTGATAACGTCTTCGTCATAACTTCACGCTCACGTACACGTAAACCAAGCAAACGTTATTGCCAAGCGTTATTCTGCATTTTTGCATTTGATGGTCTCAAATTTAATAGCCGGGCCACAATTCATACTCTGTTAAGTTTTGTCTTAGTCTCTTTCTGGTTTTGCTCATCGGTTTCTCTTTGTTTTGCAAATTTTGTTTACTCATACGCATTAATTCAGTCCTTTTATCACTTTGTCATTCTAGTTAAATTTATCAATTTTTTACCTTTAACAAATATTAAGAAGGTATTAAGAAGATCCTACAGATAGATATATTTTAATTAAATGAATATTATTTAAATAAAATACCAGTCATTTTTAAATTTGATCTAAATCAAATATTTTGCCAGTTATTTTGATTTTAATATATATTCTTTATTTTGGTTTCCTTTAAAATATATATTCGTTTAATTTTAAAAAAAAAAAAAAGTTATGTAATTATTTTCATCATTTTTCAAGAGCATTTATTATCAGGTAGTAAGCAACAACAACAACAAAAATACGATGGGAAAAGGAGCAAATGATAAGCAGAGTGGTTACTGGATGTTTATGGAACATTTTATTAAACCGAAATTGCAACGTGAATTGGGTAGACGAGTAGGACCATTAGATTTGATGCATTTTGGAATGCCTCATTGGACTGTATGTTTGTATTTTTATCATTAAAAAATTTATTATTTAATGTAATATTGTTGTTGAAATTTGTGAAATTTTATCGGTGTGTTGTCAGATGTTTTATCACATGCTATAATTTATTGCTGCAGTTTATTTTATTAATGAATATGTTGGTGTATGTTAAAACATTTTTATGAATTCTTGATATATTAAAATTCACTACAAAATTTTTTTGAATATTACATTTATTTTATGATCATACTTTCAATTTTTTTTTTAACATTATTATTTGACATAGTTTATTTTTTTTTTATGCTAATTGCTTATTGGTGTTATTATTTAACGATAAGAAAGCGTTAGATAATTTATTGGTATAGATAAAATAAATATATGTTTTAATATAAGACAGACTGATATGTGATGTTAAATTTTAATTGTACTGGTGAAAAAATGACTGACAAGTATGATGATGTGGATGATTAATTTATATATATTAACAGGTACTATTACTATAGGATTTAAGTTATGAGGAACGACAAGAATGGAAGAAAAAAGCGAAGGAATATAATAATTCAGAAGTGGGAAGGAATGAAAGAATGTTAAAGCGGCTCGATTATCATCGAAGAAGGTATCATGAAGTAGGTTGTTTGGATTTTTTTTTTTGTTTTGATTTTTATTTGGATTTTTTTTTTGTTTTGATTTCCTCTGTTCATCTTGAAATAGTTAAGTTTGCTGATTTGTTAATGTAATATAACACACCGGATCAGATAGTCAATTGATGTCGTTATAGTAGTATTAGGGTTTTTTTCCCCTTTGACTTAAGTATTAATTTAGTTTTCAAAATTTTAGTTCGGATCAGAATGTTTACTTCAGTTATAAAGTTGCCTTTTCAAGCTTTGTAATATATGCCGTGAAAATCTGTTAGTTGTCTTTTTCGTATGTTAAACTCTCTGCGGATATTTTGAAATGTTACAAATTATTCGATGTTTCTTGCAGACAACCATCTGTACTTATTACCTTGCTTATATATACTTTCTTTTTAAGCCAGCAGATTTCTCGCAACCTTGTACGTCAGGAAATTCGAAGTCAAAGACTAAACTGTCGTCATTTCGTTACGATGAAATTGATCAATATTCGCGTAAAGTAAGCTTATGAAACTAAAATATGAGATTCTCAATAAGTCAACTTTCATTAGGAATCGAAAGTTTTGTCTGTTGATGTATCGTTACTATTCATTGTTTTGGATTTTTTTTTTTTTTTGTGTGTGTTATTTAACTCTCAAAAATGATATCATAACTTAGTCTTTCAAGCAGTTTTTCAAATTTAAAAGCTCGGTTTTCTCCTTTTTTTTTTTTATGAAATGTGGCATTAGTTTTTAGTATTTTGCTGGAATTGGTGATGATTTTGAAGCAAAACGTGAAAATGATCGAAAAAAATTCATCGATCACTATCAATGGAGATTTACACAGAAAGGTTGTTTACACAGAAATGAAATAATTCTTTGATTGAGACGTAAATCGATATAATAACGTTAAGCACTGAAATGATTCATTTACTTTTTTTTTAAAATTTTTTGCAATCATTTATTGTTAAGTTTCACAGTGTATTTTGAATGACAATATTTTCATGTTGCAGAATGCGAAAGCAAGAAAGATTTTTTCTATAAATCGGAGATTATAGTTGTGACAGCGAATATTTATTATGAAGACAGCTCCAGTAAGCGGATGATACCATCCGAAATTTCAATATTAAAATTCAGTCTTAATCGCGGAATTTATGGCAAGCGTCATTACATCTTAGGTTTTACGAGAAATGGAATATCATGCGAGAATAATAAAGTAGAGGCTGAAGAAAATGGTATGCTGTTTCATTTAAGTCTGATACGCTAAGAAGAGATGTTGATTTTAGAGGAAATGTTTATTTTGTTGTAATTGTAGAGCAAATGACTGGATTGTTAATGGATTGTGATAGAATATCTACAAATGTCCGATTCGATTATATTCAAGTTTGGGATGAAATAAAAGCTTTTACGAGTATAAATGATAGTGGCGAGAAACTGTTGTTGCTCTCCAAAGATTGGAATACAGTTGTCGGATCATTTGATACCCTTTTTGTGCATGCGAATGAAAAATCATTTTGTAGGTTTTTTGTATATCTTTCTATAACGATATGCCTGTCATCAATTACGAAAAGAAAAAAAAAAAAGAAAATAGAATCCAATTTTGTTCACAAATATTTATTTATTTGAAAATCAGATGAAAAGTAAAACTAATCTATTATCCATTCGAGTATCTAATTTATATTTTTTTTACTTCATTGGTAATTGGATTAAGCAGAAATTTTTTGACCACTAATTTTTAGCATGTATTTCTATAGTTAATTCAATTCCAGCTCGTATTGAAACACATTTTGCAACTTTGGAAGATTATTTCATGGCTCTTTATGCAACAGTAAATGATGTTCGTGTTACTGATGCAATTAAATCTGATGTCGCAATGGAAATGAATGAACAATGGCACCATGCTGTATTTTATGATTTCACAACTTGCGATTTTCATGCTGGATTGAAATATACCGAGCAGTGTCAAGCTAGGAATTGTTCTCTTTTTGCTGCTCACAAAGCCATGTAAGTTTACTCTTGAATATAGATTCTGTGGAATTAAATTAATTTTAAATTATTGCTCATTATTTTATTGTTGAATTTCATATTGTTTGTTACCTTTATGCATCCTAATATCCTTTTTATGTTTAGATATGAATATATATTCCTCTTAAATATTCATATTTAGTAGATCAAAAATTCTGTTTCTCTTAGAGGGACTCAGTAAGTCTATGGGCGTTATCAATGCTTTGGAAAGGATCTATATATATATATATATATTACTTTATATTTAATTTTCAGATTCAACTTTTTTACACTTTGCAAGAAGCATGTTTTTCCTTCATGCAAATTTACTGAACAACAAATATTGAATAAAGAATTATTATCAACAAATGAAGAGTGAGTATTTTCGACAATTGCAGTTAGATGCTTCTTGTCATGTCGTAAATTTTGTCTCTAGAAATTCATAACCAAATACTTTCTAATGATCGATATTTTATTGTTTCAGTGATTTCTTGGAGAGCATATCGCAGCAACAACCACATTTACGATCAACCAAACATGCAGCAAGCTATGGTTCAGTTGAGAATATATCAAAACAGTTGATGTTACCTAAAAATGGAAACACTGAAATAGGTGCTTTTATTTTAGCAAAATACAAATTGCTAATGAAGGCTATGAATTTAGGAATTGTAACATATCAAACAAGATTTAAAATGCAGTGTCGAAAGATTATCTTGGAGTTCAAAATTTTGGTTACAAAACCAATTTTCATTGCCGCATACGAAGAGCTGGGAAATGATTTTGTTGTGTAGAATCTTATATTTTAGTTATTTTTCCGTTTAATAAGCAATGTTCTCGAATTAATATGATCAGCGGCTAACAACTGTTTTCGTTATCTCATTTCTTATCCGTCTTAGCGTACCAACGTTCCGGAAAAATTGCACCATATCCTAGCAAAAACTAAAATGAAATTTTGGTAAAATTCATTTAACCAAAAGCTTGAAATCTTTAAGTTGTCAATTTTCTACAAATGGTACTTATTTTGTGTAACGTTGTATTAGTGATCATATCAAGAAAATTTCAGCTTATAGTGAGAGAGATAGGATTTTCGCTGACTCAAACCTAATTGATGACGATAGTGATACAGAATTATTCCGCAATGCTTCGATCCCGCAATCATTATCTGAAGGCTATCAAAATGATTTGTTTTTGAAAATGTCAAATCAAGCAAAACAAACTTCTACACTCTCATTGAAAGAAATAGAAGAAGCAGCTAATAATAATGTAAAACACATTCAAAAATCATTTTGCGGTCACAATATTTCAACTTATAATACTTGTTCTGTTTCATCGAAATCAAGCGAAGTATTTCTATCGAAAGTCAATCAAAATGGAATTGTTTCATCAAATGGACCATCAACAGAATTTAGCTCAAATTTGTTGTCCTATTCACCGAAGTCGCCTTCTATCGATAATTTACTCCCTGTGCGAACACTTGGCGGTTTCTGCATTCCAAATGTCTGTCAGACAGATTATTCATGTAATCAACAAACTACACTGGTATCATCCAAAGAGATCGGAATTCAACAGAAAAACACACATTCAAGGTTTGAAATATAAAAAAAAAAAATTATTTCCTGTTTCTCTTTGACAATTTGTCTGTCCTTAATTTCGATTTTCCAGTTTTTTTATCACTTTCCAGCGCTAATTTGAGATAACATTATTTTAAAATGTAATTTTTATTTTTTTCTTATTAAATTCAAGCTCTTTTTGCATAATATTTTTTGAATTTTGTTGGTACTGAACTATGCACCAAAAATTTTTGATGTGTCTTAAATCAAATGACAGCGAATCTACTTACTTAAGCAAAAGTTTACTTGGTAATGAACAGAATGAGAGAAAATTTGAGGCATCTACAGATAAATTGCAAAATCAGTCATCTTCTAGTCCTATTCAGCCATTGATTGTTAACAACGAATGATTAGTTATTTTGAGCTTAATGGTGATTTGATTTCATTCGGTTTTTTTTTTTTTTTTTTTTTTTTATATGTATACTATTTGTCACAATGTATTTTAACTCGAAATAACTTTCTTAATATTTTTTTTTTTCCGCTATATCTCATTCTAGGTTTTGCAAGTAAAACATCTGGCAGTGTAGTATGCAAAGAATTTAGAAGCATAATTTACATTATCCATTTCTTTTTTTTTTAGTTTTGTTGATTTCAGCACGAATCAAGAAGCAGACATTGCAAAATCACTCATTTTGGAGCCTGTCATTTGCAAAGGTAATTTAATGATTTTGTCTCTAAGGTCCGGGAAGTTTGGAATCTTTTAAATTCTCCTTTTCTTTGCATGATTATTTTATTACATCCGTTACTGTTTTAGATAAATTATGTATTTTCAGAGGCAGAAATGTTTGGCTGGTCAGGAAACTTACAAAACAATGATCTTGATGAGAAATTTGCCCTGTGGCTAGATTCGGCATATTTTGAACCTATGATGTCAAAAGAGTAAGAAGAAATTTTCTTTGAAATTGAAAGCAAATTGATGCTTTGTGATTTTTTTTACGTTACTACTATTTTTCTTAAACTTGAAAAAAAAGTGTCATATATAACTATATTTGCAATACTCGGTACAGTGAAAGGACAGACCTGGTTTGTGTTCATTAGATATTATCTCGAATGTGATCTGATTGCATATTTGATAAGTGATAAAGATTCCTCTAGATTTTATTTTCCCTGTAAAAATATGTATAAATTGTAAATCTTCATTTGTGTGTTAGTTACACTGTTTTGATTATCTAAATAAAAGCTTGAGATCAAATTAGATTAACAGAATACAGAAGTAATCCAATCAATCCTGTAATTTTACTGACAGGCAGAAGTTTTTTTTTTTTCGGAAATTCATATTTAAATTCAAATTTCAATCTGGTTTGAGTGTTTCAGGGTGGTCCAGCTTTTGGACTTTGTATAAAAATTTGTATAGGAAATTTTCATAGGAAATTTTTCCGTTTCTTGTTGTAAAATTTGTTTTTTCATTTATGTTGTTTATACATACAAATTTGGTGAACATAATAATGTGTTATTCAGTGAATATCAAAAATTATTTCGTTGGAGCTAGTTATCAGTTTAATATTGGAAAATTAATTTACATTGTTTTATTTTTTTATTTAAATATACTGATGTAATTTAAAACAATTCAAAAGTGATGTATATGATGGTGACGTGCGTGATGGTTGACATATTTTATACATTTGTCTTCTCTTAAATCACATATCAATAATTGAGTAAAAATTTTCAATTGTTAATTATAGGATGATTCAATTGCATTAATTGGAGCTAAAGTTTGGATACATCTAAAATCACGCTAATTAGGATATTAATATTTGCTAACATCAAAGGAAGTAAGATTCACATTTCATTAATCATAAAAGAATTATATGTTAACATAATACTTGCTTGTGTTTGCTTTAATTTCATTGAAATTCATGAAGAATAGCATAGATTCTGGTGAAATAATGAGTTAGTTGCGGTACAACTTTTTTATGAAAAGTAACCATTAAAGTGATTTGTAACTGCAAATGTAATTTGAATTTGAAATCTACAGATAAGATCAGATCATTTAGTTACTATCATCATCAATATAAGTGATATCATCAAAAAACTTCTGCTTACTTTTGTAGATTTTTCCGAAATGCAACGTGTCGGAAGTGCAAAACAAGGAAGTATATTGGATAAATCATTGAGTAGAGGCAAAACGGAGGTTTTTTTATTTTATGAATTTAAAAAAAAAAAGAAAAAAGAATTGCAAATTCATAAAAAAACTAAAAAAAAATAAAATGAAAAGGGTTATAAAGAAATGTAAATGTTAGAAAGGAAATCAAAATTGGATATATGATATTTGTATAAGACGGTTTATTAGAAATTTTTGAGAAGTACAGTTTAAACTGTTGCAATTGATATCAATAATTCTTTTTTCTCTCTATAAGCCGCTACTATCATTTGAAGGTAAATTTTTCCTCGTTTGCCCTATTATTTGCGGAGATGATACGATACGCGAATAATCGATCTAATACAGTTGGTGATCTGCAAGATAAGTTAGTATTTTTGATAAATTATAATTTTTATAATTAATTTATTGATTTTAGCAGTTTTTCTACAGTGCAAAATGTATTGAAAAAAAGTATAACATAAGCAGTATTTAATTTGTTGATTTCTAATTCGTACATATGCTAAGAGATACGGGTCGAACGAATAAAAAATTTAAATCTGAATAAATTAAACGTGGATATAAAACAAAAATACTATGCGTCATAAAAAGAGTTATAAGAATAAATTAGAGGTGATAGGTAGGAGTAAAAGAAAAAAAAACTTTAGTCATTGTTTGCTAGAAAATTTCAGTTTAAATAAAAATCCTTCAATCATTTGTTACTTTTGCAAGAATCTTTTGAATTTCTGAAGTTTTTTTTTTTTTTTAAGTCTTATTCATTCATTAAGCATAAAGTGAAATTATTTTTAGGCTTTTAGGCTATGGGAAATTTGTTGGAAGTCGACTGCTAGATGTTATTGTGTTGCGAGAGAAAGGTTACAAGCGTGAGATTAAATTATTAAATATGCTAATGTTTGTCAAAGGAACTATCTGGAAGAATTTATTTAACAAAGAAGCTGATAAGCTAGAGCGAAGTAATGATGATCCATGCCAGTGTAAGTGTTTGCTTCGTAGTTTATTGTGACTGAGAAAAAATCAGTGATACTAAAGATAACAAAATGACAAATAATTGAAAAGCGAAAAAAAAAATCTTTTTTTCCTGCAAAATAGCAAAACTTATCTGAATGAGTTTTATTAGCATGTCAATTAATTGGATAATTTTCATTCTCAACTATGTGGTTTAACTTCTGCTAAAATTATCAATTACTTCTTAAAAATTTTAATTGAAAATCTTAATTCGACTTTTTTTAGTATACTGAGAATGTTATTGTTTAGATTTATTGATTGAAAAAGAGCCTATTGTAAACACATATATATCTGTACCGAAAGACAAGGGAAATTTAAATTGTGCATCATTTATTGCTGGCATCATTGAAGCAGTTTTGGAGGTTAGAATTTTCGCAATTTAAAATTCAGTAAAACCATTTTGTATTTTGTACACTATGATATTGTTTTTTTCTATTCCAAGGGCGAAATATGATTTAATCATTTTTTAGGCAAGTAATTTTCCATGTAAAGTTAGTGCACATTGGCATGATGGTACCACTTATATCATTCAATTTGATAGGCTTGTTATTGCACGAGAAAATTCACTTTTGGAATTGACGCGTTAATGTTTTGATACATTTTATTGCAAAATGAGCGTTTTTTGTCAATATTCTATTTGTATAGGGAAATTAAACGACGATATCTATTGAAGTTATTAAATCTTTGTTTGACTTTTTTTCAGGTAAAAATTTTGGCTTGTAAAACAATATGAAAGTTAAACATGTTTGCTTTTTTGTTTAATTGTTTGATTTTAATGTCTGTTTTATCACTTTACACTTCCTCGGTATTTGTTTGATACATAGTCATTTGAATATTATTGTAAGTTATTTTTGATTCATTGTATTAGATAAAAACATAAATGATACTTTGAAATGTATACTTATATTGGATTTCCCAGAGTTGTTTCCAATTTTAAGATTAAACTGTTTGCTATTTGAATTATGTTTGCTAGTAAACATAACACTCCTCATTGCTCCACGTTGATAGTTCTAGAAATGCAGTACTTAAATTTGGTCTATTCCATTCAATATGTAACTGAAGTGGGGTAATTTTATTTTTTTATTTCTTAATTTTCTTTTTTTGTTTCATAATTTTCTTACTTTTTGTTTTAGAGGAATGTCAGTTCGATGTGGTTTATCATTTTTTCATAAAACTTGGCCAATTACTACTACACGATGGTATACAGTAGAAGTAAATTCACCAGAACAACCGTCAACATCAAAGAGAAATGCTTCATTTAGTTTGAAAAAGATTGATTTGGTACCGGAACGATTACATCGTCATTTGTTTGGTAATTATCCAATTCCTGAAAACACCTTAAAAGATGATCCATTTGAAATGCTTGATTTACCACACCTGGAAGGTTCAAATTTGTTAGATCATTTTCAAAAGACTGCTATGAAGCAGTTTGAACCATATCATCGCCTTCTCATTGAAGCAACTACTATTCGAAGGTTACCTGTTATGCCAAAGGAATGGAATTTTCATCCTGGTTGGACAAGATATGAAATAAACAAATCACCAAAACAGGTATGATTTTATCATTCATAAATGAAAGGAAAAAAAATAGGTATGATAGGAAATTGAAGATTAATATTATTTAAAAGTAGTAATAACCAATAAACAGAAATGTAGGGTTGGATTTTTTCTCACTTTTTCAATTTTTAGTTCTTATTATATTTATCCTATGAAAATATTATTACAGAGCTATACAAAAAATTTATCTTTCTTTTCTTTAATTAATAACTTTAATTACATAATTTACATAACTTTAATTAATATTGGTAGCGCTTATTCTTTCATATGAAAATATAAAATAAAAAGGTGATGTAAACAATTCTAACATTATTAAATATGTATGTATGATTCGAGTAATAGATAAGCGTTATGTTCTTGGAGGTTTTAAAGTTTTAATGGTTCATTAGCTATGGAATATGAAATGAAATTATATTCATTTTCGAATGTAAAATTTACTTTTTCCAATGAAACTTTTTATTAATGTATCAATGAAACTCTATCATATCTATTTATCTGCTTATATGGGAAAGAAAAAAAAAACGGCTTCTTTTTTTAGGTTGATAAGCCACTTGAAGATTTGATATTTTTTGATGTCGAGGTATGCGTTCGTGATGGATTACTACCAACTCTTGCTACTGCTGTAACACCAAAAGCATGGTATGATTTAATCAAGCATTATAATATGATTGAAATTTATATATTAGATTTTAGAAGAAAAACCATTCTAAATAACAATTTTTTTTTTTTTTTTTTGAGAAGGTTTCAAAAAAATTGCAAAAATATTAAACTTGAAGATTTTTATTAGAAATGTTTGTTTCTTAGGTATTCATGGTGTAGTGATCGTTTGGTAAATGGTGGAGACATACCTGAGCTTTACCGTTTGAATCATTTAATTGCATTTGAAGCAAATGAAAAAAACTTAAAACATCGTTTAATTATTGGACATAATGTAGCTTTTGATCGCTCAAGAGTTCGAGAGCAGTATTATAGAAAGGTAAATCTTATTTTAATATAAAATGTCTTACTTTAAATATGATTAATTGGAAAGATGATTATTGTTGTTTCTCGAAGTATTTAACAAACTTTAAATTAATTTTCTTTTTTTATTCTTTTAGAAAATAAGAAACTAAATATTATTTAGGGGACGAATACACGATTCTGGGATACAATGTCAATGGCAATACCTATATATGGAATGGCAGATCATCAAGTAGCCCTGTATGAGAAGAAAGATACGGAAGTAGATGATTCCGGAGTAAGCATTTTTGCAATATTCCCTTATTTTTTGAAATTTATTTTCAATTCTTTTTCTTTGTTAGTTTTCTAGAATTCATTTTTTGCCCAGTCTTTTGCTTTAATTCATTCATTTCATATGTAATTTGTCAAATTTTTATATGATCATATAGAGCTAGATTAGTTTATCTAAAATTACCTATTTTTTTTTCTCATTGATGATTGAAAATTGGAAAGTAATGATGATAAATGGAAGTAAAGTTTAATAATTATTTGAGTTAATTTTTATATTATTCACCAAGGTGTTATAATTCATGTGCTTGTAAACGAAAATAACGGCTCTTAAAATATAGTTTAATATTAATTTTTATTTTAAAATAAAATCTTATGTAAAAAAATTTTCAAAAATTTGTTTTAATGCGAATATGCATGTTGCATGAACTGCATGTTTGCATTATATCATTAGCAGTTTGATATCTCACATATATCAGCTATAAATACTTTGAAAATTAAAGTTGACTATTTGAAAAATTTACATTTAGCCAATTGGTTGGATTGATTATTGGCGATCGCTTGTGTGTAAAAATTCATTAAGTGCATTGCACGAAAAATTATGTGGTACTACTAATTCGTTGAAGCCATTGAACAAATCACTACAAACATTTTTCGTGAAAGAACCTATTGACGAAATACGTCGGTCATTTCAGGTTAGTTAAGTATATTACTAAGCAGAAATCATCAGGCTTATCAAAATTTATCAATTTCCCTTTTAATTTTTTGATTGATTACTATTCACATTGAATGGATAACTGATTTAAGCAGTCTTAAAAGATCATGATTTACAACAGTAAATTTATCAATTAATTAAGACTACTACTGATTATACTGAACGGAATATATATATTTCTTGTATAATTGAATTTATTACTGAGATAATGGGATATTGAATTTATTCTCTTCAATTTTTCAATCTTCAGTTCTCTTTTTTCTTCTTTTCAGGATCTTACAACATATTGTGCTTATGATGTTGTAGCTTGTTTTGAATTGTACCAAGTTTTATATCCTGAATTTACAAAAAGGTCCTAGTTTCAAAATTATTTTACTGATTGCAAAATTATTTTACTGATTATTTTACTGACTGATTGCATCTTTTCTTTAGCAATTACACTTTTTCTTAAATTGTTCTTTTGATCGCTAATTTTTAGATTTCCTCATCCAGTAACATGGCAAGGAATGCTTGAAATTGGCAATGTTTATTTACCGGTTACAAAGAATTGGCGGAAATTTTTCGACAATAATGAAACTCGTGCGAATAATGAGAATAAGATTGCTGCAATTGGAGTAGTATATGCAGCACGTGAATTGGTGGAAAAATTGGAAGAGCCGATTCAATCGTAAAATGTTTAAAACTTTATTCATCTGAAACAAATTTCAGAAATATTATAAGCCTTACATTAGCAAAGAAGTGGAAAAAAAAGGAGAATTTTGATTTTTTTTTTTTCCATACTTAACTTTGATGTTGCTTTTAGATACAAAAATGATCCATGGATGTGGTCGGTGGATTGGAGCAGTCGGAAAGGAGAAGAGTTTCCCATGTATGTGGTACTTCTTACGATATTGCAATCTAATTCTGATCTAGTTAAATTATATTAATTTAGAAGTTTAAAATATCAATTATATCAAATGTAGTTTAGTTTAAAATAGTAAAACGAATGTAATGCTACATATTTTGTGTAATTTGATATTAATTTTATATTGGTTAATATCTTAGTTAATATTTATATTAGTTTATATGACTCTATTTAAAATAAATTAGTGTTAAATTTGATATTAATTTTGTTTTAGATGGTATGAATCATTGCTACGTACTAGGAGCCTTCTTCATATGCCAGTTGAAGAGTTATCTCAGGCAGATGTGAAATTGAAAAGCCGTGTTGTACCACGATTATTCGGACTTTGTTGGGGACCATATCCATTACACTACAAAACTGATAAGGGTTGGGGATTTTTGGTTCCAAAAGGTAATTTTTTTCTTCTTATGTAGATATTAAAATTCACCAGATTTTTTTTTTCTTAATTTTTTTTACAGATCGTCGTATTGCTTTATCTGATGTGCCAGAAATGGACGAAGTTGTATTAAGACGAGGTGTAAAAGCCACGATTCCTGTGAAGTAAATTTTTTTTATTTTTAATAACCATCATATTACTTTAATTTACTATTATATTTGATTAAAGATTTTACTGTGTAGAAGATTGTTTTTTTTTCTAGAGCAATCCTTAGCCTAATACAACAAAATATAGCAGAAGGTATTGGAGATGTTCTGTTGACGCATTCGCATTCATCATCAACAACAATTAGTATCTTCAATTTTCACAAATTGCCACATCCTGTATTATTTTTTTTCTTTGGAATATTTTCCTGTAGAATAATCTCTTCAATGAAATTTCATCAAGTAGAAAGGAAAAACTTGTTGTTGATTTCTTTTTAGTAACATTTATATTCAGGATTAAGAATAGAACAGTACATTGTTTGGTGAGAATCATTTTTAGGCTAAGTTTCTCGAACTTATTTCCCATTTCTGTTTGTATTTTCATCAAAACAATATCATGCTAACTTATATGAATTGCTTTTTCTATTATATAAAGATGGAACGTAGAATCTTACTAGTTAGGTAATTTCTTTAGTAATTCTCTCTGTAATTACTTGATAAAGGTTGAGTATTAAATAAAATAATCATTATGTAAAGATGAAATGTAGAATCTTACTAGTTAAATAATTTCTATAGTGCTATTTTGGGAATAGAATTTTGATGTTTTAGAATGGTGAACATGATAATGTTGGTGATCCAATTTCAAAAGCATTCCAACTGGAAATTGATGAAGGTGTTTTATGGCCTGTGCGGTACAAGAAGGAGTTTTCAGATTTATATCGTGCAAGAAATACCACACGATTTTGGAACAATTATAGGTTTTTCTTCTTTTTTTCTAAATTAAAAAAGATTTATTTCTACTTTTTTTTTTTACTAATTTCTATTTTCTATCAATTAATTTTCTCTTTTCTCTAGTCAATTTATTGTTGATTTTTATTCTTATAAACAATATCATGATTACAATATATTGGTTATATGAGACGATCAGACGACTCATTCAATTAGTTTGAGATGATTACTAAGATTTCATTATAGTTAATCTAGCCAATCATTTTTCTTATTTCATGTTTTGCTTACTCTCTTCTCTTCATTTTTCATTTTCAAAAATTTGCTGAACATAAAAATGTCATGCAGAGATCGGTTTCAAGAGCAAGTAACAATTTGGCTGGATGAAAATGGTGATGAAGGAGCTATTGCGCCATCAATTATTCCAGCTGGTACAGTAACAAGACGAGCTGTTCATAAACTTTGGTTGACAGCTATCAATCCAAAAGTATTCATGTTAAAATATTCATTTTTTTCCATTACTTTTCTTAAAAAGTTTCTGGCTAGTAAAATTTAATTAATTAATATTAGTGACTCAAATAATAGTTTGTTTTTTTTTCTGCATTTTATTTTCAGATTATATTCCACTTTTTTTTTTTTTTTTTTGATGTTTATTCTTTTTATATTTTAAATTTCTACAGGATGATCAAATGATAGGTACCAATTTGAAGTCAATGGTAGAATGTCCTGAAGATTGGCATATAGTTGGTGCAGATGTTGATTCACAGGAACAATGGATAGCAGCAATGTTAGGTGATTGTTGTGTTGGAAAAGGTACAGCTGGTGTAACTCCTTTTAGCAATATGCTTTTAGCAGGATCTAAATCTGATAACAGTGATTTGCATAGTGTTATTGCGAAGGAAGTTGGTATTAGCAGAGATAAAGCAAAGGTTTGTTAATTAATAAATGAAATTCTTTTACTTTTTTCTTTTCTTTTCTTTTATTGATAACTTTATTTAAAGTAAACGTATTATCATTATCTATAATTCTTTAAACGATTTTATCAGCATTATTAGTGCTTATTATATTATGTACATTTTATTATAAGTTGCATTAGTTGATTTAATTAATTGATTGATTTTCATTTATTTTATATTATTGAATATCATTCACTGAAAATAATATTTATTGAAGGTATTGAATTATGCACGACTTTATGGTTCTGGAATAGTACATGCAGCTGAATTTCTCATTCAATCAGGAATGAATGCTACGAAAGCATTAAATGTAAGCAACAAATTATTCGCTACAACCAAAGGCAAACGATTCAAGTAATATCTTTATTCTTTTTTGTTGTTATCTTTCTTTTCGAACTAATCTGTTGAGCGGAAAATAATACTTTAAGATAGTATTTATAGATTAGAAATATAAATTATTTAATGAAATTAGGAAATCATATTATATGGATTGAGATGTAGCATTATTTGTATCATTTATAATAATATGTAGTTCTTTCATAATAGTTCTTGCTTCGTTTATTTTTTGCTTTTGAATTATGTATTTATCTCGAAATTAAAATTATTTACAGCTAATATTCTAGATAAAATGATTAGCGTGATGAAAATAAAACAAATATTCAGTTTCTTTTTTTTTCGTTTTGTGAAATTAGTAATAAAATCTTTTTTTTTTTTTTTTTCAGTTTTTTGAAATTAAATGAAAGTTACAATGATTATTTTCGTTGGTACATCGATAATATATGCCCTTCAAAGATGAAAGCAGATTATGTGTATGCAAATGGTACTTATTTCTTACCGGAATATCGCATTCGACAGGGGTATGTAAAATTTATATGGTTGTAATTGACGATTTTGCAAAATTTCTATTAAGTGTAGCAGTTAATGCAAAAATTGAGAATTTATTTTCAAAATAAAAAGAAAAAAAATGAATAGAATAATTTAATGTAAAAAAAAAAAAAAGTTAATATTGAAAATTTCTGAAGGAAACTGACGCTAAACTTTGAAGACTGGCTTTATGAAAGTGTATGGAATAAACTGCGTGAAAATGGACAGGATGAAGTCAATTTCAGCAAAGATTGGTTAATTAGTCAAATTTATGATGGTTGCAATGAGTATCAGCTGTACACTGGAGGCTTGTAAGTGGAAAAATTTATTTTATTTAATTCATTTTTGAAATTATCAGAGTAAAATGAGTGGTTTGCTTTAAAAAAAAAAAAAAAAAAAAAAGGATTATTTACAAGATGAAATGAATCATCCAGAAGATGGTAAGAAAACATTTGAATTTTTGCAGTGAATCTGATACGTTCAATTATTTGGAGCTAACATTGAATAATCCAAATCCGCGTACTCCAGTATTAGACTGTCAACTTGGTTACTGCTTGACACCGTTACCGAAGGATGTCAAAGATCATGAATATTTCTTAAAGAAATATCGACGTTCAATCATAAATTGGGTATTCGATAGATCATATTATTATTAATTAATGAGAGATTATTAATTTAATTATTTATTTGAGTAGTTCAGTGATTTGAAGGTTAACGTAGAGAAATTTTTTTTGAGATAGCTATCATCATTATAATATTATTGTTTGTAATCTTTCTTTAAAATTTGTCCACAGAAATAAACATATAAAAAACTAATTTTTACGAAATATTTTGAAATAAAAAAGAGAGGAGATTTAAAATAAAATAGAAGTGAAAGAAATTTTCAAAAATAGTTTATGAAATTGTAAACATAAATTTTGTTCAGAATTCTATATTTGATGATCAAATATCTGATTGATTAATAATTTATACTTATAACATTACGTGACAAATTTTATAATATCTCTAGTTTTGGATGATGCAATATGTATTTACATTTTAATTATCCTTTTAGGTGGTACAATCAAGTGCTGTTGATTTTTTACATCTACTTATTGTATGTATGAAATGGCTTTGTGAAATTTATAGTATTAAGGCTCGATTTGCTCTTTCCATTCATGATGAGGTAGATTCATTTCATTCCTGAAAATTAATTTATACTAAATTGAATAGCAGAGAATTTTGAAATATCTATGGTGTTTTTTTCTTATCTCGATAAGATATTTGAAATTTTCATGATTATATTTCCTCTTTTTTTTTTTTTTTCTTTTTGACATTGATTTGGATAAAGTAATTTTATTTTCAGATTAGATATATTGTCCCAGCAGAGGATCGTTATCGATGTGCACTAGCGTTATCATTAAGTAATATGTATGTGCGTGCTATGATTTCTCAAAAATTGGGCATCAAGGAACTACCGATGGTTTGTTGATTTTTTTTTTTTTTTTGAATATTTTTTTTTCTAAATTTGTTAGTAATATTTGCTTTTTGTTGTGAATAGCGAATATTGAAAATTTTGTATTGTTTTGTTTTTTTATAATTTTTCAAGTTATTTAGTGTTAAATTTACAATAAAACTAAACTGTTTTACTTTATGAGAAAATCATATTTAATTTTAACACTTATTTTATAAATTTCAGTCGGTTGCATTCTTCAGCCAAGTTGATATCGATCGTGTACTTCGAAAAGAGGTTAATTTAGTGTGCACAACGCCAAGCGGTGAATGCATTCCACCAGGTTGATTTTGATTCTATTTTTTGCATGTTTGAATGAAATTCAAATTTTGAGGTCAAAATTGAATAGTGATGTTTGAACTATTATTTGTAGATTAAATGAATGAATTTTGTTAAGGTGAAGCATTGGATATGAATGCTATTTTGGTGAAAACTGGTGGTACGTTGAAAAAAGTTGCAAATGCATCCTTTACCGCCAATGCGGCAGTTCAACAACAAATAGTATTAGGGAAAATAGTGAAATCTGATAAGAATCGAAACAAAAAGAGATTATCCTAAATTTTAAGACTATATTTGATTCCCAGTTATTATATTGTTGTTAATTAATTGATGTAACATCATATTAAATATTTTCGTTGTTGAATTTAACTTGTAAATGAATAAATGTTAAAAATTAAAAGTATCATTCATTACAAATGATATGAGATTATCAAAAATATTTAATGATCAGTTATATCCATTTAACATTAATACCCGTATAAAGAATACAGCAATCGTGAAAATTAAACGATCATCATTATAATATTATTAAAACATTTTGATAAATTAGTATTACAATTTCAAAATAATACATTTTAAAGAAATAAAAAAACAAATAATCAATGCATATATGCTTTAAATAATTTCATTTTATAGCAATTACTTTTTATACAATATGATACATTCAAATAAGTGAAAAAAAAAAGAGTGAGAGAGAGAGAGAGAGACTGTTCAAATAGATAAATTGTCTTTAAATATTGATCTTGTTGTTTCAGTCGTTTGTATTGTATAAATTGGTGGTAATGTTTGCGCTCTCGAATTTTGTTTTTGCATTTCTAAAATTTAACATTTATAAAGAAAAAAAAAATCTCAAAGAAAAAAACGAGAAAATTTGCTTTAATTTCATGAGTTCATTAAAGTTTTATTCCTATCATTCCTATTTTTATATATAGATTGTTTCCTCTTTATTTGCACTTTTTCATTTCATATCAATTTTGAAAAAAAAAAAAAAAAGTTATTCATCAGTTCAATCTCAACTTGTAATTAATTATTATAATTTTATTTTAGCTTATTCTTTAAAATTAACACTTCCTAATCATAAATTGAATTTGAATAGAATTTTTGATTAAAAATTTTAAAAATCAGTCCTTTAGTTTTTTTTTTTCTTTTAAATATTTCTTCTCATTATGCTGAAATATAATTTTCTGTTGTCTTATTTTTTACATCCATTACAAAATGATAAGAAACTTTTCAATAATTTTTTTTTTTTTTTTTAAGGGAAAATTATTGGTTGCATTATTCATAAGCTATAAGTGAACTAAATTCTTGCTTATATTGTTGTATTATTTTAATTTTTTATAATTTATTCTAAATGATACAATTATAGTCTTATTAAGTATATTTTATATGATCTTCTATTAACTTTTTTTTATTTTCTTTTACTTTAAATATTTCTTTGTAAGTTTTTCAACGATTAATCATAATGATGTTTTCTAATTTTTCCTCAAAAAAAAAAAAAAAAGGGAAAAAAAATTACATTTAATTTATCGTTTAAATATTTCATGAATTAATTTAACATAAATTTTTCATCTATATTATACAATAATAAAATTTATGCTAGCTTATTAATTTAGTTAGCATTTTTTATAAAATTCTAACTTGGAGGAAGTGTTTACTTATAAGTAATGAAAAAGAAAGAAATGCACAATTAAAGTTTAAAAAAAAATAGAAACTAACCATCTTTTTGCTCTTCGATCATTTTAAGCGCTTCATTATAGGTAGGTAATTGTGAATTTGTTGGAACAATTGGTAATGGTGATGTTAAAGCGCAAGTGGAATATTTTGGCGGTGATTGTATTCGGTCTTCTTCCTCATTTTCCACTTCCACTTTAAAATTCATCAATAATCTGAATAAGCTGAAATAATTGGAAGCATTTTTATTCTTATCACATCTTTTTTAATTTTTTAAATTCCTTTTTATAAAACAATGAGAAAAAAAAAACTTATATATTTTTCAAATTAAATTAAAAGAAATACAATTATGGATGAAACTATTTTTAAATTAGATTAAAAATAATGCGTAATAAATTTGGAGCAAATTGAGATATATAACAGGATGAAATGATTTGTAACTGATATATTTACATATTCCAAAAATTTGATTTAATTTTTTTAAAGCTTTAAGGAAAACGATTGTTTTTCTTAAATTTTTTAGAGTATTTATATAAAATATTTGATGAATAGCACATGTAAATGAGCGAAATTTTTTTGATTAATCTATCTTTTTAATCAAAAATTGAAAATATTTATAAACTAATTTACCTAATTTCGATTGTTGTACATATAAGTGCCACAATAAGCCATATATTTTCCGGTGTAACATAGCATTGTTCCATTACCAAACCATCAATTAATTTGCATATTAAAAATGACAAATATGTCGCACATAAAATCTGTCGCAAAAAAAATTTCAGTTAACATTTTATTTTGTTTTTTTTTTTTTTTTGCATTTCTTATTAATATTCATCTATTTTCCGGTGTAAACATTGTTTCATTACCATTATTTATATTATTATTATCATTATCATTATCAGATTGGATTAATAATTTTTAGCAATTTAGAAAAAAAGAAGGAGAAAAATTTGATGATTCAGAAAAAGGATAAAAAAAGCTACAATAAGAGAAAATGTTTTCCTTCTTTTCTTTTATTTTTTTTTTTTTGAATACGAAAGAGAAAAAATATATATTTTTTTTTAATTTTTTTGTTTCTTAAATATAAAAAGAAAAAAAACTTTTTTTTTTTTGAAAAGTGTATCATTTGAAAAGTTTAATTTTATTTTAAATTTTTGAAATATGTATATTATCATTGACTGATGTGAATGGATTTAAACAGATGTGACTACTAACTTTATAAATGACACAAACATATCATTTGTGTATCATTTTTAAACTTTAATTTTAATTTAAAATTTTTTTAAAATTTGTATATTATTATTATTATTATTATTTAATAAAACAAAAATGGATATAAATTGATGTGACTAACTTTATAAATGATACAAACACATCATTTATCATTTTTAAATTTTAATTTTAATTGGAAATTTTTTAAAATATTTATATAAGCAACATTTGATATAATACAAAAGTGGAAATAAACTGATGTGACTAACCTTATAAATGACACAAACGATGACAAGTTGTGGTATATGAACAGCAAAAGCAATACCAGCCAAAATTGTAAATGCTAAATTAATCAGTGCAACGATCAGTAATGATTGATTATTGTTGTAAATGATAAGAAGTGAAGAGCAAAGTGCAATATTCATCACACATAATGTAAGTATTCCAAAACTTTTCTGCAAAAAAAATGAAAAAAAGTGGAAAAAGAAAAAGTACAATTTGTTTAAAAATAAAATTAATTAAATTTCACATAAATTTAAAAAAAAAAAATGCTGAAATAAAGCATGGAAAGTAATAAGCAAAATGTTCGTTTTTGTCTTTTCAAAAGAAAATTTTTTTTCCTAATGTTAAAATTTAATCAATTTTTTAATTTTGTTTTTTTTTCCCCTCTTTTATATTAAATTTATAAAATTTATATTAAATTAGTAAAATAATAAATGAACAATATATTAGAACAATTTTTTTTTTTTTTTTTAAAAAAATAGAAAGTTGAAAAGATAGTAGATATGAAGAAATGAGTTTTTTTGCGATCAAAAAAAAATTTTTTTTTAATTATTCAGTTTTTTTTTCTTCATTTTAGAACTATCAATCAAAATACAGTCGTTTTTTTTTTTCTTTTTCTTTTTTTTTTTTTTTTTTTTGTAAATTCTGGAAATGATTAGCATTTGAAATTTATATCTCTACCTTTGACCTTCTTAAAAAATTAGCATATGTAAGCGAATTATTACCAATTTGAATTCATTTTACATAAGTTCAAAAAAAACCAATAATTATGAATGAATAATTAGTAACTTTTACTATTCCAATCTTCTAAAAATTATTTTTTTATTTAAATAATTTTATCCTATCAATTAATTTCATTAAATTTTTTTTTTTTGCGCAAGAAAAATTTTAATTTTATACAAATTTCATTGTTATAAATGAAAATTATACATTATGTATTTTATTGAAAACAGAAAAATGCTAATATTTATAAACTGCTGAGAAAAAAAATTTAATAGATAAATGAATACTTTTTATATGCATATTAAATTTCTTTTTTTATAAGTATTTAAAAACTTTCATTTAATTTTAAATTTTTTAGTTTTTTTTTTCAGAAAAAGAATTTTTTATGATTTTAAAAAATTTTAATTCTTATGTTTGATTTCTTTTTTTTTGTCATCACTTTCATTTGCTTAAAATTTACCTTTTTTTGGGCAGCAGAATATTGTTCTACATTTGGATTATTTTGATTGTTATAACTTGAACAATCACTTTCATTAGCTGTTTGTTCTCGTGATGACAACGGACCACAATTTCCCTCCATGTTTATTATCTGAAATTTTAAAAGAACTAATTAGGTAATTAATTATCTCATTATTTTATTATTATTATTAATATTATAATTATTGCTAACTATTACTGCTGAAAAACTGATTGCTTTCAAAAATAATAATAATTAAAATAAAATTATGGAAAAAGAAAAACTATTTAATATGAAATATAATCGATCGTAAATAATATTACTAATATTACTAATGCTGAAGAACTTATTACTTTCAAAAATAATAATGTTAATTAAAATGAAATTGTGAGGGAAAATTGTTTAAGGTGAAATGTAATTCATCGTAAGTAAAGTAAAGTAAAGTAAGGTAAGTTACAAGTACTAACATAAGTGTTGTAGTAATATTCTATTAAATAACAGATTAATATAATCATTTAATATATTAAAATATGCATTCTAATAGATATAACCATGATTATGAGATTTACAAAAAAAAATAATTAATTATCTTTCCATAAGAAATGTTAAATTATCAATTTAATTTGCATATTTTAATTCGAATTTGGTTAAAATTTAAAAATTTTATTAAATTTAATGTTATGCGCGCTATTATATAAAAATTTCAAATTAATAATGGAAGTTGTAGTAGTGACCGAATTTAAACTGTCAATTTATATTAGATAAAATCAGATTAAAATGCAATAATGCAGTAATATTTTTTTTTTTTGAAGTGAAAAAAAATGAGATTAAATTGCAATTCGTTGAGATTAAACTACAATTCGAGAAAATTAGCTCAAATTTTGATGATTTTTGTATTTCAAAAATTAGCATATCATTAACAGTATCAGAAATAAGAGAAAAAAAATGAAAATTAAAATTTCATCTATTTTAATTAAAAAAAATTGTAAACAATCAAATAGAAATTTCCTCCAATCAAAGTGTTTTCTTTTTTTTTTTTTTTTTTGTTCACAAAAGGATAAATTTTATTTAAATAAAAAATTTAGCAAAAAAATTTTTATTACTTGGATTGAATTTGAAAAATGCCTGATAATAAGAAATATAATGTAATATCAATGATGAAACTGCTAATCAATGTTCTTTATCAATATCGCTGGAATGAAATTCTTATCACTAGAATATTCCGTTAGTTATCAAAAAAAGGAAAGGAAAAAAAAAAAAGGAAGGAAGATAAGAAGGAAGAAATTGAAAAATTTTAATCATTGTAAAAATTTTTTATCAATTCATAAATGATAAGAGATGAATAAGTTATTTTGAAAAGAAATCATATAAATATTGATAATAAAATCTTTGATCGATTTATAAATTATAAATGTATGAAAGGTATATTTTTAAGGTCGATTATTTGACAAATGAATAAAATAAATTAAACATTTGAATCGAAAGACATTTCATATCAAAGAAAGCACATTAAGCTTTTGTTTCTCGTTTTTTTTTTTTGATAATTTTACAAATTTAAATGACGAATTTGTTAAATTTTTGATAGATTCCTTATTTGTACAAATAATAAGTGAAAATCAATAAAAAAGGAAAACATTTGTTTTTTGATAGATTCCTTATTTATACAAATGAAAATCAATAAAAAAGGGAAACATTTGTTGTGGTAAATTTCGATTTTTTTTTTTTTTTTCTTTTCGGCAATAAAATATGTGAAATAAAACAAATTTAAAAGTAAACATTATTGATTGATTAACTGATTGATTAATTGATTGATTTATTCAATCATTCAATCATTGATTAAATGGTCAATTGATTAATTGATTTGTAAATTGTTGTATGAAATATATATATATATATATATATGATTTTATTATTTTCTGCTATCTTATAAAAATTACAAAAAAAAAAAATTTTTTTTTAAATATTTTTTTTCTACCATTTATATACTTTATAAATTGTATTTATAAAAAAGAATAATAGTAGTAATTAAAGTAGAAAAAGAAATGAAAGTACCAAATAATAAATGGGATCCAGTGTTGACACTGTTTGCAATGGAATACTTTTTAACGAATGTTCTCGAAATGAATGGAATTGAATTTGTAATCTCGAAGTGTTTCCTGTAAATAAGTATAATATTATAATTTTGCGTTTTTGTTTTTAAATTTCTTATCGAATTTATACGAAAGTTAAAGATGATGCCTTTATTCATTTTTTATTTTACTCTTCTTATTTACAATTAACCTCTCTCTCTTCCTCTCTCTCTCTCGCTCTCTCTGATAATTTATCTACTAAGTAAGAAGTGCAAAAAAAAAGAGAATATTCTAAAAAAATTTACTTAGTCTTAATTTTGAAAAAAACAAGGAAATAAAAACAGCAATAACAATAACGATAGCAACAGCAGCAACAATAACAGCAATTGCAACAACAATGACAACAATTGCAACAACAACAACAAAAACAGCAGCAACAATAATAACAATAGCAAAAAAAAAGAATATATACATTTGTTATTTTTTTCATTTCATTTTTATTTTAATTAATTGATTAATTAATAAAAGAACGTAAATAATATTTGCAATAATTTATTTCTGCGAAAAGAAATAAATAACTTTTTCTAAAAAAATACTCTAATATTGCTAATGAAACTAATGAAATGATTCACAAAAATACCAAATAGTAAAAAAAATATAATCAATAAATTTCATTGTAAAAGAAAAAAAAAAATTCTTTTTTTCACTTTCTTTAAACAATAATTTATTTGTGTTAGTGAAAACGAAAAATTGTAAAACATTTTCATCAATGTAATAAATTCTAGTAATATTTATAAAAAAAAGTTTTTTTTTTTGATTTCATTTATTTTACTACGAATAAATTTATTTTTATTATTATCAAAACAAACAAAAAAAAAAAAAAAAAAAATTACCATTTGCTTATTTATTTATTTATTTACTTTTTTGTATTTGTTCGTTTTTTTTTTTTTAAAAAAATAATTGAAATTTGGCCTTATTTATAAAAAATACTTGAAAAAAGTAATTTATATTTTTTTTTAAAAAAAAAAATTTAAACTAAACTTAATTATATTATTTCTATCGTATGGCAAAGAAATTATCGATTATATACTAACAATAAAATATCGTCACTTTATTTACTTTAAATTGGACTATTATATAAATAAAATAAAATAATTATTTTTAATAACATCCGAATATTTTCTTTTTATGAATAAAAAATGAGCAAAAAAAAAGAAATTAGCAAAAATTTTTATAATAAAATATTATTTATGAAATTAAATTTTATTAAAAAATAATAAAATTATTTTTAAAAAAGGAAAGTTTTTTGATATATATATTAAAAAAAAAAGTTGAAAAAAATTAAAACATATATTGATTCTTCACAAATATTGCCAATAAAATTTTTTATTCCTTTTTTTTTTCTCAATTTTAATTTTTATTATTGATGAATTTATATCTATCGAAAAACAAAAACAAATTTGACTACTTTATGAATTAATAAAATAATAATATTTATTTATTTTAATAAATATAAAATAATTTTTTTTTTATTATCATTATTATCAATTTATGAAGTAAATTTTTAAGAGAGAGAGAGAGAGAGAAAAAAAAGAGAGGAAGAAAGAGATATGAATGCATGAAATGGAAGAAAATGAAATAGCAAAAACAAAATGAACATTTGATCATTTGATCAGTTATATATAAAATGCACTGATCACATCATCGATTATATTTTGATAGAAAAGTTAGATAAATATAATTTATTGTATAAATAAACAAGGTTGACAGGTTTTGTCACTTATTTTTCTTTTGTTTTTTTTTTCGATTTTAAAAGTATTTTTTTTTATCAAAAATGAATGATAAGAGATAATATATTATCTATGCTTCTATTCTTTGATAATAAAATAAGTCAAAAACAGAAAAAGAAAAATTATTAAATCATTAAATTGAAAAAATGAATTTATTATAGAAAAATCATTAATAAATTTGAAAATTAATTTTATAGAAATAAATGAAATATTTTCGGAAAAAAAAAATTACAAATTAATGAATTAATTAATAACTAGTGATAACAAACATTTTAAATAGTACAGAATAACATTTTTATCATTTTTATCTATTTACAATCAAATTTGAAAAAAAAATTTTTTTTGAAAGAAAAAAAAAGGTAAAGGAAGAATGAAGTAAGGCATATGATTGTAAAAAGTTTCAAAAAAATTGATGTTTTTAACAAATTTTTCAAATATTATTTTTTTTTTAAAAAAAAAAAAGAAAAAGGAAATGTATGGACGTTATTATATACATTGGTAGGAATCAGTTAATTAATTAATTGATTAATTAATTAATGGCTAGTGGTGATATTAGGTGTTGTAAAATGAAACTTATATTATCAATTATAAATCTTATCCATTGTAATTAAAAAATTGAAGAAAAATAAAATAATCATTAAATAAGTTTTTTTTTTTTCTCATTATTAATTTAATACAATAATAAAAAGAGATAAATTAATAACTTTTTATATTTATACTTAATATAATATCACATATCGTAATGATAATGAATTAAAATTAATTCAATTACAGATACTTGGTTTAAAAAATTCTTCGCTTTTTAAAATTCTTTCAAACAACATTTTGTTTTTATAAAATTATAAATTTTGAATTTGAACAGAAAATAAAAAAGAAAATGTTGAAATGATATAGTAATTAGAATCAACAGATAAATAAAAAAATAAAAATAAATAAATGAATTTTTGAAGGACAAAATTGATATACAAAATTAGGATTAATAAATTTTGTTAAAATGAAATGAAATTTATTAAATTATTCGGTAATGATTGCATTTTTATCTATTAAAGTTTATCAATTAAGTAATAATTTCGTACTTAAATTCTATTCATTTATATTAAATGAAAATTTTATTTTATTTCTATTTGCATAATTCATTCCTAAATTTATAAGTACCTTTTTTTTTAATTAAATTTATAAAAAGAATCCTTTTGATTTTGATGCAAAAATATTTGAATTTCTTGAAACCTTTATGTTTCCACCTTTTTTCTTTAAAATTCCTTAGAGTATTGCATATATTAATTATTAATTAATTAATATGAATTATTCAAGTCCTATATGTTTTTTTTTTTTTTTTTTTTTTTTTTAATTCGAGCTAATTCTGTTTTTGTTTTAATGCATATGATGTTAAAAATTAAATATCAAAATTATTTCCCATTTAAACTATATTTAAATTAACGAGAAAAATTAATTTATCTATACTACTACCATTTTTTTTTTAAATTTTAATTTAATATATTAAAATATAAAACAAAATAAACAAAAAAAAAAAAAAAAAAACAATATTAATAAGTGTTCATATTTTTGAACATTTAGATGGACGAATAAATAAATGACCAATTACATACAAATTTATGTTTATAGAAAATATAAAAAAGTTAGAAAGTTCAGAATGACTAACTGATGATAAAAGCTAAAAGTACTACTTAAGACTAATCACAATTGCTAATTAGTGCTAATTATAATAAATAGTAAAATACATATATTTATTATTTATTCTAGATTATATTGATAAAAAAGAAAAGAAAAATTCTTACAAATAACAATGGCAAATTTTTTTGAAACGATTAAAAATATATTTTTTGCAAACATATCAATTAAAATTTATGATAGTGTATGTTTTTGATTTAATTTTAATTTTTCAATCTTAATTTAATAGTGTTCAAACAAAATTTTTTATTAAATTTCTTCAAAAAAAAAAAAAAAAAAAAAACAATAAAAGATGATCTGATCGAATGATAATAATGAAAAAGTAATATAGGAAAGAATGGAAAAAAAGTAGAATTCAAAAAAAAACAAAAAATTATAATTTAAATATTACGCATTCAAATTATCGAGTAAATTTTGATTGCTATGTTTAATTAATTAATTAACTACTCAATAGACGAAACAAAATTTATTTTTTTAATTAGAGAAAACTTGAAATATTACTGTCCAAAAAAGAAATATTACTTATCAAATATGAAAAAATTGCCACAAAATTGTTATTGTAATAATGTAAAATTTTTGAAAATTTTTAAGAATTTTTCCATTTTTCAAATAATTAATTAGTTAAATGAAATAAATTAAAAAAGATTTCAACATGAGCATATTTTCCTGATCAGAAATGATGTTTAAGAATTTCTAAGACAATAATATATCATTTCAATAAATATTTATTAGTTGCTATTTACTTACTTACAATTAATTCCAAGGATTTTTGTTCTTTATATAATAATGGGAAGTTTTTTTTCTTGCATCGTTACTTATTATTTTTATTAATATTATTATTAACAATAATAAGTAATTTGTAATAATAATAAATTATTATGATACTTTTATTATTACTAATACTGATATCATTATTAATTAATTAATTAATATCATTATTTACCCCTAAAGAATAAATAATTATATTGTATAAATTAAGTAATGAATGTTCCGTTCCGCATAATTTGGAATTCATTTGGATTTTAAATATACATAGAAATAATAAACAAAAAATTATGTCAAGAAGAAGCGAGTAAATAGAATTATAAAATTTAAAGATTTTAAAACTTAAAAAAAAATTAAAGGGTTCTAAAATTAATAGTTTAAATTGATGATTTGGTAACAATTTATTAGGTAATTGTTGATCATTGATAAATTAAAACGATTGTCAAATGATTGTAAATTTATTATTAATATTTTTCTAAAAAATGACACAAATTAAAAAAAAAAAAAAAAAAAAGGAAAATGAAAGAAACAAAAAAGTGAATGCAACAAAATCATATTTCACTGATATCATTTAGTGATAAGCGAGAAATAAATGTAATTTTTCAAATAGCAATTTTACAAGAGAAACAACTACTGAAATTAATGTTTAAAAAAAAAAAAAAAGAAAAAAAAGAAATTGCCAAAAGTTAAGAAGGAAAAGGCAAAAAAATTTTTCAATAATCAATAATTTTTTAATTATTTTTTCACAAAAAAAAGAAGAAAGTTAGATTAGAATTTCGAAATTAATTTAATGAAATTTCAATTTTTTGTTTTTTTTTTTTCCACATTTTCATTAAATAAATTAAATTAATTTTTAGGAATAATTTTTATCACCAATATAATTTTTGTATTAGTTTTTTCTTTTTCGTTTTTATTTCTCAATTATTATTTTTAACTTCAAAATTAATTACAGTTAATCAACATTATTAACAATTAATTAATACCTGAATTATAATTTAGTTTCATATTTGATTTTATACTATTATTATTATTATTATTATTATTATTATTATTATTATTATTATTATTATTATTATTATTATTATTATTATTATCAATGAATACTTTTTGTAACTAATTAATTATATAATTAATTGTTTGCAATGTAATACTAAATAATAAGAAACAAATATGCGGCAAAAAAAAATGTCAGAAAAAAAACAAACTGTTTACATCTAAAACAAAAATTAAATGTAAACAACATTTATAGAATATCAGAAAGAGAAAAAAAAAGACATTTTCATTCTGAGTGTTATAAAATTTTCAAATGATTACAAAAAAATTTTAAAGCTATGTACGTATGTATGCCAACTTCATTTCTTGTTTAACATTTTATTCCTTTTTCCTTTTTTTTAAGAAAAAAAAAAAACGAAGGAGAGAGAAAGAGAGAGAGAGAGAGAGGGAAAGAGAGAAAGAAGTTTCCAAAAAGTATTTTGAAGCATTTGAAAAGACTTTGTGAGAGTTTCAAAATGAAAATTAATTTTCATTCCTTTCCTTTTTTTCAAAAATATTACCAAACAATGTGTGCAATTTTAATTAATTAAATGAATGAATGAATGATAAAAATTTCAAAGAAAAGAAAAAAAAATTTTTTTTGGCATCGTTCATGCGTAATTCATATAAAATTTTTAATTTTTTTTTTTTTTTTTTTTCATTATAAAATATCTTATTGAACACTTTTTTTTTTTAAGATTTAAAAATTAATACTAAAAATAAATATTAAAAAAGGAAAAAAAAAGGTGAAAAAGGTATATATTAAGTTTTGACATCAAAAAAAGAAAAAAAAAGGAAAAAAAATGAATAAAAAAAATTAGCAATATTTTAATATTTGTATATGGAAATAAAATTATAAAATTAAAATGAAACAAACTTTTGTAAACAGAATATAATATTACAAAATGGAAAATTTTATTTCATTTATAAAAAATTAAACGATTTATTGTAAATTATTATTTATTTTATTTATAAAAAAATAAACGATTTTTTATAAATTATTATTTATTTTATTTATTATATTGTTATTTATTATAAAAAAAATAACGAAAATAAACAAAAAAAAAAAGAAGCTTTTTATTTTGTAAAATAAATTAACATTTATCATCTCTTTTTCAATTCTATTTCTATATTATTCAATTCAATACCTATTCGTATTACAATTTTATTTTATTGAAAAGAAAATTGCTTTAAAGAAATAATATAAATAAAATTTTATTTTTTTTTTCTTAAATGTAATAAGAAAAAATCAACAAAATATTATTATACATATTCAAATATGCCTGAAAAATAACAAAAAAAGCAAAAAAGAACAATGTTTTTATTGTAATAATAAAAAAAAAAAAAGTGATAATAATAATAATAAACAAATAAATAAATAAAAAAAATAATATGAAGACGAAGATTTATTTACAATAAATAATAATAATAACAACAGTAAATTTATTTATTTTCACATCAAAGAAAAAATAAAGAAAGAAAAGATATTTAATATTAATATCATATGTATTCCTATGATTTTTATTTTTTTCTTTTTTTTTTTTTAAACAGAATATATAAGAATGTGAAAATAGAAAGATGGCAAGAAAAATGTTTCATTTAAAAAAAAATTTTTTTTATGAATCATGAAAAGTAAACTTAAACTTTATTTTTTCTCTTTTCCTGAAAGAAAAACAAAAATCGATGTTAATTTTTTGTAACAATGCATTAAACTAAAATAAAGTGAGAAGTAAATTTAAATTTAAAAAAAAAAAAGTGGAAAATTATTTGTAAAAAGAAAGCGGTAAAAGTAGCAAAAATGCGCAAAAGAATTTTATTAAAAGCTTTTTTTTCTTACTGCAATTTGAAAGCAGTTTGGTTGATGAACAAGTTTAGAATGACAAAAATGTCATTTCAGTTGCTTTTTCCGAAACAGTTTTGTTTTTTTATGAATGAATCATGGTTGAAATTTTATTTATTTATTCTTTTTTTTTTTTTTAAGTCAAAAGTTTGGTAAAAAAAAATATTAAAAATAAATTGATAGATCAGTGTTTACCTTTGTTTTTTCTGGAAGAATTTAAAAAAAAAAAAAAAATGGAAAAATTGTAAAAATTTTATTTCATTTTTTGTTGTGTAAAATTAATTTCATTGATAATAAACAATAAATAATTTAGAAAAAGTAGGTATATATGATATATTTGCATAAGGAAATTATATTTTTTAGCTAAGACACAAAATTAAAAATTGAAAATTTGATAAATGTACTTTTTTAAAAAAGAAAAAAGGATTTAAAGAATTTTAAATACTTTTTCACTAATAAATCAAACAAAAATTAAGAAATAAATGTTGTATATAATAATTTAATTTTGCTTTTTTGACCAATTGTGCATTGTTAAAAATAAAATTTATAACTAATGATAAATTTAATTGCTGAATTTAGATTTTAATTTGAGTTTCATAATTTATCAACATTTAATATTTATTAGCAATGGTACATTTCTTAATATTGAACACGAGACTAGGAAATAATATATCGTTTACGCTAGTAACGTAGTGACGTACGTGAGGTATTACTAAGATTATTAATCATTTTGAAAAAAAAAAAAAGGAAAAATTCTTTTTTTTAAAAAAAAATTACAATAATATTAATAATTTAACCAATAATCACTTTCTGCATTCGTTTCACTAATTTTTTTTTTTTTTTTTAATTTAATTAATAATTGAAGAATTTTGATATAATTTGCAATTTGAATTGTTTTAATTTATAAAAGAAAGATAATTACTGTAAATAATTAATGAGAATTCATAAGTTATTATTAATTATCAGAGTATAGCAGGATTAATTGTTTAATTGTGTAATAGTAAGTTTTTAAGTAAAAAAGTATGCACTGATAGATTAAACAAAATATCAATGCTTAAATGATTAGCTAATTATTTGCTAATTAATTAATTAATTACTGAATGAAATTCAATAAATGCAAGGATGAAAATTAGTTGTTCAAAAAATTAAAAATGGCCGAAAAAAAAAAAACTAACATTCATCAATGTTTTTAAAGTATTAAAGTAGTAAAAGTGAAAAAATTTTGTTAAAAGAAAAATGCTCAGGCCTAAGGCTATTTTTTAATTACCAAGCCTAATTGGGCTATTTTTTTGTGTTACTAGGCTTAGGCCTAATAGACATTGCTTCAACAAAATTTACTTCAAAATTACATTTTCTTTTTTCTCTTTCACTGAAATATTTTTGATAAATCAAAGTATTTTTCATTTCCTTTTTCTCACATTTCTTTTTTTTTTCTTTTTTCACAATATTTCTTTTATTGAATTTTTTTTTTATTTTAACATTTCGTTTTCTTTTTTTTCAATTTAAAATTTATAGAACTACTGATAATCGTATATATATGAATTTTAAAGATCTAAAATTAGCCAATTAAAATTTATATTTCATTTATACTCAATTCTTTCATGTTTTTTTCATAATTTTTTTTTTTTTTTTGTTTTTTAAATTTTGTTCGAAATTACTCAAACATTTTTTGTCAATGTTACTTCATATTTATATCATTTTTCAAACATTTTTTGCATTTTTTTTTTAAAATTTTTTGAATAATATAAATTATTTTTTAAAAAAAATTTATTTTATTATTACATATCGATTTGCATATTTTTATTAATCAAATTTTTATTAAATTTTAATTTCAATACTACTATTAACTTATTGATAGTTTGGATTCAAATATATCAAATCAAAATTTCAACTCTTCAAATCATATCAAATATAGCAAATAAAATTTCAATTCTTTTTATTGATGATTAGTTAGAAAATCTTATCACATGATAATAGTAATAAGATAAATCAATTTATTATCAATTCTATATTATATAATAATTAGTTTCGTTTTTTTTTTTCAGCTTAATTAAAATCACTCATTTCAATTTAAATAATTTTAAAAAATGCTATTTTTTTTATTTTAAGAATAAGCAATGATGATGCATAATGGTAAGATGTTAAAAAATACGATAGGAATCGTTAAAGTAAAACATTTAAATAATTAAAATGTGAAAATATTTTTGACGAATGGAACATTAGAAGAAGATAAAAATGAAAGTGAAAAGATGAAAGAAAAAGAAATGATTAATAATAATAATAATAAACGATGATAATAAACAACAACAACGACGATAAACAACAATAAACAACAAAGATGACATATAAATAATTATTTGAATAAAAATTCATAAAAAATGACAAGGTTAACAAAAAAAACTGAGAGAGAATTTTAGAGTAGAAATTATTTGTTTTGTTCTTTGCACCTGTTTTTTTTTTTTTTTTTTTTTTTTTTTTTATGAAGCACAATTTAATGTAAACAAATCACATCATAAACTGATGAAATGTAATTTATTAAATTTCTTAACTTACTTATAAAATGAATGAATATTATAAAACAGCAATAATAATTTAAATGTTTCATCCATTTGACTTTTATTTTAAAAAATTTTTCTTTTCGAAAAAGATGAAAAAAAAATTCAATAAATGCAGCTTTGCTGAATAGTTAAGTAAATAAAAAGAAAAAAAAAAATGGAATTAAAAATGAAAATTGAAAATAGAAAAGAAATGCAAATGTGAAGCAAATTTATTGATGCAAAAATTTATTCCATAACGAATAACATAAGAATAACATTTTATTAAAATAAATTTTAAATTTGCACTAATGATATTTAGCAAAAGCAAAAGTTTTATTTGTTAACCTGTTTAGGTAACTTTTTTTTTTTTGCTAATTAGTACAAAATGAAAATTTTAAAAATGAAAAGTTTACTCGTTTATTCATTCATCAAATGGCTAAATGATACAGACAAAATTAATAAAGTTGATGATGATGATGATAACGTAGTAATTAATATAATTGAAATGACACCAATTTTTGAAAACTTGATTTTCATCCATAAATTTTCTTTTCGCATTTGAATTTAAACTTTTAAACATTATAAAATAATATTGTAAAAACCAGTTAAAGTCATTTATTCATAATATCAGTTCTTTTACTTTCGCTAAAATATACATTCAATGTTGTAAAAATTTATTTAAAATATGAAAATTATTAGTGTTAATTAATTTAGGACAAAAAAGACTGTCACAGTTTAAAAAAAAAAAAAGCTGTCACATATTTCAAGAAAAAAGAAAAGAAAAGCGAAAAAAAGACATGAAAAAATGATTTGCTTCCATTTCATTATAAAAATAATTTATTTACTTAATAGCAATTCATTTGATTGTAAATTTAAATTGTTGATAATTTCTAAATATTTTAACTTAAACTCTGTATAAGTTAAAATATTTAAATTGCAGCTCATTTCGTGTAAATTTAACATTAAACAGAATTATTGCTTAATATTAATGTAAATTATAATAATGATAAGCATTTCATTTCTTCAGTTATTTCATGAATATATATTTTTATTTATTTATTTTAAATTTAATTTCATTTTGAGTTTAGTTAATTAGTTAATCAGTTAGCTTTGTTTTTTATTAAATTATTCATTTGATAATTTGAACTCTAATTAATTATTAGTTTATTTTGCTATTTCTTTTTCATTAAATTATTTCTTTAATAAATTAATTTCGGTTAGTTAGTTTGTTTGTTTCTATTTTATTAAATTACTCTTTTTACAATTTCATTTTAATAGTATGAATTCAAAGATGAAAAATGTAAAAATTTGAAAGTGTCGCTGTTTTATGATTTAAATAGACAACAATAGCAGAGATAAGAATTGATAATTTTAAATTTAAATCTGAAATTTTACTTTTATTTCCAAAATATTGCAAGAAGATTTTCATTTCCTTTTTTTGAGATTTATTTTGTTTTATCAATAAATGAAATTAAAATCAGTGCGCAATAATATCGCAATAAATATTGTGAATTTTGTAAATTTAAAAACGATATTGTTTAATAAAATGTTCATAGTTAAATGGTAAACAACTATTTGAATCTTGAATTAATTCAAAAAAAAAAAGGAAGCAAAAGTATCAGATTAATATGTGTCTATTTGATAACAATTATCAATCACTGATAATAATAATTATCATAATTAATTATTTGAATTAATAATATATCAAGTTTTTTGCTTAGAAAAAAAAATATAAAATTTCAAAATTATGAATATTATGAAAAAAAAAAAAAAAAAAAGTAAGAACAAGAGGAATTAATTATTTCGTAGGATTAGTTCAGCAGTTTTAAAAAAAAAAAAAAATGAATGCTTTATTAATTTAATAAAATATAATTTTTTTCAAATCAAAATATTTTTATTTTTTTTTTATTATAAATTTTTTTCAAATCAAAATATTAGTTTAAAAAAAAAAAAATGAATGCTATTAATTTAATAAAATATAATTTTTTTTTCAAATCAAAATATTTTATTCAAAATATTTTTATTTTTTTTTCTCATTTTTTAAATTCAACTAAAATGGATTTATTTATTTATTTATTTTTCTGCTTTCTCTATGAAAGTTAATTTGATTTATAAGCAAAATAGAAGAATAGTAAACAAAAAAAAAAAAAGCATTGCTAATTATGAGTTCAAATTTAATTTTTCAAGTTATTATAAACGAATTCGTTTTTATCTTTGCTAAATTTATAATTAATACGAGAAATTTCAACAAATTTCAATTGAAAAACTTATTTATTCAGCAATAGCTTTTTTTTTTACTAAAATTGAAATTAAAAAAGCAATTTGTACAAAAACAAATGTATAATCAAAAATTAAAAATGAGAAGCAAAATCATTGCTGAAATAATGATTAAATGTTTTCATCAATTTTCTCTTTTTTTTTTTTTTTTTTTTTTTGAATTGACAAAATTTAAATCTATCAATTGAATTCATCACAATGAAATGATTAATTATAAATTTTGTTTGGAAATATTTTTGTTCAAATTAGGAAATGAAAAAATCGAAATAACAATGTTTTGTTTTTCTTATCACTCCTTTTTAATTATGAATTTTGACGATGTGTTAATAATAATGAGCAATAAACTTTGCAAATTACTTGCTTTTTTGTTTTGCTTAGTTTTTTTTATTGATTAAAAATATTGATTAAATGTAAATATTGAGAGAGAAGAAAGAGGAATTAATTATGGGAAAGGTATAAACTTGATTAAAAGCACTTTTTTTCCTTCTTTTTTCGTTATTTCATTTCAAAATAATCAATTGTAATATTCATTTTTTGCTTAAATTGAAAAAGTAGAAATGAATGTTCAATCTAAATTATATCATTTTCTTTTCTTTTTTAAAAATTAAAAAAAAAAAAAAGAAAAATGCAAAGAGTAGTTAGAGCGAAATGAAAAGAAAAAAAAAAGAAAAGAAATAACAATTTTCATTTCTGTAAATTATTGGTCTATTTATTCTACTTCTTTTTTGTTTCGTTATTTTCATTTCTAATATAATTATTGGTAAATTGAAAATATCAGTAACCAATAACCAGTTTTATTAATGTTATACGAAAATAACATAATGTTTGTGTTTCACTGATATAAATGTTTTCCAGATAATTACAAAATATTGATTAAAATAATAAGAGGTTAAAATTCTTGCAGTAATAATTTTCATCGTTTTTCCTTTTCTGTTTACTACATAATCTGAATCAATGATAAAATTATGTGATGAATTTTACACAAAAGGTAAAAATGCAACTCCGTAATTCATAATTATGACTGAATTTTGTTTAGAATTATTAAGCTAAAAAATTATAAATTAAATTAAAATAAATAAATATTATATATATACACTAACCCGCTACATTACTCGAATGTATTCAAAGTTGATTAAATGTTTCAATTATATTAATTACCAAAATATTAAAAATAAAATAACACTACTTATTGTTTATCGTTCGAAATTTACTATCATCTGATTGCTTACAATACATTTTCCTCCACAAAATCACAACTTCTCAGCAATCGCTTATGATCCGCTTCATTTCAAATATTAATTTCATCAAATCTCTGCATTTTGCGGTAACACTGTGACACCGTATGATTTAGGTATCAATTTGATTGCAAAACTAGTACCAATCAATCTTATATGGGTTGCTTTATCGTTTTTAATCATAATGTTTATTCTAATATAAGGAGTCAAAAGGAAAAAAAAAAAGACACTTTATTACTATAACACCAAATTTAATTATTAGATATAATTGATTCGAATAAGCTATAAAAACTATGATTAAGAACTACGAATAAATAGAGAACAACGATAAATAATTTAAAATTAAAAGAAATTAATTTAAGTAAACTGAACGCGAACAGCTAGTGTAACTGCATGGCATAACAACTAATATAGGACTGATAAAAGTAAGATCTGAAGAATACCGCTCAATTAAAATGCTTTTTTTTTTTTTTTTTTGATAATATTAATGATTTATAATCTATGCTTGAGGATTTCGGAACTTTTGACCAGCGTAAATGGCAGCTGATCCAAGTTCTTCTTCAATACGAAGTATCTGATTGTATTTGGCGAGACGCTCCGAACGACATGGTGCTCCAGTTTTGATCTATAATTTACATCATAAACAAAATGTAGTGTAATTACTCGTATATGACAATAAAAAAAGTTAGAAAGAATAAGAAAAATAATTTGGCAGAAAGTTTTTTTCTTCTTAGGAATTAAAAAATTTCCGATACTCATTAAGTTAATTATTACCGCTTTCATATTCCAAAAAAAGAAAAAAAAAAATGACCTTGTACATCTAATTCTAATTTTTAAATCACAAGCTTTTACATTAAGCAAGATTTTCAATTCATTTGTCCAGACATTCTCTAAGATTTTAAGGAAATGCTTCTCGATGAAAATGCAGAATGAGAGAAAAATGAAATAAGAATATTCTATTCATAGTTCCAAACCTGTCCGGTAGCAAGTCCAACGACGAGATCAGCGATAAATGTATCTTCCGTTTCACCTGAACGATGCGATACCATTACACCCCATCCATTTTTACGTGCTAAGTTAGCCGCATCAATTGATTCAGTCACTGAGCCAATTTGATTAACCTACATTTGAATGATAGATGTAACTTTAAAATGAAACAAAAGAAAACAAATTATTAAAAAAGTGAGAACATGTTAAATAAAAAAAAAAAAGAAGTAATGTTTTGAAACTTCTTAACACAGGAATTTTTTACCATTATATGAAATAGTAAACAAAATTAATTAATTAACCTTGAGTAACAGGCAGTTGCAAGCTTTCTTCTCAGCAGCCATAGCAATTCTCTTAGGATTCGTAACAGTTAAGTCATCGCCAACAATTTGAATATGCGTATTAGCCAATGCTTTGGTCCAATTTTCCCAGTCATCCTGGTCAAACCAATCCTCAATCGATACAACTGGATATTCCTGAAAGATAGTCACAATAAATCATCCATAATATATGAAGAATTTATGAGATGAAATTCCAGCTAATTTGAAAAACCATTCGGAATTTTTTAAAAAACTTTATTCTTTTGAACAGGACTCAACTCATTCCTTGAAATAAAAAAGAAAAAAAAAATATTTCCATTATACTGAATTACTAGAGCTATTCGCATGCTCTTTTTTTTTCCTGTGCATCAAATACGAAAAGTGCAAATTTTCGTATTTGACAATGCATACGAAATAAGATATTTAATCATGCAATCGATCTTACTTAACAATTCATTTAATATCTAAAATTGAAACCTTAATGAAGGATTGATAGATTTCCATCATTTGATCACCAGTTTTCCACTGGGCTTTATCCGAGGTTGGATTTTTGAAGTCTAAATCGTACAGCTTAGCTGATTCCTGAAAGAATGCTCCTTTTGTAGCAAACATGACAAATAATGCAAGAATAATCAAATGAATCTTACAAATCATCCTAACATTACTGAAATATTATTTAATTCAATACTTACCATATAATATTCTGATGCGGCACAATCCATAGCAATTGCTACTTTTCCCGTGTATCCAGCTGTTGCAATTGCTGTATTCAACAAATCAAGACCTTCCCTGTTATCCTGAATATTAGGAGCGAAACCACCTTCATCACCCACTGCTGTTGCATCGAGACCGTATCGTTTTTTGATTTCTGCCTGTAAATGTTTGAGATGCAACTCTGTTAAACTCTTAAATTTAAAACACGCAGTCTTTTATTTCTACATTATATTCTGACTGTGCCAATTACATTTAAAAAAAAAAAAAACGAAAACTAATGAGAATTAAATGTAAGATAATATTCGGAAAAATTAAATATACACTTAAATCAGTATTTATAATATGTGCAGATCTTCATCGATTGAAACCACATTCACCATGTATCAAAAACAACAAAGTTAGTAGTGAAAATATGTTAAGAGGTTACAAAAGCTCTTTTCAAGAATCGAAAAACAAGTATGTTTATGTCGAATATGGACTAAAATTAATTAACATATATTAACACAAAACCTTCAAGTAATGGTAAATTTCAGAACCCATGCGCATTGCTTCACTGAATGAACTAGCTCCAATAGGCATGATCATAAATTCCTGAAATCGAAATCACTTTTTTCTATCTACCAGCACACAATATAACAACTAACAGGATAACCTGACCGATTATAAACCGTATACGATTCGAGAGAATGTCAACATAAGACTAGAAGTAATAGCATTCTGACAGTTTTCTTTCTTTGCGTAATTCACTTAAAATAGGTGGATGTTTCCAGTGTAAATAATCTAGCGACGGAAAAGAAGGAAAAAATTGCACTATCAAATATTTTGTTCTCGTCATGATTTAAATGGAAATCTGTTTAAAAGTAACAGCATTATGATAATCTGAAAAGACTCAAAATAATTTAATAGTTACCTGCATTGCCAGTTTATTACCAGCATGAGAACCACCGTTGATAACATTCATAGCAGGAACTGGCAGAACAATCTGTTTGGTACCAGCCAATTCTGCTATATACTTATACAACGGCATACCTTTATGCACTGCACCAGCCTTGCAAACCGCCAATGAAACACCCAAAATTGCATTGGCACCCAGTTTTGCTGCAAGATTATGTGTAAGGATAGCAAATAAAAATAAGCCTTAAATTTAAAAAAAAAAAGAAAAAAAAAAACATCGCATTTGCATAGGAAGTTTCCTTATCTCAAGGACAATAAAGTTCCCATTTCCAAGCTAAACCATTCAATTCAATTACTACCTGAATATCCTCATATATCTATTAAAATTGTATCTGAACTATTTGAATCAAATCTTTTATGGATTAAAAAGTTTCAGTAAAGAAAAATGCTACCTTTATTTTCGGTTCCATCGAGTTCCAGCATAAAATGGTCGATTTCACGTTGTTGAGTTGGACAAAAATTCTGAAAAAAAAAAAAAAGAAAGAATAGTTTCCTTCTTCTCAGTTACTATCACTATAAATTTATAATTCCATCTTATTCTGCATATGACATATTGATTATTGAATTTTTTCCTTTAAATGACAAGTGTTGACTTACAGTTTGGAATATCTTACCAAATAGGTATTATGAGTGATAACATCGTTTATCGTTACAAAAATGTTTAAATTTGATAGTTGAAATAATAGATGCAATAGATGTAGCAAAAGCAAATGTTTCTCAGCTAAGTAATTAAGAAGAGAACTTCCAGTAGCTACACTGAAGAAAATCATAATATACACATACAAGACAAAACAAAAGCATAGCTTACCTTAGCAACTAGAGCAGGTCCAATATGTTCGTTGACATTTCTTACAGCTTTCAAAACACCTTTGCCATGATTCACAGCTTTATCATTGTCCCGAAGTTCAAGTGCTTCATGTACACCAGTTGAAGCACCACTTGGTACAGCCGCACGGAAAATACCTAAAATTAAGATATTACAAAGAAAACGATACTGCATTCGTAAATGCAAGGTCATAAATTTTAATATTCTTGTATTATATCTTTTCAGTACTATCAATTTCTAACTAACCTTATTTGAAGCTAGCTCAGAAACAGTTTTAGATGATGTATAACTTATAGAGAGAAACGTCGAGTATTAATATCATTCAGACTCCATCGAGGCAGGGAAAAAAAAGTATATAATGGTTGAGATTATTCCTCATTTTCTAAGTGAGCTGTTAATTTTGATAATCAACAAATTTCAGTATTGCAAAAACCTATACAAGTATATAAATCATGCAGTAAATATTATGTTCTGTGCAAAAATCAAATTGGAAATCTTTTTTTTAATTCTAAATTTTTCGACTCGTTTCAATTATCAAAATGATTAATTGGCCATTGTTCATCTAAATTTACAGTGGCATATTCACATTTACAAGTTTGTAATTTACTGTAATCTTTTGAATTCCGTACTCTTTTCATGCCTATATACTTCTTAACCTTGATGAAATAACTCGAGAAATTGAATTAGAAAAAAGATGTTACTAGCCATCGAAGAAATTTGTTTTAGAGAAATCTTGAAAAAAAAAATTGGAATTTTTTGATTCATCTTTTAGGTAATATTATCCCGGTTAGCTTTACTTACACGAAATTAAAAGAAAAAAAAAAGAACTGATTCTGAAGTAACAAATATACTGGACCTTTGTCGGTGGTCAAATCAACTTCGACGGTTGGATTACCACGTGAATCATAAATAGGACGGGCGTGAACACGTGTGATCGGCATAGTTGACGATGCGCTGCTTATTCGGAGAGAAAGCCACTAAAATGAAAAACACTATGAAAAGGAGACTTTTATTTTGTTTATGCATACATATTAATACGATTTCTTTTCTATATCAGTAGCAAAGATTATGCAAATAACAGTGAGATAAAACTGTCAACTAATGTAAGTATCACAAATCACATTAATTGATATCGGTTTAGAATCATAAAAGTATCTCCTCTTCTTAACTTTACACAAATATATTGTCCTGGTAGTTTTGTTCAACACTAATTTTTTTTTTTTTAATTCAGATGGTATTTGAAATGCTGTTACTGAACAAATTCACCTACTATTTCTTTCATCTTATCCAAATATTTTATTGAATTTTAAATCAACTAAACAAAAATAGCTAGTACCACTTGCTTTCCAACATTTCAATTAATTTTATAACTACATCAAATTTGTCCATCCCTTTCATTCGATCGTATAATAAATTTCATTTATAACAATATCTTTGTCTTATGGAATTTTTAAACTATACGCATTTTACGAGTCTATTATCTGAAATTTGACAAGAAAAGAAAAGAAGCTAGAAAATATTGACGGAGTAGTATGTCAGTTTCATAATGCACAAGAAGAAACTACAAGTAAACATAGGAAGATTTTCATACTGTTAGTGCACAGAATATTTTTATCTTCTTACAACATATTCATCGTTATGTCATAGAAATAGACGAGAGGGGAGGTGAGACGCAGAAGAAAGACGGAAAAAAAAGCAAAGAAAAATAAATTTTAAATCATTTTCAACTAATTTTTTGTTTTAAAAAAAATTTGCACTTTCCATTGTAATTTGTCTTTTAGCAGGAAAGAAAGTAATTTGCTACGTCTCATTGCATATATTTATAACAGTATTTGTTCGATATAATCAAAAATTAATTTATTTAAAAGGCAAAAAAATCATAACTCAAAAGTTTCATTTCTATATAATCTTCTTACATGAAGAATTTGAAAGGAAAAGAAAAAGAAAGCAAAGAATGAAAAAAAGACTTAATTTGATGCAATTAATTTCCGATAATATACTAATTCTACATCTGAAAATCTTCATTTTCTATAGAAATATATAAGAATACCATACTGTTTGTCTCCATCATCCATCAGAATATCGAGAATAACAAGTAAGAGAGGAGTGTAAATTATAAAGTTAAAATTTAAAGAAAAAAATCATTAAAAAATGTCCATTATTTTATAACCAAAAAAACCTTTATGTGAAAGCCAATTAAACAAACAATATTTAAAAAAAAAAAAAGAAAAAAAAAACTTAGAAAAAGGAAAAATACAAAAAAAAAAAGAAAACGAGAATGGCTCAATTATTTTATGAAATATTATTAGTAAGCACAAATTCGTGAGGACAACAACAGTAATGTCTAAATACTGAACACTTGAAAACAGGGAAGAGAGAAATTCCACTGAAAAGATGTTCTCACTGACACAATGGAACAACAATTGCTTCAAGTTAGGCAGATGACTGATTGGAGACCTATGGTCCGTAAGTGGACGATGGATCAGGGGTAGGTACTTCACGGATGGGCGAGTGGGTGGTCAACAAGAGAATCGCCAGGTGGCCGATCGATTGGTGGCCGGGTAAGTGCTCCATGGATGAACGAGTGGTGGTTAATAGGTGAGTGGGTGGTTGACGGATGGGTCGGTGAGTGGTTGATAGATGGATCGGTGACTGGTTGGTAGGGTAGGTCCGTGACCGGTTGATAGGTGGATCGGTGAGTAGTCGGACCGGAGTGGGTTACTGGGTGCTCCATAGGTCGGTGAGTGGTGGTTGCTAATGGGTGAATCGCTTGATGGGTGAATCAGTAGATGATTGGTAGGTGGGCGAGTGGGTGCTTCATGGATGGATGAGGTGATCGGTGGATGGACAGGTGAGCGATCAATGGTCAGCGACCAGTGGATGGACGAGTTGTGACCAATGGACAGGTGAGTGGATAATAAATCAGTAAACGCATCAGTGATTGAGAGATAAATGATTGTGGGTGATAAGGATGAAGACGGCAGACGAAAATAGATGATCCGATAATAGACGAGCGTGGGTGGAAAGTAGGCAAATGAGAGTCACTAATCGATAGATAGATTGGGTGTTTATTGGGTAGACGAAAAATGATAAGTAGATAGAGGTAGGTAGGTAGGTACTAGGTGGATACCACCGGGCAGAGAGGTACCATTGGCAGAAATGGTAGTAGGGTATGGGAAAATGGTTAGGAATTGGGACATTTGGAAGTGTACAGATGGTAATAACAGAAGAAATTGTTCCAATGTTAGAGGTGTACTTTCACTTTGCAATTAGCAATGAAATGAGAAGGAGAAAAAGGATCGTATCGAATAGGCGCGACAATTCCCTTAGCACTTTCATTCGATGCATATACATTCACGTAGACATTGTGCGCACACGCATGCATGCATGCACACGCACACGCATGCACGCATGCAGAGCACACGCACATACTCACACACATACACGCAACGAATGTGATAGAGAGAGATAAAGGGATTCCTGAGGGATTTCTTCATACTTTTTCATTTTTTCTCTCTCTCGTTCTCTCTCCTCCTCTCTTTCTTTTCCTTTCCCCTCCCTCTCTCTCTCTACGTGCATATATATGTATGTTGTGAAGATATGATGAAAGGAAGTGATGAATAGAGGTGACTGATTGATCAGTTCTTTTTTCTTTTTTTGCCCTTAGTTGTGAAAATAAGTAGAGAGAGAGAGAGATGAAATCAATAAAATTTTTGTTGGGAAAATAATAGCACTCTTTTCAGGCAGTTTTAATGTTCACTGGACAAACAAATGTATGAGATGAAAGAAGGGTGAAGAAAAGAGAAAGAAAAAAAGGAGTGGGAAGAGATATGTGTGTGACAATAATTGAGTTAACAAATTGAGCCTAGTTATGTTAGCCTAGCAAGCCTTATCATTCTTATCACCTCTGTTATTTTTGATTAATTGATCTTTATTCAAACACCACTGCTAATTTTAATATATGTTAAACATGGTATGATGCTAGAGCAATTAAAAGTTGCATTAATTATAATGAACTTTAACGATTTCAATTTTTCAATTATCTCATTGAAACTAATTAATATTTTTGCATTTGTTATAATTGCAAAAAATAGTATATTCCCTAATTTTTTTTTTATTTTTAGTGAGTAAAAATGAAATTTTATTAGTGAAATTAGTTGCTTATCTTAAAATTGGATCATTTTGATAATAGTACTGGATGACATTAACATTGGTTATATCTTTCGTTTTGATGAGATCAAAATTTATGTCGTCTTAATAAGTCGTTTACCTGTAAAATTTTTCAGTTTTATCACTAATTTAAAAAAAAAAGTTGAAATCACAAATATAGAAAGATTTTTGAAAAAAAAGATAATTTGAGTGATGATGATGATGGTGCTATCGTAAATGGTATTGCAATTCGAAATGCTTCAGTGCGAATGAAATGAGCATGTATGATTAATAATTGTTCGACAATGTAAAGCAGTTATAATTTAAAGAAAGAACAGAAATGAAAATGACGTTAGTATAAAATGTAAATGATTAAAATGATAATATAAAAATTTCTATATGTGATATTATTTTCACTCCAGAAATAAAATATTATCATGAATGTTGGAATATTTTGAAAATTGATAAAATTTTGTCAAAAATATCATGGAAATGATAGGAATCGAATTAATTATCGTATGAATCACAGAGTAAAATTATCCGATTTATTATGGAAAACTAAATTTTGAAATTGCTTACCTTAAGTGATCATGCTATTATAAAATTTTACACTGATGCTATACTTGATGGGGAGTATGAGTAATTAAATGGAGAATTTATTAATCTAAATATTAATTATACATCATTGTCAAAGCTTCGTCAATTGAAATGATAATATATGTTTCTGGTGATAATTTTAATTTCTTTTTCAATGCAATTTCACTACATAATTACATAATTATCCTTTCTTTTTTTTTCATTCTAATTGTTCGAAATTTCAATGTGTAATTATAGCTCATCTTTTTCCTTTTTTTTTATAATATAAATATTTTACTCTCAGTGAATTGCAATCATCTTTGACTATAGTTATATTACTGAATGTCTGATTTACTTTTAAATATTGGAAGAAAAAACCACAAACATTTAAATATATGTTACAAATTTTGTGAAACACTTAATATTAGTCATTTATCACTTATTAACATATAGATCTGATATATATTGCAACCGAAATGTACATATGCTAAATCTTAGAATCTGAAATTTAAAATATTGTAAAATATTTAAAATATATATTAAAAAAAATATGTTTAGAATATAATTTAAGATAAAGTATTTCGTTTTTTCGTTTTTTTTTTCCATATGTGATCTTATTAAATCTTTTTAAAATAAATCTTAAGAAGTTGATTTACAACTACGATTAAATTTGTTGCGATAATGTAATGCAACAAAATTCAATTTCTTAAATAGAATTTGAATCACAAAAAAAAAATGACGCATAAAATAAAAAATTTGATAACTATAATTATTAGTAAAAATAATATCGAAAAAAAAGAAAGGATTTAAAAAGAGTATCATTACTTTTTTTACCACTAATTAAAATATTAAAATTGAAGTGATAATTAAAAGTTTTTTTATCACTAATTAAAATTTTGGCTTACTGTACCGTACAATAGATGAAATCCTTTGTGTTCAAAATGCAATTTATTAATGTATAAGCACTTTTAATGAGCAAATGAATCAATAGGAATAATAGTTGGTGATAAACTTATATACTAATATGTGAAAAAAAAAAATTTTGTTTTCTTAGAATTCTTTAATTCTTATTAAATTTTTTATGAAATTTTAGTATGTATTTTGTATTTTTGATTCTATTATGGGATTTTCTTTTTTTTTTTTTCAAATTTTCCGGTTAATAAATTTATCATGAACGTATCAACTCATTCAGAAACATCATGAATTTATTGCTTTATTTGGTTGTATTATGAATTTTTCATTTTTCCTTTATCTGAAATTAGTATGAGTTTAAGGAACTTGCATTTGTCGTCTTATCTAGAAATATAATAAAATTTATTGTCCGGAAAATCGAAACAAATTTATAATAAATTGGAATAATTTTGTATTAAATTTATAAGTTGTAAAACTAAAGATTATATTGATTAAAAATTGCATTATCATTACATTATCAACAATCATTTCTAATTTTCCAAATGTAATTGAGCTTATCTGCAATCGTTGCAATGTTACAATTTGTTAACAACAAATACATAAATAATATATCTAAAATTGATTTCAATTTCGTTGTTAATATTGTTGAAAAAATGCAGGAATTTAATTAACAAAATCTTCTTGGTTGTAATTTAAAATTTATTTAAAACAAATGTGTTAGCTATGTTGTGTAGCACAAATTTTACAGCGTCCAAAAATGACACAGCCAATAGTTTTTTTTTCCTTTTTTTCGTTTTTTTTGCTTCTCTTTTGCTACTTTTGAAAATGTGTATTGTGCAATAGAATCGATTGTAATGAATTTATTTACTAAGAATTACTTTAAAAACAATATATTAATCTATATTTGATAATATATTGATTATCAACAAATGTAAGATGAAGCAGAAGAAATAAATGAATAAAAAAAGAAGAAAAAGGATTTAAATGGAAGATGGATGAATGAATATGCAAAAATAATCAAATTGAACTTTGCTGACACTGAAAAAAAAAAAAAACAAAATATTTAATAATACATTCTAATATAGGAAAGAGAACGATAAAGTGATAAAATCGAACATCCACGATAGTATTTCCCTGTATTCTTTTGCGCCCATGAAGATGCGCAATTATTTTACTTCGCTTGCGTTCATGAGGACTGTTCCATCCTTTTTTTTTCTAGCGAATATCATTTGCTTCCTTTATTGATCTCTAATACATCTCAATATGACATCCTCGTACTATGTGTATTGTCATTCTTCTGCACAAACGATTTTTTATTTTGTCAATTGTTTTTTTTTAATTGATGCAAATTTTTATTGAATTTTTTAAAAATAAATAATCAAATAAACATTTGCATAGAATCTATCATTTCTGATTTTTAGTCAGTTCAGTGGGATTTCTTCAGCAACTTTTTGTTCCATATTCAATTTATTTTTACCATCGTCTAATATTTTAATGTCATTATGGCTCAACAAAGAGCGCAATTATGGAATTTGCTTACAAAAAAAGGCGTTGAATTTACTACCTAAACAAGGTATAACTTTTCATCCTTTTAATTAATTATTATTCAATAAGCTTTTTGATTTTAGTCTTGCGGAATTTTTTTTAATTGATTTTGTAATTGTTGTTGTATATTTATATATTTCATATCGTGTATTAGTGATAGACGTAGTAGTCTGCAGTGATGGTTTTAAATTTTCTGTGTGGCTGTTTTCTTTTTTATTGAAATTTTATTTTGTCAAATATTGATTTGTTTCTAGTCTATATGAAAATCGAATTCTAACTCAAAACCTGCAAATATTTTCTTAAATATTAACTATAAAATTATAGTCTTAAGACCCATTCTTAATTAATTTTTGTCATTGGGTTTTGCTTTGTTTCCAATGTTTATACATATATATCTAACTTCATAATTTTATTTATTTTTTGGTTTCAAACGTTTCTGCGGCAAATGAAATGAATCTTAAGCGATTTATTTTTCGTTATTGTTTTAAAGTTTTCATTTATCCACTGCAATAAATTGGCTGATAAAGTATTTATATTAAAGCGTGGTTTTATCTTATGATTTATGATTTTTGGTGAACTGTTTAAAATAAATTTACATTCATACTGTTTCCATTAAATACTTACATGCTCATAGGTCCGTTATAATGTAAGCCAATGATTTTATGTTAGGCATAATTGATTTCATTTTCAAATACCACTCAATAATCAATCTTAGACAATGGTCTGAAAAGGTGTTTTCAGACAACAATCGATATGCTGGCAGTAATCCTATAGTAACTTATGAAATTTTGAAATATTTATGACCTATTCGCTTCTTGCTAATTATTTTTGCAATCTCATCCAGAATTTAGTTCAACATTTTTATTAAATAGCCATTTTCAATTAATCGATTTATATCCAAAATTACAACAAATCAGAAATCCTTGCGAAATGAAATCTGTAAATTAATATGTGTCCTGTCAAAAAGCATGAAATTAATTAAGCATAGAAACTTATGTGATCAAGGAAAGCACCATGACACCATATCAAAAAGGACAAAAAAATCTCCTCCTCAATTCTCAACGCGCTGTCATGCGGCTAACAAGTGAATTATTGGAAAGATAGTATACAATTACAAAATTAACATCAAACAAATCCTTTAAAAAACCGACCTTTTAGGAATTCCATATTTCTTCCTGCGTTAATACAAAAGTTCCGTTAGCTGAACGAAATTCCCATTAATCTGACAGTAAGAACTTCAATTTTACATATTTCAGTTAGATTAAATAAAAAATAAAATATATAGAATAAAACATTAAAATGTGATTATCACTTACAAATGAAGCTGAAGGACTTATACAGTTGCATTTCTCTAACAAAAGCTTCAAAAAAAAAAATGTCACAATTAATCACAATGACAAAAAAAATACTAAGCACCAAGAAGACTTCCAGTTTGACCTATAAGAAGTTAAGATGTTATACACAGAGTAATTTATCAATGTATCATGGCGCATACCTCCCACATACTAGCCAAATGAATATTCAAGTGGAAAACTTTCACTACTAATTTCAAAAGATGAAGAAAAATCCCTAAATTTCTAATAAATAATACTACCGCCATAATAAGCACACAATTAATTATAAATGACAAACTTATAGCAAGAAAAATCGTAGATCCATTGCCGTGCAAGAAAATAAATACAAATAGCGCCACACTCCTTCATACTCCTTACAAACATCGAAGGTGCTCTCTCTCTCCCTGCCAATAAGTGCGGAAATGTCGGGGAGTTTTTTTTCCTTTTTTGGTCGTATTAAAGTGATACTTTCTTTATCTTCTTTTACACGCGAGAATTTGTCTTCCTTCCTATCAGACTAACTAAACTAATGTAATGTATGATGATAACTCCACTTGCATTAAATTTGCATAGCGATCAGACTAAGTAATACTTAATTACCAGAGAAGCACTGCAAGGATAACATGACAAATGATACAGTAAGTCAGTTTGCTAGGATATAGAAGACAAATTCATTCATCTATCAACTTGCTTAGGGACAAAAGGAGATGATGTGATTTGATTGCATTACTTAATCTTCATTATGTCTTATTTATTGATTTTCCCTTTTTTGTTAAAGTGGTAATTGAATTATTCATCGTACAAGGATAATATGGCACTTAAATTTTTTGTTTTTGGTTGATGTTTTCATTTTGCTGGTAACTTTCCCAACTTGGAATTGTTATAGCCGTTTATTGTTTCTTGGCAATCTTTTCTCTCTTTTTGTTTCTACTTTTTTTGTATATTTCAATTCATTTTTTTTTTTGTCAATATTTTTAACTTTTATTTGTAATTATTGATCAAATAAAGTGAAAAAGCGCACCTCTGCAACTACATAAATAAGCTATTAGAAAGGTACTGAAACAAATTCAGATTTCAATTTTTGAAGACAATATCAGACTTGCATAAATGATGCTGAATTGATGTATAGAAATAGATTTTTTAAAGCGTTTAGCATGAAAAGTTCAAGTTGTCAATAAAAAATGTAGTGATAAGTTATTTGGGATGGATATATTTTAATATGATAGCATGAAAAACATTTCTGCATAGTGTTTTGGAATTATAAAGAATAATGATTTTGATGTTATGATACAGAACTGTTTAAACTTTCCATCTTCGAAAGAAAAAATCTCAATTCTAATTATTATGTATTTGCAAAAGTTATGTTTTTAAGCCTAAAAATCCTTATCCGTAAATATAGATTAGATTAGGATATCATTTTGTATTTTTTGTATTTAAATTAGCATAATAGTATATATGTAATGTACACAAGATAAAAATAATAACAAAGATCCGAAATTCCAGATTATAATGGTGTTTTTTGATATTCCTTTAAAAATAGATAGATTGTTTTATATCAGAAATATGAAATGAAAAGGAACAAAAATATCAATAATTAAATTTTCTGTGAACAATAAATTTTTCATAAGTTACTATAGGATTACTGCCAGCATATCGATTGTTGTCTGAAAACACCTTTTCAGACCATTGTCTAAGATTGATTATTGAGTGGTATTTGAAAATGAAATCAATTATGCCTAACATAAAATCATTGGCTTACATTATAACGGACCTATGACCATGTAAGTATTTAATGGAAACAGTATGAATGTAAATTTATTTTAAACAGTTCACCAAAAATCATAAATCATAAGATAAAACCACGCTTTAATATAAATACTTTATCAGCCAATTTATTGCAGTGGATAAATGAAAACTTTAAAACAATAACGAAAAATAAATCGCTTAAGATTCATTTCATTTGCCGCAGAAACGTTTGAAACCAAAAAATAAATAAAATTATGAAGTTAGATATATATGTATAAACATTGGAAACAAAGCAAAACCCAATGACAAAAATTAATTAAGAATGGGTCTTAAGACTATAATTTTATAGTTAATATTTAAGAAAATATTTGCAGGTTTTGAGTTAGAATTCGATTTTCATATAGACTAGAAACAAATCAATATTTGACAAAATAAAATTTCAATAAAAAAGAAAACAGCCACACAGAAAATTTAAAACCATCACTGCAGACTACTACGTCTATCACTAATACACGATATGAAATATATAAATATACAACAACAATTACAAAATCAATTAAAAAAAATTCCGCAAGACTAAAATCAAAAAGCTTATTGAATAATAATTAATTAAAAGGATGAAAAGTTATACCTTGTTTAGGTAGTAAATTCAACGCCTTTTTTTGTAAGCAAATTCCATAATTGCGCTCTTTGTTGAGCCATAATGACATTAAAATATTAGACGATGGTAAAAATAAATTGAATATGGAACAAAATGTTGCTGAAGAAATCCCACTGAACTGTCTAAAAATCAGAAATGATAGATTCTATGCAAATGTTTATTTGATTATTTATTTTTAAAAAATTCAATAAAAATTTGCATCAATTAAAAAAAAACAATTGACAAAATAAAAAATCGTTTGTGCAGAAGAATGACAATACACATAGTACGAGGATGTCATATTGAGATGTATTAGAGATCAATAAAGGAAGCAAATGATATTCGCTAGAAAAAAAAAGGATGGAACAGTCCTCATGAACGCAAGCGAAGTAAAATAATTGCGCATCTTCATGGGCGCAAAAGAATACAGGGAAATACTATCATAGATGTTCGATTTTGTCATCCATATTTAAATTTGTAATTAATATTTTTTTTTAATATTAAAAGTCTATTAAAGTTATAACTAATTAAAAATTTTATTAATTTCGCCAGTGAAATATTGTTCCAAAGTGAATTATTAAAGCTTTTTTTTTGTTTAAGCTGTCAAATGACCCTGACCGGATGTGAGCAGATCGTATGCAATGCGTATAAAATGATCAAGTAAGTTCAAATTATACATTTTTTTTATGAATTGCAATTTTTCAACAGCTTTAGCACTTAATTGAAACAAAACTTGATAGTATTAAAATTTATTTCTCTGCTCACGATACAAAAACTCCTACAAATTGCAGGATTTTTTATAAATATCTATATTTAAACTCGATTATTTCAATCAAACATTTATTACTTACTTATGATCTGCCATCAATACCAATTCAACTTTATATTGCAAATTTATTCTCACCTTTAAGAAAATAGCAAAATATACTTTAAATAACTTTGAATAAAGCAAAATTTGCGCTAAAAATTATTTTATATTCATCCCCCAAATGATAATCGTCATAACACAATGGAAATTAATTGTTTTTATAATATAATACTATCTCTGCAATATCATTTTAATGACGCATTTTATTGTGCTTTATTTAATTATTGATAATATTAATGGAAAATAGAATCACATGCAGTCAAATGACAAACTTTATGAGCACATTCATTTTGACGAATGACTTCAAAAAGCTGATCAGATTGCATGCTTTATAAAGATGCATTTTTTTTACATGCATCGATGACTTCATTAACTCATACATGCATCGATGACTTCACTAAATTTCCTTATTCCTGTAATTTTATTTAATCTAGTCTTTTTTTTTTTGCTTCAAATAAAATTTATTTCGCAGTTAAATTTATAAGTGTCATTATATATTAATGCATTTTCCGCATTGATTGCAATTCTGTGTTTTCCATTTGCAACTAAAAACATTTTGCAACATTGAAATTCAAAAAACACTGAGATTTCCACGTAATTATGGCTTATTTTCAATGCAATAAATAATTGAAATTGAGGTGGAATGAAACGTTTCTGAAGAAGATTATCGATAGGCAAAATGGTAACTTATTCTTACTGTATTGTTGCATTACTTCTAATATTACCTTTAAACTGCAACGGAGCAAATACGACGAGTATATTCGATATACGAGACGAAAAATATATGACTGCAAAGTATACTGTAGTTTTACTGTTTCCTGTATTCTTGTTATACGGTATTATTAGCAATATACTAATGGCTATCGTATGCTTCAGTCGAGGCAATCTTTACGGTCGTGCATTTATTCTTATCACACTTCAAATTATTATTTGTAATTTGATAAGCTTTATTCCACATATGATTGTTCTTTTGCCGGAAATATTACTGACTAAGAACAGTTTATACAGTAAGTTATTTTATTTGTATAATTATTTAAAGATAATGTTAGAAACGAATGATTAGAGTACCATTCAAAAAAAAAAAAAAAAGTAGCAATGCAGAATCAAAGAGTACATTCAATAATAGGACGATGGATACTCCCGAAAAATTGATCAGAATTTGAGGAGTTTTAATTTAAAATGAATGGTTTGATAGGAGAGTACAAGATGATTATACTATTGCTGAATACAACTGCCGAAATAAAATTAAAAAAAAAAAAAACATTTAATAGTATCACAAAATACAAACTAAAAAAAAAAACATGAAATCAACATAAAAAAAGACCGCCAAAACATCAATATGGAACAAAAGGAAAAAGAAAACATACGCAAAATCCCAACAAAAGTAATAATTAAATCTCAAAATAAAAAATAATAGGAACTAAATTTATAAATAATAAATGAATAAGAATCTGTAAAATATTCATTAACAAACTCAATAAAAAAATATCAAAACAAATAAGTTAGAAAAGCAATAAATAAAAAAAAAAAACAAATGAAAAATATCGAAAATCCAGAGCAATTTAAAAAATAGGGTAAACTAAATGAACTAAAATCCACCAAGTTAATTGTTTTTACAAGTTGATTGTTTTTTTCTTTTTTAAAGAAAGGTTAAAGGTCTCCCATCCCTTTATAGTGGAGTTTGTTTACAACAAAGAGGAATATGTTGTATTCTATTGGAAACAATGATAACTATCTGAACAAAGACTTTTTTTACACAAACTATAAGCTTGGTTATAGGAAACAATTTAAGCACTGAACATGAGCTAACTTCTTGAATGGAAGGATTTACATGTGAAATGGTATATCATATGTTTACATATATCTAACTCAAAGGAATTTGCATATGAATTAGAAATTAATTGAAATAAATCAAATTTCTATATTTTAATTATTTTGACAGTTAATTAAAATACTTTGGTTTTCTCGACAAGTAATCCATTTGATTTCTAATATCAGTGCAATTTAATCGGAAGTGTCACCACTGATTTCGAACTCATAGTTGGTGACAGTTTAAGTACAACGTTATAGATATCCGTGATATTTGACATTGCTTCCATCCAAATACTTTAAAATTTGTTCCAATAAACTATCTTGTCTTATGTCTTAGGTTCCAAAATATGGATTAACCGTGTGTTCTCGACGATCAATACATCTTCATTTTACGCCGTATTACATTTTGCATTTTTATGGACGCTAAATCGCTTCCTGTCTATTATTTTCCCGAAATTCAATGTACTATTCGAATCAACAAAGCTATATTTTTTAGTCATTTTCGTATGGTTAACAGTTTTTGGTATGTCAAAAAAATGATTCATCTTATATGGAGACCATCAACTGCTCAGTCATGTCATGCAAAGTTTTGATAGCTATTACCTTTATGTGATATTTTTGGTAGCTTTCGGAATATCATTTCTCACCTATTTCATTTATTGTAATTACAAACACAAAGTTCCAAATTTATGACCTATTCATTTACTATTATTAATCTTGAAATTTTCAGCAATTTCATTTCTGGATTTTAATTACTGTTCTAGAAGTTTTGAAGTTTCAACCTTACTCTGGACAGCAAACTGTACAGGGCAGTCAAATAATGGTGGTAAACTTTTTTTAAGGTTAAATTTCAGCATTTTTTTTTTGAATTTTTTAGAGCAGTTCTGTGTAATTCAAATAATATAATAAAAGTGTAAACATAACAAAAAGTTAAAAAATTAAGTTATCATTTTTATTTTACAGTGGGAGGCGTTGCAATAATTAAAATCCATTAATTACTCTTATAAAATTTTAGTTTTCGTCATATTTGGGTGATTTTTTTGTCAATTTCAATGCTCGTTATGTATTTTGCAATCCTTTGCAATATACGACATCGTCGAATTTTAGTTATTAACGACTCACGAAGTTGGTGCTAATGAATTGTTTTCCTTTTTTGTCACACAATCAGCAGTGTAAAATTCTACATTTTCACCCAACATTGAAAACAAAATTTGTACAAAAGTTTTACAAAATTTACAAAATCTTTTTTTTTTTTAAAAAAAATTTACAAAAAAGAATTTAAAGAACATTTAGCAATGAATACAAGGCATGGTACGAGTAGGCTAGAAACTGCCAGATACGAACGATCGGTGTTAATTCAAGCAGCACTGACCTGTGGTGTATTCATAATTGGAATCATATTAATCAATTTTCTACCAAAACTTCTGACAAAAATTTTCAGTCAAGAAATCATAATTCCAGTGAATATTTTCATCAATTCATTTCTGATTTTAGGTCGTACTGTATTGCCGATGACCCTTTTTGCGACTAATAAACATGCCCGTAAGCAACTCTATTTACTTCTGAAGATTAGTTAGGTAGACTGAAAATCTAGAAATTGATAAATAAGACTGATAGCCTACTTTTTAAGATTGATAAAACAATTGTTGCCACAATGGCAAAACTATAACCTAACGAACAAAGGCTATTGTTTTAAATGATTTTAATCCACTTTGTAACCTTAACACCCATAAAATTCCTCCCAATTTTCTTCCTTACAAAGCCACTGATTATAGTTCCTTGTTTGATACTGATTATTATAGTAGATTTCTGTGTTTGGCTCAGTTGCGAGGTGTCTAGTTTTCTTGTATCTTTAAATGTTTTATAATTAAGTTACATTTGTGTATTATGTATCAATTCATTATTGTAATGTTGTATAATATTTATTGTTAATCTAAGTTTGAGGTTTGAATAATAAAGTATTTCACGAAGACTCCCACAGTACACGTACATAGAACGGAACCAGTACAAATTCAAGATTCTACCAGTATCGAGGACCAAGAAGTCAACGATCTGAACCATCAAGAAAAGAAACCTACTTTGTTTCACAAGGAAACAGGGCAGTAAGAAAGAAATTCTAAATTTGCTTTTACAACAATATTTTACATTTCACAAATCAGATAAAAGCTACTAGATAAAGATACTAGATAATTTGAGAAATGATTATGATAAAAAGAAAATGAATTCGTGGTACATTTGATATTTGGCGGATCAATTCTATTTCTTAGATCTGTATATGATCTTATTTTAGAAGCATTACCTTCTTTTCTAAGTACTATCAATAGTTAAATGATGTATGATATGATAAAATCATAGAGATATTTTTGCAAAGTGTTAAAACTTGGTTTTTGAAGAAAATTTCTTGCATTCAATGCTTCTCGATGCGCAGTGCATTCCTTTCGTTCATTTCGTTCATCTGAAGTAATAATACCGCTTATTTGCTACTTATTTATGTAATACGGTTAAGTTAGTTTTGAAATATTTTCACTATTCAGAAATTATATAAATAAATAAAAACAATATTTGTTATTTAAATAATTTTCTGATAATGGATAACACGTCAGAGTTACATGAATTTCTAACTTCTAATGCTCATATTGATATTTAAAAGTTGATTATTATTTAATTTCTGTCAACTAAACTCATGTTAAAATGTCTCTTATCTTGAAGAAGGCATATTGCTCTGTAAATAATACAATCGCTTTAATTTGGCACTGAAATAAATGAATAAAGCGATGAAATGAAAAGTGTAAACAGAAAAGATTGTATTTTGTGCTAATTCATTTCCTACATTTTACAAAAAATCTGTTATCACAATTAACAAATTCACAGACTTTACAGTTAAAATTAATTCAAATCTTATGATACTTTTGATAAATATGCATCAAAATTTGGATATTATGGAATAGAGGCCTTAAATGTAATCTGTCAGCGTAATGCTTTGCATTAATTGTGAAAGGTACTGCATTTCAAGAAAGTTTAAATGAAGAATTCACTGATGACCCTCACAATGTAAAGCAAAAGTAATTGTTACACAACAAAAAAGCATCTCTAATCAAGTATTTGTTTACCATTAAATTTACTAGAATTGTTTAATGAAAGCGAAATTATGACTGAATCGAAGAAATTATTGTTTGCTTTTATTTATGTAATATTTACGAACATAAAACATTAACAAATTTAGGTTAATTTTTTACAATATTCCAAGTAATATTATCATAAATGACTCATTTATGCTAATATTATTACATCATTTTATCAATACTCATTTCGAAGAATTATGTCGCCGACTTTTTTCTTCTCGAATTAGCTTGATCTTAACTCTGTCCAGAAACATGTTGACCGGGTCACTTCGTCTAAAAGTATCATTACAGGCGCAAATGTCGTTTTTTCTTTACCTTGAATCTTTTTGTTCAAAATACAAATGAATCATTATTTTGATCTATCCAAAGCGCATTATATGACTTCATTGAAAAAAAAAAAAATTCATAAAAATTAAACATCCAGTTCCATTTCAATTTATTAAATCATACACTTTCTTACTTTTATCACAGAAAAAAAATGAATTGAACTGAAAATGAAAAAGTTTAACATCATAAAATACTTCAAACAAATCAGTTACCGTTATGATTGTTTATGTTCCATTACCGCAATAATAATAATATCAAACAGATGTGTATGAATTATCAATTATCGTGACAGTTTAAAGTTCAAAAATTTTCAGCCCAAATGTAGGAATAAAAACAAATAATTATGGTTCTTATTCATTTCAATGATAATCAAATTTTTCATACATTCTTATAAATCCACTGCAAACATTACGAGAGGTATAGTTTTTTAATATTATTGAATTTTTAACAAGCTCTGCTTTTTTAAAGTCTTCAAAATTATTCTATTTTAAAATCAAAATTGAAACTGCTAGCAGAATTAATATAAAATACACGACTGAAAATAATTTACCTTAACCATCGATAGCAATAACAAGCATAAGTGTGTTTTTAAGTCATAAACATAAATTAATAAATGACAAAATGAATGATAAAATTTTTGACAATTAATAAATGAATGACAAAATAACCATGCAGATTCTCACAAAAAGAAAAAAAAAAAGAAACAAAATTTATTAAAATTAAACCGATCATATGCAGTTAGAATGCGGTAATAAAGAGATAGATTATAGCTAAACCTGAATGCCTCATCCGGAAGTCGTTATGTGTTAGGAATGAAATCCAATTTTTTTGAGAGTTACCACTCTCAAAAAAATATTTTCAAACATATCATTTTAAGCTTCAGATTATTACTCTTATCACTACCATCTATCTATCTATTATTATATGCTGTTTGTGTTCTAGTACTATAAGTACTGACTATATTTCTTAACCGTCCAATTCTAAATTGTAACCAATTATATAAATGATATTTTATGATATTACGCGATTCCTTATTGTAACTGAAATATACAGTTGGCAATAGAGCGCAACTAAATAAAACAAAACAGTTTAAGAAAATTCTTGCTGCTAAACAAACTTCCTGACTGAAAAATTCAGTTAAAATGGGTGGCAAAAAGTTAAAAAGAATTATGCCAATTTCCAATGTGCCACAATGCCATGCAGCTTGAATTAACATTGACCATTCATAATGACGAATTTTCACTGCATTTCTTTCACGTCTGGCACCTGTTGTCAATTTTTAACTATGAAATAATTTATGAATAGAGAAATGATTTATGATTTAACAAAAGTATAAAGTAAAGTATAAATTTTCGAAGTGAACTTTTCAGTAATTAAATAGTTACATTTATTGTAAAAAGAAGGAATAATTTTGTAACACAAACTTTGATTACTATTTATCGTAATATGACGTTTATGACGTATGTTGCAAAATATTGCGATATACATAATAAACATTATATTAGGTATACACAATGCCCAAAAATAACGTATTCTAAAAAAAAAAAAAAAATTTAAAAGAAATTAAAAAATGATAATATGAATGTAATTAAAAGTTGCTGATAGATTATTGTAGAATAAGAAATTTTTTGATTGTAATAAAATTACAAAATTTTGTTAATAACTACAAAAGTGATATTAAATGTTAACCTCCACCATATATCGCCTATTTCACCAGATTTTCCACAATTTCCTTCCCAACTTAAGTTCCATGTAAGAAATCGTCTAGTGCAATAATAAAAATCGGCCGATGTAATTGCTGAAAATTAGCATTAAATATTAGCAATATTGATAAGAATCAAGAAACTTATCAATAAATCAATTTTGATAAAACAGTTTCTTTTTTTTTTTTTTTTTTTTTTCAGGATCTACCTTATTTTAATTATTTTTAATATAATGATTGTATAACTGAATAGTATTTAAAGATGATTGTACATAATGGAATTTCTATTTAAGGGTGAATTATGAATGATTTATATTGCTAAATCTATAAATTATTTAAAAAAAAAAGATAGAAAATATTATTTGAATAAAAAGATAGAAAATATTATTTCAATAAAAATTATTTTTACAATTACATGAATGATATTTTAATGATTCATACCTAAAGCTGATAACCATACAAAAGCGAACATAAAATATAGTCTTATTGACTCGAAAAACGAATAATATTTTGGTGAAATTAGTGCCACAAAACGATTCAGCGTTAATAGAAATGAAAAATGAAGTACGGAAAAGAGTGAAAAAGTATTGAAAGTTGAGAATGAGTGGTTAATCCATGTTGTTTCATTCACTAAAACATAAACATATTGGTTATTAAAGAAAATTTTGTTATTGTAATTAAAAAATTATCATTTAAAGTAAATATGAAAGTTAAAAAAAAAAAAGTTCCTCATAAAAAACTGGCATCACATATATTTAAAAATGTTATGAAAAAAAAATTTTTTTTAAATTTTCTTTTAAAGAAAATGGAAAAAAATGATTGAATTTTGCATCTCAAATTTGCTATTTTGGATGTATTTGTCGCAGTTTATGTAATGCAGAAAAATTTATTATTAATAAGATAGAAATGTTTTAATGATTTCTTTTTTTATGAGAAATATGAAATTGTTCAATATTCTTTGCTATCAGTGATATCAAGAATTAAAAATGGCGCATTTTAATGGTAATTTCACTAGTGACAACCTCATTGTTTCAATATTATTCTTAAACAAATTATTTAAATTAATATTTAACTGACATACGAAAGTAAATAAATGGTATCTGAGAAATGCAAGTAAAACAACTTTTACCATATGAATTGTTTCTAGCAGTTAATATTTCAGGTAAAACAACAACTATTTGTGGAATAAAAGTTGTCAAATCAGAAATAATCAGTTGTGATGTGATAAGAATAAATTCACGACTGTAATGTTTGCTTTGTTCTTTACAGAATAATACAGCAGCCATTAGTGTATTACTTATAATACCATAAAATATGAAAATGATAAAAAATAGAAGTGCCACAAATTTTGCAGTCTTGTGATTTTCATCTGTTATATCAATTGAATCTGGCATATTTCTTTCCTGATATGTTGATTAGCAAAAATGATACAATTATATAATATGAATGTGATAGTATTTTAGTAGATTTTAATAGAAAGAAATTTTAAAACAGGTAAAAAAAAAAGAAAATTCAGAATTTTGAAATATAAGCTACAAAGATTTGTGAGTTCAAATTTCTAAATAGTATAAATACAATCGTCAATGATGAGAAATGCAGTTAATTATTTACGTAGCGATTATAATTTGATAGCGAAATGAGTTTTTCCGCTCCTTTGCTACTGTCATAGAAACTGCAAATAATAAATGTTTCGCTTTCGTCATTGTTTTTATTTTGTATTTTAAATTGCTCTTTCTCTGAGCTTAATTTTGCATGTGATAAATTGATTTTACTACTATTATAGCTAATTCATTTTATATGTAATTCCTCTTCTTTAATATATAACTCTTTTAGAAGTAATCAACCAAAATGCGCGATATAAATCAGATTAAATTCAACGAATAATTAAGTAATCATTATGTAAAAAAAAATAGATTGCAAAATTTGCTAATAATTATTGTGTAAAAAAAATAGATTAAAAAATTTGCTATCCTGAAAATTTCAATTAATCTTCCTAAAATGCTATTTCTAGATTTCATTGATAATTTCAATATTTCCTATGTTACTGAATGACGAAGCAACTCTTTTGGCTACTTTCACAGTAGGCAATGATATCTCGAAATGATTGCAATGCATTCCGTATCCGTTTAAATAAGTATTGCTTAGTACGAAGTAATTATTTCCTCCACATTCCAAATTTATCACAAAATTCTTCGAATAAAATATATATATCAACAGAGTGAATAAAATATATCAACGATTTTTTGTATTAAAAATAAAACATAAATGAAATTAATGCCGAACTGTTTAAAACAGAACAAAGAAGACAAAAAAGAAAGAATTACAGTTGAAAATTTCTAATTTGAATATGAAAAAAAAAAAAAAAAAAACATGTTAGTTATATATTTTTCTGTTTTAAAATGAAATCACAGAGTTGAACAAGATAAAAAAGAAGTTTGAAACCATCTCTTAAACTTTAATCATGTTCGGATACATGACTTTCTTAATTTCAGAAACACGATACTACGAACTGTAAGTCAATTAATTTCTCTCGACAAAGAGAAAATCTTCACTCTTTGCAACTAAAATAGAATTACTTTTGTGCCGAAAGTATACTTATTTCTGCTGACAGTATATTCATTTCTCCAGTACTATGATCTGAGTAAAATCGTATTCGATTAATTGCTTCTTACTTTTGCTGTTATAAAATAAATCATTAAATTTTTATTATAAATCAGATCATTAAGTTTTTCAGATTGTCGAAGTTCAGTTTTAGCTTTCGCCGAAATTGGAAACGTAAAACTTTAGTGACGGAGAGTTTGAATTTCGGAAAAAAAATGATTTACCTTTATTTACCAAATCTATATGATTAAGTGTTTCAACCTCTCTTTTCAGAGCTTAATTTGCAAATTATGAATTAATTTCGCTATTCAACTAGTTAAGCTCTTATGACAACTTATTTTGCTTGTTGTATAAGCTTCTCAAAAGTAATCAACCAATCGTGACGATATAAAATGAAATAAATTGAAAACAATTAGCCAGTTATTGCGTAAATGAAAGTAGATTGGAAAATCGCTATCTAACTTAGATTCAACTCCTCCAATGCAACATCATTTCAGTTGTTTATTTCTGATAATCAGTAAAAATGATATCGTTCAGGAACACTACTGCCAATAGCAATTCAAACTTTCTGAAAAGTTTTTGTCACCAAAATGAAATAAATCATTGCCTTCTTTTTTTTTTATTTCCTATCAATAGATTTCGATAAAAAAGGATGCATGGCGCAAATATCAAATATAGTGAATTGATCAAAATATAGTTGATCAAATTCTACAACAAATATAATTTTTTTTCATGTTTAAGTCATCCGAAAAAGAACCAACTGATTAAGCGATTTATTTACATCAAATTGGAAACTGGACAACTTAAATTAAAAGATAATTATTTGTTGAATACAGGAATTTATCGAAATCTCAATTACCACTTTTTATTAAATCGATTAAAAATGATTGTGGTTGGTTTTTCATAAGTGTATAATTTATTATTATTTCAAATGTTTAAATTAATTCATTAATATAAAATTTGACGAGTTTTTTTCGTTGCTATTGAACGAATATTATAAGCTTAATGGCAAATGCGTAACAAAATTAACAACTACGTCGATGAACACGTTATGCTTACGTGAAGATGATTATCTCAGACGCGCAAATAATCCTACGTAATTAACAAATATTTTTCAAATAGCTAAAAAGGAATAATTGCTAATTACAAATTCATCCAGAAACACTGCTATTTCAGTGGTATAAAAATTCTTCAAATTACATTTTCAAGGATACGGTAAAGATACCTTGAGGAAATACGGAAGGATACGGTAAAACAGCGATTTTTATTTCACTCATATTGCCGTTAATTTATTTTGCCTTATATCTTCAACTGACTAATTACTTCTGAGAGACATATAAAACAAGGAATATAAATTGTTATGGAAATGAAATTGGTTGAGTAGTTAAGTAAATTTATAAATAGCAAATTAAGCTCAGAAAAAATTGTTGCAAGTATTTGATCCTACAGATATAAGCAAGTAGCTGTGATATTATTATTATTATTATTATTATTATTGGCAGTTTTATAAAATAGCAAAGAAAGTAAAAATCTCATTTCGCGAATAAATCACAAACGCTTCTTAAAATTATAATAATCTTTCTCCATCGACTACTTTAACTATTTCTCTAATTTAAACTTGCAAATTTTGTCAGCTGGTATTTCAGTAAGCTGAAATTTTAAACAATTAACAGGATGCTTGGTCGTTTACACTGTATTATTGTATTATTTCTGATATTACCCTGTAATTGTCACGAAATAAATGTGACAGATGTATTTGATATAAGAGATGAAGATCACATGACCACAAAATTTGTAACAGTTTTACTTTTTATCATTTTCATACTTTACGCTATTATTAGTAATACTCTAATGATTATCGTATTATTCTGTAAAGGACAAGATAATCATTATAGTCGTGAATTTATTTTTATTGCATTACAACTGATTATTTCTGATTTAATAACTTTAATCCCACAAGTGGTTATTATTGTACCCAGAATATTAAGTGCTCAAAACAATTCATATGGTAAGAGTTGCTTTATTTACATTTCTCAAATATTATTTATTTTGATATCAACTAAAATATTAATTTAAATAGTTTCTTTAAAAGATGATATTGAAAATGAGTAATTATTGCTAATGACATGTAGCAAATATATTCAATTTCTAATAATAATTACAAAATAATAATAAATGATATATGGTCACTTTTGCATGTAAGGATTTTTTAAGTATATTAAAGAATTTCATTACAACAAGCAAGGAGAAAAAAATTTTTTTTAAATAATTAGTTTGCTTATGTTTTAGCAAATGAAACGACGTGGCTGAACCGCTTGTTTTCAACTTTAGATAGCTTTTCATTCTTTTCTATGCTTCATTTTTCATTTTTGTTGACACTGAATCGCTTTGTGGTGCTAATTTTACCCAAATATTGCTCGTTTTTCGAATCAAAAAAACTGTATTTTCTAATCGCTTTCATGTGGTTATCAGCTTTTGGTATGATTCATTCCTATATAATCAAATGATTTCTTTTCTTAGACAATAAATTTATATCTTTTAAGCAACTGGATTTTAAAAATCGAATTTCATCAAAGCTGATTCATTCATATTCGATTTATTAATTCTTGTATTTTAACATATTTAGTGGATTTTCAGCGATCATGTTTCTCGATTTTCAATTTTGCTTCAGAATATTCATTGTCTCGAATTTGAAATGGAGCCTAAATTGTACAGGAACAAATGGAAGCCTAATATGGTGGAGGTTACCTTTTAATATCATTATTATAAATTTCATTAAGCCTTGAATTTAAATTTTAAACTTTAGACCACTAGATCATAGATTTTCTCACGAGATTTTTTTTTCCATTGATGCTTATTTTGATGAACTTGACATTTTATTTTTACCATTTTGCTGCTGTAATTAGTTTTAAAACAACTATTTTTTTTTAATGTTTTAAAACGACTATTTGTTTATTATTCTTATAGGATACGTAATTTTTGGGCTTTGTCCATTCCTAACGTTATGTTCATTATGCAAATTGTGATATTCTACTGCATACGTCGCAAAAGGCATTTTAGTATAAATAACAATCAAGATCAAAGTTTGTACTACCAAATTTTTTTATCTTTTTTCATAATATATGTTCATAAGATCTATTAATCGCTCCAAAAATCATTTCAAAAATTTGCTATAAAAATTATTAAATTTCCAAAAAATTTTTCATCAATTTTAACTGATTCCATCAATCAATTAATATTTTCAGGAGTTACACATTTCAAATATGAAAAAAATGCAACAAAAATTCCTCATTATGAATGGTCGATGTTAATTCAGGCTGCATGGCACTGTAGTGTATTGGAAATTCAAATCATTGTTTTTATATTTCTCTTTCCAATTGTCCGTAGTATTTTCGGCAAAGAAGCTGATATACCATCGAGAATTTTCATAAATTGCTTCATCATCTTCAGTTGCTCCATATTGCCCACTATTCATTTTATTTACTGTAAGCAGTCGCATAACATTATAAAACATCATTTATATGGCTGGTTGAGATTGAGAATTGGATTGTTAAAAAATAAGGTTAACATACTAAAACATACGTAGCAGTGTGACAGTAGCATGACAGGTAATATTAGCCTGGATGATGTAGCAGTGTGACAGTAGCATGACAGGTAATATTAGCCTGGATGATGTAGCAGTGTGACAGTAGCATGACAGGTAAAATAGTAGCCTGAAGTATAAAACGATATGTATAGATGTATTTTTTGACAATATCTCTTAGGATCTAAATTTCGATCTTTTAATTAGAATATGCTATATGTATTTGATTCTCTTAAAACTTCTGACATATACAGTGATAACTGATTATTTCTATCATACCATCGACAGATAAGCATAATAGCTGCTTGAAATTCTCACTAATATGATCGGTTTAATATTAATAAATTTTTTGCTAATATTTATATGTTTGAAATAAAATATTAAAATCGACATTTGCCATATCTAGAAATATTTCTTGATTTAAAGCTTTGTATTTATTAATATATTAGAAATAAATTCAATTGTTTCGATAACTGTATTTTATATCAGTGATATCGAATTCTGACATAATCATTGAATAAACTAATAAAGTCAATTCAAGGTGTGATTATCACTCACAAATTTCAAAATGATATATCAGTTTAATCTGATTCTATGTATTGATACTATGTTGTTTTTACATTTCTGTTAACAGTTTTCATTTTTATTAAGAAATAACGCACTTTTGAAAACTCTCAAAGCACAGATTATCAAAAGTTGAATAATATTCAAGAAAAGAGTAATGGCTGTAATTAATTTATAAAAATTTGTGGAAAATCTGACCCTTATCAAGAAATGAATTAGTATTGTAACCATATTTGAAGTTTTTTGAATCACATTGACACATATATTTAATTTGTCTCCACAACATATGCATTTAGTATTATCTCTTCAATAATTAATGAGTAAATTTTATCACACACAAATTATATTTGAAGTAATCGATCAGAACTCACTTATTTCTGATTGAGTTCTGATCGAACCATAAATCATTTATGGCTATCAAAGCATAAAATCATTTCAATGACCGTTTTCATCACTTATAAAAATAAGTGATGAAAACATATCCATTTGAATAGTTTCTCGGAAGCATTGCATCTCATTAACATACGCACTGAATTATCTCCTTTCTACTGATTATTAGAAGAAGGCGAAATGTCTCCAATTCTTGGCATCGAAGAATTAAACAGAAACCAGAAAGTGACCATTTTTCAACCTTTCGTGTTTTATACGGTAATTATCTAATTGTTTTGCTTTATATTATAAGAATTGGTTATTACTTTTGAGAGACTTAAAGCAAAGAAATTAAATTGCGTAGAAACTTCATTAGCTAAGTAGCAAAATTAACTTATGATTTGCAAGTTAAGCTCAGAAATGAGCGATTCAAACATTGGATCATACGAATGAAAGTATTTTTTCAGAATTCAAATCCATAATTCTTGGCATTGAAACCTTGTGGCAGTTGATAGACTCTTGTATTTCCTATGAAAGCTAAAAATGATTTAAGCCATACTGAAAGTTAATGATTTGATTCATATGAAACGGACGATCAGTCTCCAAGCAAATAAAAAGTGAAACAGAAAAGGATGAAAAAAGCGGAAAGTTACAAAGAGATGAAATGACTAATACTATTAATATGTTTGGTTTGGACATAATCAATTATTGGGACATTATTATGAGCTGAAAGACTAGTAAGATTAGATCTTTCTTTGGGCTATCACTGATATTAGTTGATAAGAAATTGATTATTAGTTTATTTCGTTCGAATTATCATCGTCACTGCTCGTTTTATATGCTTACATATGATTTCATTTGGAAGACTACATTGAATAAAAGTTAAAGTGCATAACTGACATTGCAAGCTGCTAGAAGGAATTGAAATATTAAAATAGGAAATGGATGAATATCGTAGGTTACTATTAATCATACGAACACTTCCAATTCTTTGCAGGCGCGCAATACGCATATTCCAATTTACCGCCGTTCATCCGTTCCATAACGCATAAATGTCTCTTTTCATCGCAGAAACAACCTTTGTTTCTATAACAGAGCGTTCTCAATTCACTGATAATTTTTATCCAATTTTTTAATAATAAAACTAACTGAGACGTAGACTTACGTCCAAGACTGATTCCTCTTTAATATGCACCACGCTTGCGGTTCACGTTGATCATAACAAGCCACGTGAGAGTCACATTGTTTCTTCCTGCAATAAACTGAAGTGAAATACAGTGGAATTGAAGTGGAATCATTTGTAATTAGTGTTCGATTTTATATAAAGAAAATATTTCAAAGTAAATAAAAAGGGCCAAAATGAGCTTCGATTATACTGCGGAAAGGTGGGAATTGTTTATGGCTAAGAAGTAAAATTCTCGTAAAATTGTTAAAGTTCAAACTACTGAAAGGTCAAAACGACTTGCTTGCCGTCTGTTTCAACGAATTCCCCTTTGGCAGTATATTCGTCTTCTCTCTCTTCACTATCATCCTTATCTTCTTCTTCATCCTCTTTCTCTTCACTATCATCCTTATCTTCTTCTTCATCCTCTTTCTCTTCACTATCATCCTCTTCATCTCTCTTTCTCATCACTGTCTTGATAATCATCATCATCTTCATCCTCTTTCTCTTCACTACCATCCTCGTCTTCATCCTCCTCTTTCTCATCACTATCATCTTGATAATAATCATCATCTTCATCCTCTTTCTCTTCACTACCATCCTCGTCTTCATCCTCCTCCTTCTCTTCATCCTCCTCTTTCTCATCACTATCATCTTGATAATAATCATCATCTTCATCCTCTTTCTCTTCATTTCCATTCTCTTCTTCCTCTTCCTCCTTCTCTTCCTCCTCTTCGTCACTCATCTGAAATCATTGAGACTTTCATTCTATTCACGTAAATTACGCTTCTGTTTTGGAATAAATTTCTGCTCTAAGCTTAAAGAGTAATACTTTAGCAATTGCCTTTCTAATTTACTTATACTTTCTTTTTTTTTTTCAGTTTAGCAATTTAAATAAATAAAAAATTCAAATTAAGAAATTAAATTGAAGAAAGTTACCTCTTCTTCTTCCTCTTCAATTGATTGTTTTGCATAAAGTGGTGTGACAAAAAGAATTACCAAGCCAAAAACTATTAAAAGTTTGTTCATTTTTTATTTCTAAAAAAAATCAAACATCCATTAATTCCATAAACGTGAAGTGATTAATACGTAACGTGTAAATTTCCAAATAATTAGAACAAAATTTCGTTCTTCTTTTTTATTTTACTTATTCATCTTTATAAGGGACGGAAATGTAAATCAATTTCTACAACAATTCAGTTTTTTTTTTTTTTTTTTTTTTTTTACATAAATTAGGTTAAATTAATTTCAATTATTATTTTATATATTTATTTTTCTCTCTTTTTCTCTCACTTCTTTTCTACTTAATTAGCTTCTTCAAAAAAAAAAAAAAAAACAAGAAAAGAAGAATTCAGCTAATTCGTTTAACAAAAAACTCAATTGTTTTGCTAAATATGATCAGTTAGGTTTACCTGAAAAGATACTGAATGGTTGAAGAGGAATATACCTGTATAAGCTAATAATTAACCTGTTTATAAATGATATTTGAATGTACAGTAAAGCAGATGTGTCCATTTTTTTTTCTCGCATTTGAGAGAATATGGAAAGAAAGAAATTTGATTGCTTCTGTTTTAGTTTCTTTTATGGAAGTGTAGCAAAACATTGCTTTCGTTTCTTTCGCTTTCTGAAAAGTTTACACAGCTGATTTATTCAAAACAAATCATTTCTGTTTGGAAAAAACAATTTTATTTTTTTTTGTTTACTTTATCAAGCTGAAGAGCACAGCAGAAGTAAATATTGGCTGATAAAAGATAAAGTTTATCCTGAACTTTTCATAAATTAGAAATGAATGGATGAGTTAGTTAGTATTTCACGATTACTTTTTAATTAAAACAAAAATTTGATAACCACTAGAATTTGTTTCCTTGTTTCATGTACAAAAACTATTACAAATTTTAAGATTTTTGAAAAATTCAAAATTTAAATTTGAAATAAAATTTAATTTTATTTCTTAAAATGAATTAAAACCATGATTAATTGAAAGTTTTATTAATTTTGCTTATGAAATTTTGCGCAAAACTTAATTTCAGAAGCGCATTTTAATATTTAAACTATAAAATGACCACACCATATATGACCAGCTCTGGTACAATGCATATGAAATAATTAATTTTTTAATGAATTGCTATTTTTAACAGATTTAACACTTAATTAAAATTAGATTTGATAATCTAGAACCAAATTTTATGGAAGTGTAGCAAAACATTGCTTTCGTTTCTTTCGCTTTCTGAAAAGTTTACACAGCTGATTTTTTCAAAACAAATCATTTCTGTTTGGAAAAAACAATTTTATTTTTTTTGTTCACTTTATCAAGTTGAAGTGCACAGCAGAAGTAAATATTGGCTGATAAAAGATAAAGTTTATCCTGAAATTTTCATAAATTAGAAATGAATGGATGAGTTAGTATTTCAATATTTCTTTTTTAGGACTAACGCATAAATTGAAATTATCTATCCAAGGATGAATTTTGATCTATGAATATATTCACTTACGGAAGATCTTAGCTTAACTGCGATTTGCGATTTTATTTAATAGAATGACTGCTATATTCATTTAACAGAGAAAAATTTTATTCTTTTAAAATTGAATAGCAAAATTAAGAAAGAAAAAATTGCTTTGCTTTACTGAATGAGAAAAGTTCAAAGTAAATTTAAGAAATCTAAAAAAATTTTATTTACAGTATAAAAAAAAGTCAAATAAAGAAATATTTAACAAAAAAAAAACGAAAGATTTTTGCCTAATATTTGATATTTAAAAATTAAATTATAATTGTTCTTTTTTAATTCCCATTTTGGATATGAATTGATTCCTTCTGTAGGAAATAGCTAACTTTATATGCTTTTTTTTTTTTCTAGAATTTTCTATGTTTGCTAGACAGTCAATATTTTAAAATAAGTATTTTTTTTCGAATTAGAATTTTCTAGGTCTGCTAGACATTCAATATTTTTGATAATGCTATAGTTATAACATAGATTAGCATACCTTCTAAAAATAAGTTATTTTCAGGAAACTGATAAAAAAATTTTAGTGAAAATTCCACCATCAAATACCTCTATATTGTCCATATATTTACATATTAAAAGTTTTTTTCCGGTTAAAATTTTTTTCACTAAAAAAATAAAACAAAATGGTTTTAGAAAGAAAAATAAGTTTTTTTAAAATAATATTATGCTATATTGCTGATATTGTTCACACTATAACACATTTTATATTAACTTAACTAATTCATTCTTATCATATCACATTCTTATCATTTGATTATTTGCAACTTTTTCCCTTCAATTTTACATACTAATTATAGCCAAAACATTGTTTGAAATATTTTCGAATTTCACCAAAAAAAAAAGTTTCAATAGCATTGCGTGCTTTTATTGTTATTCTTAAACAATTTTAAGCATAAGTAAGCGAATAATGCAAGTGAAAATATTGATTTATGAAAAATTAATAACTTAATAACTTTATATGTAAATGTTGATTATGTTTTTTTTTTCAAAGTACATTTCATTAATTCACAGTTTTTTACGAATTTCAGAACTTTGATGCAAAATAAATGAGATATTACAGTATTACTTTTGCTTCATACAACCGAAGAAATAACAGAATTTAATTTTTTCAAATGAGATATTTGTATGAAATTTTAAAATTTAACAAATCATTTGCAGTTTCTTCTTTCCTTTCTTTCTTTTTTTTTTTTTCCTTTCATTTCATCCAAAAATTTGTCAAGTGAAATGATTAAATTTTGATGCTTCAAGAAATGTTTACAGAATATAAAAGTATCGTAGTTACTGGTAAATATAAACAATCACACTTAATTGTAAGGCAAAAATGAATTTTTGGTACGACAGAAATTCATATTGTTGACATTTTCTGCAATTTTACATGAAAGAAAGAGAAAAAAAGAAAAAGTCGAAAATCCGTTAATTTTTATAACTTTCTCAGTAGCGTCACGTTTTCTAATGCTAATTTAAATTTTGGAAAAGATTACGTAATGACGTGAAATGAGTAAATCTAAATTAGTCATTTAAAAATGGAAAACAAAGGGAAAAATGAAAATTTCAACATCATTGACTAAAATTGGGACAATTCCTTAAATATGTAACTCAAATTGATATTTTCATACAGCTTCAAATTTTCATAGTTCCTTCTTTAGACGAATCTTCTGATACTTTCTGGCTCACAATGGAACTTGCTGCAAAATATTTTAGAGTTTAAAAATACTTGAAATTCATTTATAATAGAATATGGCTAATAAGAGATGAATTTTACAGTTATATCCTCTACGATTCAGCAATTTCAAGGCTTTATTTAACAAACTATTATGCTTCATTTCTTGAAATTACAGTAAACAGTGCGAAATTTCAAAAATTTGTCTAGCCTACATACTTAAATCAAATTTAATTATGAATTAATTCAATAGACACAAATTTGTGGTTAATTAATATAAGCCGAATCATTTCACTTACTTCATGCATGATGCATGATCTAGTGGCATGAAGCAAGCTATAAAATCAAAGATTGAAAGAATATTAGCAAAATTGAAATAATGCAAAAAGACGAACAATCATCAATCAATCATGGTTTTAATTCAATTTAATAATTAAAATTAAATTTTATTTCAAATTTAAATTTTGAATTTTTTAAAAATCACGAAATTTGTAACAGTTTTGTTGCTGCATTAAACAAGGAAATTGCTTCTAAATTATCAATTTTAATTTTAATTAAGGGTCAAAACTACTAAAAATAGCAATATTTTGAACTTAATTGATTATGTTATATGCCTTGCACTAGAGCTTGTCATATATGGTGTGGTCATTTTATAGTTTAAATATTAAAATATGCTTTTGTAATTAAGTTTTGCGCAAAAATTCATCTGCAAAATTAATAAAATCAATATTTTGTTAGCAAAATAAATTAAATTTTTAATTTTTCACGATTCCTATTCATTCTTACAATTAAAATTAATTTATATTTCAAATTTAAAAAACCCATTTATAAAAATCCCATAATTTGTACAGGTAATTGCATATTAAACTAGGTAAGAAGTCTTACTATGATCAAAATTTTATTTTAAAGGATGATAAAACTATTTAAAAATATCATTTAATAAAAAAAATTGATTATTATATACGCATAGTGCGGCATTGTGGTCATTTGACATCTTAAATAATAGAATAATGCTTAGGCTTAGGCTTAGGGTACACTTAGGCTTAGGCTTAAGCTATATTTGAAATCTAAACATTGATTTTGGTGAAAATTCTGTAATTTGCAAGAGTTTTTGTATATTAAACGAGAAAATTAATAAAACTTTTAATTAATCATGGTTTTAATTCAATTTAAGAATTAAATTTAAATTTTATTTCAAATTTAAATTTTGAATTTTTTAAAAATCATGAAATTTGTAACAGTTTTGTTGCATTAAACAAGGAAATTGCTTCTAAATAATTAATTTTAATTTTAATTAAGGGTCAAAACTACTAAAAATAGCAATATTTTGAACTTAATTGGTTATGTTATATGCATTGCACTAGAGCTTGTCATATTTGGTGTGCTCATTTTATAGTTTAAATATTAAAATATGCTTTTGTAATTAAGTTTTGCGCAAAAATTCATCTGCAAAATTAATAAAACTTTTAATTAATCATGGTTTTAATTCAATTTAACAATTAAAAATAAATTTTATTTCAAATTTAAATTTTGAATTTTTTAAAAATTTTTTAATTTATAATAGTTTTTGTACATTAAACAAGGAAATTGGTTCTAAATTGCTATTTTGAACTTAATTGATCATGTTATATTTATTTAATTCTTACAGTTACAATTATTTTTTATTTTTGATTTAAAACTCATGTTTTATGAAAATTCATTGATTTATTAGAATTATAAAATAAATTCTAGTAATATCAAAAACTAATTTTAATTAAATTTAAAATATTAAAAAATATCAAATCTTTAAAAAAATAAATATTTTGTAGTTAATTGATTGAATTTTATGCGTTGCATAAGTACTGGTCACACACATCGTGGTCATTTGACCAGCAATAATAAAAAAATTAACTTTAGAAGTTAAGTTTCAATCAATATTTTGTTAGCAAAATAAGTTAAATTTTTAATTTTTCATGATTCCTATGATATAATAGCCAATGATAAAAGATAATAGAAGGAAGAGAAAGAAAAATTCATCATTAATTACTATTTGTTAAATAAAACAAACAGAACAGACCATAATTAACAGTTTACGCTACACAAAAGTCCAATAGGATACCTCAATGAGTTCAATGTTACATTATTGCAAATTGAACAGAGATATTCTGATGGTATCGATGGCAACTGAAAAAGAAAACAAGAATATATTTTTATAAAAACATTTACAATGATAAATTCTAATTTCTTAAAATTATTTTTAATTATAAACCAAAATTTTTGTTAAATTTTGATAATAAATGAGTTGATAATTCTAATACATATTGGTGAAATTAAAAAAATGAAATATTTCAAAATAAGTTTAAAGTAATGACAATTTGAATGCGAATAAGTACACATTTTAATGAACAAGCAGCAAACAGATCAATTTGCCTAATTAAAAATTTTTCAGAAACTATTGTCTTAATTAATTTGGCAATTGTCATAACAATGATAATTAATCTAATTAATTTAAGTCTTACCGTAATAGAAGATAAGTCTAATTATACTTACTACTCTTGCAGATATCGATACACTTCGTGTAGATCTCGACCTTCTTCCCGCAGATCCTGGCATTCTTACCTCAGATCTCGATGCTCTTTCCGCAGATCCTCCAATTCTTGCCTCAGACCTCGATTCTATTTCCGCAGGTCCCGGCATTCTTGTCTTAGATGCTGGTACCTCTCCCGAAGATCCCGATGCTTCCATAGATCCTCCTTCTTCTTCCGCTGATCCTGATATTTCCATAGATCCTCCTGCTCCTTCTACAGATCCAGATTCTTCTTCCGCAGATTCCATTGCTTCTTCTGTAGATTCTATCATTTCCTCCGCAGATTCCATTACTAATCAATTTTCCTCTGAACTGCTTGCAAAACCTGAAAGCACTCAACATGAAAAGAACGGTATTTCCATCTAAGACATTGTCGTAGTATTTGCATTTAAGACATTTGTATTATCTATATTTGCAACATTTTTCGTACATTTCATTTTCCGCCATATTCTTTGATCTCTAAAAAGTATTTTTGGATATGCTCGACGCTACTGTATGCTTGATAGAATCATTACTGATTACTGATAAGATGGACAATGAATGGATTTTTGTAATATAAACTCAAAATTGCTAGTTTAATAAGAATTAGATATGCAAATTAATAGAAGCATTAATGTTCAGCACATATTTTGTGTACTGAACAATAGCTAAGCTCGTATTTCAGGCTCATATTCATTTGAGCCAAGCAAAGTTGTTAACATCGAACTAAAGAACTTGGCCAAAATTTGAAGGCATCCATCCGTTGGCTGTAAATGTGAATAAATATTAAATTAATTTTGCAGTCAAAAACAAATTTCTTCAAATATTTATTTTACAATTTGTATTTCTGTTTCTGCCACAAATAAGTCTGCATGCTAGACAAATAAGCAAACACTTAAATGTTCGGTAAATATTATTATACAGATATTATTTTAATTTCCAACAGAAAAATTGATTTTCTCTTGGAAGTTTCTAATAGTGTATAAATGACATAAAATATTATCCTATTCATAGTATTTATATACTTTTGATAAAAAAAAAAGAAAATAATAAGATATATAATGATTAGTGCTTCTTTTTTCCTTACAACAACGGATAAAGTATTTCTTCGCAAAACAACATTCTTTTTTCTCAAAGAAAACTCTCGTTATATAATTAAAATTTGCTTATAAATCAATCTATAGATTACGACTTTAAAATTATTCATTTAAAAATGTAAAATTCCACTTCATTCCACCTCATTTGCAGAAATAGTTTCAGTGGCTGATGTTGTGCAACAACTATCCAAGCATGAGAGTTGACCACAAAGAAGACAAATAAATGGCATTCGAGGGACTAATCCACATGCTATGCAAGGAACTCCGAAAAATCGAGCAAATAAGTCATCGTAACTTTTTGGCAATGTAAGAAGCGTGAATCTACGCCATCCTAGTGGTTCCTTATTCCTTATGTAACTTCGTTGTTGCAATTATGGAATTATGAACAGAAAGTAAACAAGCAGTATTTGATAATTTGAATGAAATAAAAACAAATAAGAAGTGTTTGAACATAAGCTTTGTAGCATCCAACATGCGCATAATGAAAAATAGCAAAATTTTGAACTTAATTGATTATGTTATATGCCTTGCACTATAGCTTGTCATATATGGTGTGGTCATTTTATAGTTTAAATATTAAAAAACGCTTTTGTAATTAAGTTTTGCGCAAAAATTCATCAGCAAAATTAATAAAACTTTCAATTAATCATGTCTTTAATTCAATTTAAGAATTTAAATTAAATTTTATTTCAAATTTAAATTTTGAATTTTTTTAAAATTTTGAAATTTGTAATAGTTTTTGTACATTAAATTATCAATTTCAATTTACAATTTATATTTTAATTTACAATTTATTTTTATATCTAGATTATCAATTTTAATTTTAATTTACAATTTATATTTAGTTTATTCAAAAATTTAGAAATCCAAGGCCAATTCAATGTAAGCACATTACTTGCTTTAATGAAATAATTATCACATTTCTTTTAATTAAATCCGTCTGCTGTGTAGCGCTGATAGATAGCATTACGGTTTATTGGAATGTCAAATATTAAGAAACATTCTTCTCAAAAAAATTGCTAAAAACTCCATTCATACTTGAAAACAATAAAAAAACAAATCACTTACGCTACTTTGATGCCATCACGCTAAGGCTGCCATTTAAAAAAATCATAGAGCAGAAGACAACTTTAAAAAAAAACCTAAGTTTTTAATAAACATTTAACAACAAATCTAGTTCAAAAATAAAATTAAAAAACAAAAATAATACAAAACAAAAAAAAATTACTAAAATAAAAAGAATAAATTAATTAAAAAATTAACCAAAAAAAAAAAAAAAAAAAAAAAATAAATATTTAAACAAAATAAACAACATTTAAAAAAAAATTATATTAAAACTATATAAAATGGAAATATAACTTAACTATAAATATAAAAAAAAACAGAAATAAAAGTACGTTATATCAATACAAAGTTATAATTATAATTAATTTCGTAAAAATAAAAAATTATAAACCTTGACACTTTATTTCTATTATTCATAAATTATGATAAAAACTTCTATTGATATGCAATACCAAAAAATAAAATTAAAAAATAATTAAAATTTATAAATATCCTAAAGTCTAAATCTTTCAACACTCTAAAGAGGTCAACTCTAAAGTAATAGGTATGAAATTATAATTAGCACCGCAAATTTCAGGTTGCAAACTATAAAATAACCCTCCACAACAAGAAAAATTAAAATTAATTTTAGTGAGTTTAGTGAGTTTAGAGCATCTATTTTAACAAAACATTTTTGGCACAGCAAAAGAATGAAAATAATACTACTAGAAGTACAGTAAAGATCAACACTCATGTTAATAGGTAAATATCAAATAATCGAAAGTGACTAATGTTTAAATCATCTACAGGCTTTATAAAAGAATCAAAAACTAATCTACTATCGTCACCATATTCATAACTTCAATATCACTGATGACCGATAACCTTTAAAGTTAATTCAGACTGACGAAACATACGACCTTGATATTGGATCAACCAAAACTCTGAACTTCGTCCCATCTTCTAATTTTATTGTTTCGTTTTTCTGTTTGATAAAAATAGTATTTCAAGATATCTTTGTATTACGCAAACATTTAAATTATTCATCAAAAAGTGATTTCTAAACTATAAATACATCTAAGATTGATTGTGATTTTTGCAGTTAATATAAATGACAAGTTTCTGTAGAAAAAATCAAAAAAAAAAAAAAAAAAGACTTTATGATTTACTGGTTGAAAAGAAATACCGAAGTTTACAATTTACAGCGTAAGCGAGAAAATCCAACCAAACTGAGCAAAGTTATTTGTTTTAGGCGTAATTTATCATTAAACCTAAGGGAGTCGGAAAAAGTTGTATTTTCAACATGAAAAAATTCAACATAAAAATTAAACACTAAAATGTTTAGTAAAAAAAAACTTTGTTTTATTCAAGATGACATGCAAATGGAGATAACCAGGAGTTAGTCAAAAGTAACTTTATGTTTTTCTCTGATCAGAATTGGCTATAAGAAATACTTAAAAACCATCATTATATCAAAAAATGATTTGGAAATCAATTTACTGTCAATATATAAAATTAATAAAAATATCATAGATTTCGTTCAAGAACTAAATGTTCAATTGAAAAGGAACGTACTCTCTTTTTGAACATTACTAATGTTTTTGTCATAAAAAACAAGCATATTCATTTCAGCCTCATATTAAATCATTAATAACCGCTTAATAAATCACGTATTCTTGAATCGTTTTGTTTTCAAATTATATCGTTTCGTTGGATATCGATCCATACGTTCTGCAATTTCTGGATCCCAAGGCATTTTTTCATCTTGACGAGTATAATCAAATGAATCCTCTTCAAAATCGAACCAATCTTCTTTTGGTTTAAACTGTCGATATAACCTCTTATTTCTTAAACTGATGACTTCACCTCCCTTTCCGGGAAAAGCTGTTTCACCTGCAATTAATGAAGATGCTAAGGTAATAGTACATTAAAGTATGTCTAAAAAGAAAGAAAGGATTTTGAAAACAACTCCAATATAGGCAAGATCGAAGAATTAAACGTAAAGTTTATGTATTTAGAAATTTTTAAAATTGAAATTGAAACTTATGTTTGTGGATTTATTACGTAATTATATATTTATATCTATTCATTACTACAATCATCTTATTTTAAAAATTTTTTCTTATTTTAAAAATAACAAAGCAAATTAGGAAGCATGGAAATTCCTTAAACTATATCAAATCTGCACTCTATTTTATTCTTACTTAATTTGATAATTTTATAACAATTAAAAAGAAATTATAGCTAACATAGACATGTGCTTCCAATACCAGTTATAATACACTTCTATTTTAGCTATGTATGAAAATTGTTTACCTCCATGATAAGAATAAATATCTTCGGGATGAAAACGGAACGGATGTTCCATAATATGTAAGTTCTTTGGTAACGTCTGTTTGTTGTCACGAGCCATCTGTGCATATTCGGTAAGATTTTGAACTGGACGCCAGTAGAAATCAATTAAATCACCAACCGTTTTCATTTGATGTAATTCAGAATTGGGAACTACATGACACAGTCTTTTACCTAGCAAATCGAGAAGCTAAAACAATATGGAGCTAAAAGGTAGAGTCTGAAATTGTACTTATATTGCTGCAGATTGATTTCTATCCAATAAAATATCATTCAATCAAGACTGTTATATAAAAGAAGATCTAAGCAAAGTACTAAATAAAGCAAACCTGAAATTTTAAGTGCCGATTCTTTGTAAGATCGATACTTCGTATATCGCTATTTACATTTTCAAAAACTGCATTCACAGCTTCTTTCACTTGGTCCTCAAGATCACTTGGTGGTTTGTAGTTATACCGATATTTTAAGAACCTGAAAGTAATGGATAAAACTAATCAAACAATCAGTTTTCTCTCATACACTAAAAAATGGTATTAATCGCAATTTAACAAATTCATAATCCTAAAGTTTGTAGTAAAATCCCAGACTTCAGAAATTAAGCCACGAAATATTGCTTGCATATTCAAATTTTCTTGATCAATCATTATATACATAAGAATTCTAGTTATCAAAATTAGGATTTTCCAGAAAGTTTGCAGTTAAATTGGTAAAACACGTCTTAATAGCATGCGAAAAATAAAAGTCACGGATGAATATAAAATACTACTATTGCGAGAGTGATAATTTATTTGGTTATTTACAATTTCGATCTGAAGTTAGTTTCATAATGCATAACAAAAATAGTATTAAAAAAAGACCCTCTAGCTCGGATCGAATCCATGTCAATTTTCTCTTTCGATGTAAGATCCAGAAATTCATCATCCTCTGTATCACTGTGTTTTTTTGGTCCATCACCTGATTTCAATGATGGCAACATTTTTTTCAACATACTCTACAAACGAAAAAAATATATTTGGTAAATATGACTAAAATAGCAACTGAAATTAATTGTTACCTTATAACTGAATAGCATTACTCAAATTATATAAAAAACTTATCTAATACTTGTATACTACAGTACTCGAATGTTTGAACCATTGTTTCTGAATATTATAACTCTTACACTTATTACTGAAGTTTATATTAAGATATTCTAATATTTCCCATTGCATAAGCTATAAGTTAGCTACTTCGACACTCAAGTATTTCAACTTATTTATACTTGACAATGCCTAAGTGTTATTCTTGAGATATCTCAAAAGGAAGCAAATATACCATGCAATACTATTACATATAAATGTCAATTAGATAAAGTAATAAACATCTCAGAGAAAAAGCTTGAACTGTTGAATCCATATGATACATAAACTGATTTTCAAATACAATATTATCATTTCATATACATACTAATTAGATATGCTAATCATTAACTAATTTAAAAAATTGATGTAGTCTTCTTACTTATTGCTACTAGGTATAGAATAAGCATTTTACACTAACCTCAGCTTCATCACTTAGCACCATTCTTTCATCCATTTCTACTTTCTCTTTCTCATTTGATAATTTTTGTTCAGGACGTAACTGTGACAATATATTTCGCCATCTTATACGACATATACGAGAGCAATTCATCTGCTTCTATTCTGCTTTTCACGTTTATCCATATAACAAAATCCTAAAATTGATAATGTATTAAAGAAAAAAAAACAGGCAAAATCTAAAGTTTCCAATAAAAAAAAAAAAACGAAAGTAAGCAAAACTTAAAATAAACAGTAAGAACTGAAACACACAAGTCATTTTATTAAATAAACTTTACAAAAATGCTTATCCAAATTAAAGCTATTAGATATGATATGTGTTTCTAAGTGAAATATCGCCATACGGTAATTTCTCTTTAAGCGGGTAAAATGCATTCCTCCTGTTAATGAAAAAGTTTGTTTCATGTTTACCAACGTTATTCGAAGGCGTCGCATTGTCGTTTTTTCCTATTTTGTCCAAGTTTTTTCTTTTTTTTTTGTCATAAAGAATTTAATTTTTTGAATTTTTAAATTACAAATGTTCTTCATTGGTATTTTCGTCATTAATAACTTCTGTAATGATCTATAATTAATGATTAACAATATGATTTTTTTTTTTTATTTGTTCTCCTAATTAATTTGTTCTCCTAATAATATGTAAATTTTATACATCTGTTCCAGCTATTCTACAACTTTATTAATATTACATTTTTTGTAATATACATATATATATATATATATATTTTGTAATATATGTAATATTTTATAATTTACTAATGTTTTTGTTATAATTTATATATCTTTTTTGTAATGTGCATGTATCCTTATAGTTAAACGTATAATAATAATGTTACATTATGTATTATACAGTAAAAAATAACTTTATTCTTTATATTCCATTTAGAATTATTACAAACAATATGATACGTTGCATATAAAGTATTACAAAACATATGAATTATAATTTATATGTCTGTTTTTACTGTGATGATATGTATTTCAATATTTTGCATGAAATTATAAGATTTTGTAATATGCGCAACGCATTACATTCTTTATGATGGTTTTAAATGGAATGTAATAAACCGTTTTTCTTTTTTTTTTTTTTATGAATATAAAAATGAATACAAATGATTTTAATTAATTTTTTAAAAAGAATATATACGCGATATGGATGGAAATGGATGGGGTGAAGAGAGTTATGATGCTGGAATTGCTGGTGGTTGGGGTGAAGCATCATTTGTGGAAGCTGATGAATACAAAGAATGCCAACACACCACGAAAGTACCATTTCCAGCTACGATCAAAGATCTTAGTCAGTTAGCAAGCAATGAAGAGAAAATAACAACCGGTAAATATACCTTCAGTACGGTAAGCTTTATAAGTTGTGTTTTATTAATATCATTGTAATGAAAAAAATAATGAGTACGATGAATTGTTATTATATCATTATCATAGAAATATATTATATCAAAAATATTACTGATACAATTAAAAATATTTGTTTTTTATTAGGCATTTTAAAAGGAACTTTTTGGTGTTCTTTTATTTTGATCTTTAATGGGAAATTATAAAATTAAAATTAGTCGAAAAAGAGAAGACGAAAAAAGAGAGTAATGAAGGAGGAAGGATTGCAGATCATTACTTATCATCTCGTGCTTAGGCTTCTAAATTGCATTATTACATGAAAGAGGAATTAGTATCTTTGATCAGCCCAATTATCATACATTAAGATCTAGCTAAAGTCTATTTGAGTTATTTTAATTTGCTTAAATTTTATTAGTAAAGGCATCATGCAGTGAATAATAAGCGATATGCTCTCTTTATCGACTGAACAAGGTTAGTAAACTGATTGGTAAATTTCTGTGATAATGATCTAAATGGTAAGCTTTTGTAAGTGTCTGATTTTAAGATTCGAGTTGTTGGCCATGTGAAGGAATCGCTACAAACAGATGGAGGACAATCTGTCGAGTATACATTATCTGATTATCATGATACATATGCCACATTTCTCGTCATTCACTACAAAGGCGTGGTAGTTTTTATTCTGCAGATTATGCATTAAATTGATTTCATTATCTCAGCGTGCTATTTCAAATTGTGTAAAAAGTTAAGAACTAAAAACACTTTATGGAGAAGAATGCACATTCACTCATTAATCGACTTTCTATACTGCTTTTTATCGAATCGATTAATGTAAAAGAGGAAGCGACTGATTCTATGCATGAGTCTTGCATTGGGAGGGTAATGTGGTTACCTGAACAGATAGTTTGTATTGTTTGCCATTTCTGAAATCATATTATTGGTGGAATAAGATTTATTGTTTGAATAGTCTTTGTCAATACTCTTAGATATTTAAAAAAATCCTTAGTAATATATGTATATTCAGCTTGCAAGTGCTGCAGCAAATTCAGATGCAGTAGTAGAGGGAACGGATATTTCTGTTGTGGGAAAATTGCGGAGTTTTAGTGAACGACTTTGTATTGTTGCTTTTGATGTAAGTTCTTTTACTATATGCATTTATTATTACACTGTCATTTTTAAAGAGAATGCTTCCTATTGATTCTTCCCTTCTCCTTTTATTTCTGTCATTCAAAAGAAAAGAAAAAGTAGCCTTTTTTACTCTTTAGAGGCTTCCTGGCAAGTATTGACGGAAAGATAGGTAAGTAAGTTATAATTACTTTCTTATGCGTTCAATTATAATGAATTGCAGGTTCGAGAGATAGAGGATAAGAGAGAGATTGATGCTTTTCATTTAGAAGCTCGACTTGCTCGCCTTTTCTATGCGAAAGTATGATTTAACTTTTCTAACTATAAGGAGCACTGATAAATAGTAAATAAGAGTTGGCATATTGAACTTATTCCTCGTTTTACTACTTGATTCCAGAACTTTGTTATTTGTCAAAAAATCTGGATTTAATAAAGTTCGTTTTCAGTTTACCTGCTGTTTTTTTATCAAGTTTTTCCATTGTCATCCCTATCTGTTCTGCATGCATACCTCCTATCACTCTCAATTTCCTCCTAACACAATTACTTCATCATGAGGTCATTAAATCTCAGTACAGTCCTGTTCCATTCTCTTCAACATTGGTAAATTACTGTTTTCTTTAAAATTTAAATTCTTTTAGGATGTGCTGGATATAGCATTATCAGAAAAATGGATAGCTTTATCCGCAGATACAATGTTACGTGTAAATGAAACAGATGGAGGACAAACTAAAACGACCAGCGATTGGAAGAGCAATATAAAATCTAATTTGAAATCAAGCAGTTTAATGCAACAAAGTTCATCACGATCAATTCCTGATAGTGGTTGTCGTGGATTAACTGGTCAGAAAGCTGAGGTATATATGTTTTTTTTTTTTTTTTTTTGAATTATCTTAGAATGCAAATATTGCATTTCATATTTTATACTTACTTCATAGCAAGGTGTACTGAGTTTTCTAATCTTCTTGAACTTTTAGATATTTAAATATTTGCGTAGTAATGGCGATCCAGTTATTGGAGCTAGTATTGATGATATACGTACTGGCATCCCAAAAAATCACTTTAATTCATCCAAATTTGCCGAGGATATTGAATATTTAGCTTCTGAAGGCCTGATTTATGCTACTTCAGACGATGATCATTATGCCGCCAATGCATAATCTTCAATCAAGCAATGAAAATAATAATTTCTCCACATTTACAGTTCGATTTGCCTTTAATTTATATGATTGATTATTTTGACAAGTTTTACTATTATATCTACATTTTCTAATAACCTTCAACAAATTTTTTTTTTTCTCTTCTTTCTAAAATGCAGTGATATCCGATTGAAATAACTAATTCTCTACTTCACTTCCAATTCTTAGCTAAAAAAAATGTTTGTTTTGTTCCTAATGCAACCAGATTGTTGAATAATGCTAGGTAGTATATGAAATAAACTGGGCTGAAAATTCCACTGTACTGGTTATCTGCTCAGTATTTGTATATGCTTATGTGAAATTAAGTCGGTGCAACAAAATGAAGATTGAGAGGATGTTTTTTTTTTCTTATGCATAGAATGTAACCAGTCGAATTGCTATTTCGCGTTGCATTAGTATTGGAACATATTCTGGAGTTTTTGAAAAATTGACAATTTTAAAGGTTAAAACCTTTAAAAACTTCAACTACGGCAGATTATGTTTCATTGCAATCCTAAATCTAATGTAAATCGAATCGGAATGAAAAGTTTGCCATTGTATTGTTGGTCATTTAAGTTTGATAATATTGAAGAGAGTCATCTCACTTTTTTTTTCCGTTGGTTATCTTAATTTTGCATTTAAATGGAATGTTTCACTTTCCAGTACTTTTTGATTTGTTTTTAATGAATTCGAGTTTTTTATTTTTGAAAAATCTCATCGCGCATATTATTAATTCAAATAAAAGGATTAAGCAGGTATAACGTATGGGGACATCGATTGATTTCGGAAATACCAATTGTTATAGATGAAGATTAGTATAATCTTCTTATTTATGAATAAACAGAAAATTAAATCAGCCTGTGTTTCAGTTGTTTATCATGGCTTTTTCTCAGCATGTCTCTTAGTATGTTCAGCAGCCATACTTAAGAATTTTTGCTTATCCTAAAATTTGAATTAAAAGTTTGTCAAAAATTTTTTTTCTTGAATTAAGATGAAATTGAAAAGTATATTTGGCTTTTTGGATATACATTCTAGACCCAGAAGTATTTTTTTAATGGTTTTTTTTCGTTTTTTTTTTTTTTTTTTTTTTCGATAAATCAAATAGATTTAAAATAACTTACAGATTGGTATGGTATAAAAATGTGTTAGGTTATGCATTTGCGGTTTCCTTTTTTCATTTTTTAATTTTTCATAAAAACAAATAAAGAAAGCTTCACGCAGCGATTTTACCTTATAAATTTGTTCAGCAATTCGATGACGAAGTGGACGTTCAGGTTCTGGATCGTTGAGCAGAAAAATCAAAGATTGTATTACTGGAAAATAATGAATTCTTATTATACGCATTTTTACAAAATGTAAAAATACATATGGCTAAATGATCAATTTAATGATTATTCAATTTTTTCTAATCTTTTTAGGAAAGTTTTCTTTATTTATATAAAAAAGTTTTATGTTTAAGTTAGTATGATTTATTGCCTAAGATTTTTTCTTCTTTTTTCTTTTTTTTTTTTTTTTGACTATTCAAGAAGAATTTACTGCAAAATGGAATAATATGTACGATTATTTTATCCGTGAAAAAAAAAAAAAAAAAAAAAAAAAAAAAAGAAAGAAAAAACTACTAGTTGCTATGATTTTGATACTTTTTAAATTTAAATATCTCATTGAAATATTCTAATGGAATTTCTTAAAAGCATATTTCAATGTTAAAAATTTGCTAAGCGAACTATTCTCAATGTTTGTTCCCGGTTTCCAATTATCATATTGTAAAATTGCTAAACACATTTGTCCTTTTTCATCGATATTTGGATGATAAATTGGTGTGATAAAGCATAGATGCGGTGGTTTGAATGGATAATCGCTCGGGAAAGTTATACGTAATCGAAACATTCCATTATTATATGGTGGTCGAGGCTAAAATATTTTCAGAATTTTCATTTGATAAAATTTGAAAATACTAAATTGAATTAATCATACTATCATTATGCGATCATTAAAGTTAAATTATTGGAAAATTTTAATTTCAAAAATTTTAAATGACTTAATTGAATTGATAACATTATTGGCTAATTGTTTAAAGTGATAATAGCTGAAAAATATGATTAGATGTGTAGTGGCTACAAAAAAAAAAAAAAAAAAAAATCTTAAAAATCTTAGTGCTAAATGTGAGTGATAATTAGTAAAGAAAGAAATTGAACTGATTCGCTTAATAAATGATTCGCTAAAGTTATAACACAAAGTGTATTTAATTATAAGCATTATTATTTTTAATTACAATCATATTTATTTGTTGTGATATCATTTTTTTTTTTAATCAAAAGATATTGATTTATTTATTAAAAAATTTGGAATTTCTTCAAAGATATATATTAATGATATATTTGAAAAGGAATGAAATTGTTAAAATTATTTAATTTAACACCGGCAAAAGCATTATATCCCATTGTTTTTGATTATCATTGTGACTGATTATATCATGAATATATGTTGGTTTTGAGCGTGCTAATTGTGCCCGTTCCTTAATATCATTCAATAAATAAATATAAATATCAATGGAAAAAATATTATTTTAATTAATTTTCAATAATATGGACTTTTTATCAAAATTTCCGAAATGGAAATGATTTTTTTTTTAATATGTAGGAAGTCTTTTTTCTTGTAGGTGATAAATTAAAGAGAATGATTGAGAAATATTGTGAAAAAGATTTGATACTTTTTGAATTCTTAAATTAGTAATAACTGATGTTTGAGGAGCGGTTACATTCTCGGGAATAGATTCTGATGATTTTATCGTTGCCATATTATTAGCAATTGCATACAATCAATTGCTAATATTTAAACTGAAATAAACTGCATTTTTTTCTTTTTTTTATCAATATTTAAATGATTTGATAATCTAGATGAAATAAATTTTGCATATTTAAACTATTTTATTCATTTTTAGTTATAATTACCATTGTACTGTAGCAGTATTTATGCGTATACAGCATTACATATGCATGTATATTACCACTGTCTTACTGTAGCGCCAGGTACTGTAGCACCGTATTCTCGTGGCATTGTAGATTACTGTAGCAATGTTTTACAAAAATTGTTTCATGCATTTCAAGAAAAAAAGAACATTTCAATGAAAGTTAAAGATTTGAAAATAATCAAATTTCAATTACTAATCATACAAACTTGATTCTATTCGTAATTATTCGCTATTTCATTTTTATTATTACTTTTACTGTTTATGTGTAATTATATTACATATTTTTAGTTTGAAAGTTAGCATTTTGAAATGTAGTAGCATTATGATTGTGATATTTAGAAACTTGTTTGAGTAATTAACATTTAATTATTAATTCAATGATTTGGTAGCTTTTCCTAGCACAAAATACAATTTATATTTAATTAATAAGTTTTCAATTAGTTATTACTATAGTTACATACACATAGATATATGTGTAAGCTCATAAACTTTTGGCAATTTAATGATGTCAACGGTAATTTATAAATAACTCTTTCAAATAAGTTAAAGTAAGTCTACAAGATTATAAATGAAATATTTTATGCATATACTCTTCGAGTGATTGAAATGAATAGTGTAAATTTTAATATTAGCGATAATTTATAAATATCTCTTTCAAAGTTAGCTAACTCTACGAGACTATAAATGAATTATTTGATTAAATTACTAAGCTTCTTTACTTCTTACATTTTATTTACATTTTCAATTGTTTTATTAAATCACAACAAAGAAAAAAATTCCAGTTCAAAATTTGCGAAAAATTTAACAAAAATTAACATTAAGCTAATATTGTCAACTTACTCTATTTTACCTTATTATTATTAATAATAATAATATATGAAAGTTAACAAGTTTTTTTTTTTTTTTTTTTTTAGGAAAGAAATAATTATAGTAGTAAAAATGTAATCAACATCTGACTTCTGCGCTAATTTTTTTTGATCATACAAAACCAATCGATTTATTGCAAAATTTCGTCCTTCACTACAATTCTTTTACAGTGAAAAACGAATTCTATTAATTCAGTAATTTAATGACTTAATATTATAAAATTACTCACTAACCATAATCATTATCATTATCACTATCATTTCTCACTTGCAAAAGAAGAAATTATTATCATTTTTATTATATTATTATTATTACTATTACTATTATTATTATTATTATTATTAATACTATTATTATTATAATATATGCAGGAAATTAGTAAAATGAAATATGAAAAAAAAAAACGAGGTGAAATTCTGGATGATAAATTAATTCTAATTTTTCATCCATCATATAAGAATATTTTAATATCATTTGTAAAATGAATTAAAAAAATATTTTTATACGCTTTATAATTCATATGCTTCCGTATTCATATCTGTGTGCATTTTCTTTCTTTCTTTTTCTATTATGCTAACAAAAAAAAAAAAAAAAAAAAAAAATGGAAAAGAAATCGGAATGTTTTATATTTCATAAAAAAAATTCAATAAAACAATAATAATTCACATAATCAGTGTAAAATGCATCATACATAAATATCAATCATCAATAATAGAATAGGTGAAATGTTTGATAGTTGGTGATAATAATAAGTTATAATAAAATTTTTAAATTATCATCATAAGAAGAGGAAATTATTGCAAAAAATAAAAATAAAAAGATAATAAAATGAGAGAAAATTGCAGTTAATTGACAAATATAATTTACAATAATATTTAAAATATTCAAATACAGTAATATTCAAATACAATGATAGCTTACAATGAAACACAGGTAGTATCATAATCATAATCATATCATAATCATATAAATGAGATTTGGTAGTAGAATAATAGATAGCAGAGAAAAATATTTAAGTGAAACAACTGTATGAGTCAATTTACGATGATCATCAAAGATTGCTTTCATAAATAAGGAGTAAAATTAAAATAATAATACTACCTGTCTTAATTATCTTTTTTTTTTTATCAAAGTATTAATTTAAACTAACTATTAATGATAGATGATTAATGATGATCATACATATTTCACAGGTAATTTGATAGAAATATATTCAACATCCTGCATAAATGACAATTGATAGAATTATTACCGAAATTAAAAATGCTTTTCATTCATCCAATTTTAAGTGAAACTTTTTTTTTTTTTGTGACAATCAATTGAAGTTAAGATTAAATAACTTTTGCCGAATTTTCCTATCTTCTTCTCCTCTCTATCAATTTTTTCTCTTTTTTTTTTTTTTTTCCTAAGAGAATCATTTAGAATATGAGATCTTAAGGAAAAGAAGAATTAAAAAAAAAAAAAAAAATTAAAATTAAAAAAAAAAAATGGAAAAACGTCTCTAATAAATTCTACCTAATTAGGAAAAAATTTTGTCTTCCTTTAAATAATTTTTTTTTTTGCTATTATTAAATTTTTCTTTTTGTTTTCTTTTTAAATTATAATTCATTTCAAATAGTTTTTATCTTCTTTTCCTCTCTCAATCATTTCAAATTAATCATTTTTCCACACATTTTTGTCATTTTTGAATTGAAAAAAAAAAAAAAAAAAAAACGAAATAATACAAATTGACAAATTTCATATAATAAAACAGGAAAAAATTTTTCTTTTTTATTGTAGAAAATATAGACAATGAGTGAAATTTGTCACAATTTGTAAATTTTTTATATAAATTAAAAAAAAATTGTGTAACATATAAAAAAGAAATTAGAAAAGAGAAGAGAGAGAGAGAGAGAGAGAGAGAAGGAAAAGTAATGAGGAAATAATAGACAAATTATTACATTTTTTTTGTGGAACTTTTTCTTTTTTTTTTTTTTTTTTTCTTTTTTGTAAAATTCACTGTACATTTTATTAAACAATAAAATTGTTTTATAGGAATTTGAAAAGATATGAAATAATTTCAAAAATTATAACAATCATATCATTTTAATAACTATTAAAATCCAAATTCATCCATTTTTCATAATAACATATGCAAATTTTATCTAAAAAAAAAGAAAAATAAAACTTCGTAAAAAAAATTTAAAAATTTTTCGGGCAAAAAAAAAAAAACCCTAATATTTTGACTTCAAAACTTTTTTTTTTTTTGGAAAAAAAAACTAATCTGTAGAATTTAAATGAAGAATTTTTACACATTTCATTATTTTACAGTCAATAAAATTTTTAAACCTACCCGTAAAGACAGTAATATAATTGTAAATATATAATTATAATAATAGTTTATATAATTTGAGGATAATAAAAATATGCAAAATAAAATTATATTCGATACAAAAAAAAAAAAGAGACAGAGAGAAAATAAATTATAAATTATATAATAGATGAGAAATATTAGTGATAAAAATTAAATTCATTTACTAGTATATGTCATATTGTGATATGATAAATTTATAATATATACACATATATATATTATCATCAAAATTCTATCATTATTATCTAGAAAAGATAATAATCTTTTATAATTTTTAATTCAAATAAATCATTTTACAAATAAAGATAAACTTCTAATTTTTGCTAATATATTTTGAAAATGCTAAAATAATAATTTGCTAATAATATTTGTTAATTCTATCAATCATATAAAAGAAAATTTTGCATTATGTAACATTTTAAAACTAGGAAAGTTGAAGGGAAAAAAAAACTACGAAAACTAATTAAAAATTTAAATTAATTTTAAGCAATTTATGATCACATAACCCTGCTTCTAAAGCATTATCACCATTATCATTATCATATATATATATATATATGTACTGTCATATCATTTCATATGATACAAAAATGATACAATCAAATCAAATCACCGGTTTTATAACACCTGTTTACAAAGAAAAAAATAAAAAATAAAGAGGAAAAAAAAAAAAGTAATAGTTTACAAAAAATTAAAAATTCAGTATTCGTTTAAAAAATTTGAAGAGAGAAAGAAAAAGAAAGAATTTATAGTAAATTTTTTTGATTGAAAAATTTCAATTTCAAAATTTATATTTTGTAAATTTTTAATTTTACATTAAATTTTTTGCATTTATATTTTATAAGCAATTAGCAATGCAAATGAATTTTTGTTGAAAATTTTGAGAAAAAAAAAATTCATTCAATAGATAAGTAAAAAAAAAAAAAAAAAAAAAAAAAAAGGTGTAAATAATTTTTTACTAATCTTTCGCCATTTTTTAATCAATTTTAAATTCGCATGCTAATGAGCGTGCAAGATTATCAGCATGAATAGCAAATTGAAATGGATAATCGGATGATGACAATTGCGCATCCGATTGTGAAATGATTGGTGCGCGAAATGTTGTTGATTCATTGTAATCATGAAATGAGATACCAGAATCTGGGCTATCATGATGTGAGATGATATTCATTTTTGAATTGCTAGCAGATGAAATGCTATTTGGTGTTGCTTGAACTGATAGCATAGTTTGATTGGTGATATCACTAAGAACCAATGTATGATCCATATTTTTTGCAACTTAAAAAAAAAAATTAAATCAAAATCAAATCATTTCAAAAATGATATTACAATTATAAATTAAAAATTATGTTATAAAATTAATTGAGAAAAGAAATATTACAATTTGTTCATTTAAAAGAGAAAGAAAAAAAATTAAACCTTTAAATAATAGTTAAATTAATTAAAATGTATTCATAATTATAATCAACAATAAAAAAGTATATATATACTTTTTTTTTTAAAGTACCTTTTATTATACATTAAAAGATCATTTATAATTGTGATTTTTTTATTTAAATTATAATCAAGTTTATCATATTTCAACATTAATAAAAATTAAACTTTATTATAGTAAATTATACTTTACAAGAAATGATATTATTAATGAGAATATTATTACTAACCCAATTTTTGATCTGATTCTTTCAATAATGATTTCATATTTTCAGTAGAATAATCCAAATTGAGCAATTGATCAAGATCACGATGAGCAGAAAAAAATGCTGGTGATTCAAGTGGCCAAGATGGTGGTGGTGGATGATTTATTGTCGTGTGATTCGACAATAATATTTGTGAACTTTTCGAATTAGCATTGTTAAAAGATGTCAGAAGAGCACGTTCCTGTTGTATTTTTAAATACTAAAATTTAATTTAATTTCACTAACACTGATGATAATTTTAATTATATTAAGCTTAATTTTTTCTTTTTCTTTCTTTTTTTTTTGCATATATTTTAAGCTTAAATTTAATTTCAAATAATTAATTTCCATAAATCATCAATAAATCTTGTAAATAATTTCAATTATATAATTGTGATGGATTAATGGATATAATTAAATCAATTTAAAATATACTCGATCAGGTCGTATATATGGATTTGATGCATTTGATGCTTCCGGATGAATAAATAAACAACGATCACCGTATGGACATAGACCAGCCATTGTGTATTTATCGCACAATTTTGTTTTATATTTAGGATTTTTCATTGGTAATTTGCTAAAACAAAAAAAAAATCCTATTTTTTATGGTAAAATTTTTTCAAATTTTACTTTAAACTTTCATATTTTTTTGCATTATTTATGACAAAAAATTTTAAATTTAATTTTTATGGATTAAATATGAACTGAATTTGCATTAATAATTTAATTACAATTTAATTTATTGCTAATATTAATAATAGATATATACATACTTGCATGGACGTAACTCTTCTTCACCGTGCGCAAAACGACAATTTTCCGCAAAATTACATATTCCACTTTCTAGCCATGCTTGACACATCACCTTTAGTTAGCGAAAAAAAAAAAAAAAGCATTAGAAAAAAAAAAAGGCATAAAATGATTTTAAAAAAAGATTAAAAAAATGATAAAATGATAAAAATGATGAATAATCAAGTGTCAATAAATTAAAAAATTAAATTAAATTACGAAGCGATATATATATTAATATAGATTAATAAATTAAATTAAATTAAATTATGAAAACAGTATGTAAAATTAAAAGATAAAGAAGGAATGAAGCATTCCATTGTTATAAAATTATTATAAAATACGAATAATCAATTCGTGTTTAATTAGCTTGAATAAATTATCAAAATAAAACATTATCTGCATCAACTTTTTTCTTTCTAATTATTAAATTAAATGTAAAAATAAAAAAAATAAAACCAAAAAAAAAAAGGAAAAACAAGAATTTGTTGGGATTACTCAATTTCGATTAATATAATGTAATTATTATATTAATTTATAATTTTAAAGCTTAATAAAGACTGTTACCATTTTATTTTTTTAATTTAATTTTTAATAAATATTTTAATTTTTAATTTCTTTTTCTTTGTTTAAGAGAAGTAACCTAATTAACACTTTGTTCCAATTTTTTTTTTTTTTTTTTTGTTGCTGATAAAATAACCTATTTATCTCTCATATCATATCATACTGATAAAAAAAAAGAGACATTTTTTTTTTAAATTCATCACAAATGAGAGATAAAAAAGAAATTACCGTTTTGTAACTATCCGGTTTTGGTGATTTACGAGTAAAAGGTGGTAAACGTTTCGATCGTAAATGATTAGTTTGTTGTCTGAAATATTTTAAAATTTGAAAAAAAAATTTTTTTAAATATAAAAACTTTTAAAATATGAAAATATTTTAAAATATAAAAACACTTATCACTCTGTTATTAAATCGTATAAATTGCAAAATGAAAAAAAAAAAAAAAAAAAGTAGAAATAATATTTATTAGCAAAAATTGTTTGCTATTTTTTAGCATATTTTATAAATTGATAGTAAATCAAAATCAAATTATCACTTAAAAAATTCGATGCTTAATTATCATTCAAAAAATTATCATTCAATAAAATTCGATTTTTTTGCAACATCCCAGATATGGTAATCAAAGATAAAACTTTTAATTCTAGTTTAACTTAGGAAATTCATAATTAATTTAAATGTCATATTGATTAAACTTAAAAATCAATAATAGCTATTTTTTTATTATTAATTTTTATAAATAATTATTTTTATCATTAAATTTTTTTCATTTTAATATTAATTTAACATTATTTGTTAGTTTCAATATATCCTTGAAAAGATTTGAAAAAAAAAAACAATTCTAACTTTTCATATGATGCAATATTATTTGTTATAGAATTTGTTGTATTAAAATTGTAAAAGCCAGAAATACTATTAAAATATCGAGTATCATCAGTAAGCTTTGAAGAAGTACTAGCATACCTGTAAAAATTATACTTAATTAATTAAAATTACTAATTAACAAAGAAAAAAAAATGCAATTATTATTAAAGAATACTTATGACTAAAAGATCATTCTTTTTTCATCTTTTTTATTAAAATGAAACATTTTAAATGATATCTTTTAATAAACAAAAATTGGAAATTGTAGTAAGGAATTTCAACGTTAATTTTAATTTTTTTTTTTGGTAATTAAGTCATAGAACGATAATATTACGGCGCTTGTTTACTATTATTTACTTTATTTATTTATTTTGTATGTTTTTGTTTTTCCTTCTTAATAAACATTTAAAAATGTTTTTTGAAATATTACTTATAATTTATTTATCAAAACTTCGATGATTATTAATACTTTGTTAGAAAATAATCATTACTATTCATACAGGAAATTCCAGTTCTTATTTATCATTCAAAAAAAAAAAAGCAAAAAAAAAAACAAAAAAAACAGAAAAAAAAAAGAAAAATTATATTTTAATTAAAAAAAGGATGGAGAAAGAAAGAGAGAAAACAAAGAAAAAACAAATTTTTTCAAATTTTTTTTTTCTTTTTTTTTGATAAAAACTAGAAAAAATGGCAAATTTAAAAAATAAAAACATTTTACGCAATTAGCTAATCTAATTAATATTAATCAATTAAATTAATGAATCAATCTTTTTCATTAATTTCTAGTTTTTTTATCAAAAAAAAAAAAAAATCTTTCAATTTTTTTTTTTGTTTAAATTTTCAATATTGTTATTTACATTAATTTATTCTAAATAATACATTGATTCAATTTCTTTATTTCTTTTTTTTTTTCATTGTCTTATCATTAATAGATAAATATTCATGAAAATATTATTCAAAAATAATCATAATTATACTTTTTTTTTGTGATTGTTCAAAAGTTAAATTTAATTTTTTTTTTATTAAACATATTAATATTACACTTACAAAAATACTTCCTTAAATATTTTCAATTCTTAATTTAATTCTTATCATAAAATTTATCTAAATACCTACCTTTTTTTTTTTAATTCTATCACTATCAGCTAGTGTTAATGCATAACATCGATCAACAATTAATAAGTGATATAATATTTCTTACTTAGTAAATTTTAAAATTAAATTATTTAATTAAATTACTAATTTAAAACTGAAATACATCATAATATCTACCAACAATTAATAAGTTTAAAATAAAATCTATTCTTATCATATTCTTATCACAAAAAGATATGATATTTCTTACTTAGTAAATTTTAAAATTAAATTATTTAATTAAATTACTGATTTAAATGTAGAATATATCAAGTATGGAAAATTATACTAAATTAAGTTAAAATTTATACTACAAGTTAGAGTAGAGTTTAAAATAGAAAATTAGATTAAAATTTTTAGATTGGAAAAAATAAAAATATATACTTCAACTTATAAACATTATTTAAATAATTTATAATTGATAATAATAAATTCTAAAACTTTTATTAAACGAGAGAAAAAAAAAAAAAGTGTATAAATTTCAAAAGAAAAAAGAAATCATTTATTACAAAAATTTTTATTTTTTTTTTTATAAAATTTATTAAAAAAATTCATTGATCATAGATAAACAAAATTAATTTACTTTAATGCTTCATTTCGTAAAGTTAATAATTCCACTGCTTTACGTAATATTTGATCAATATCTTGCTCAGTTGGTATCGGTGATGAGCGAACAGATGTATTGCCAGATGTAGAACTAAAATTAATTTTAAAATATTTATTAATAAAATAATTTGATAGTTTTTTTTTTTCTAAATTTTAATAATAATAATTTGAAAAAAAAATTATCATTAATTAAATTTTTAATTTATTAATATTAAAAGAATTTTTTTTTTTTTGCAAAAAATCATGTTAAAATTAAATTGAAATATTTAATTTATAAATTAAAATAAATAAAAATTAATTATAAATGTATAGAAATATTATTTACTTAATTCCAGTATTGATATTTGTTGTTGAAGCAGTTGCACTACCATATCTTGATGGTAAAAAACCAGAATCACCGCTATTTGATGGTAAACTTAAAGATGATGGTGGGCGCAAATATCCAATTGAACTAGCCGATATTCTATAAGAAAATATCATTTTAAATTTGCAAGAAAAGAAAACAAAAAAAAAAAAAAAAAAAAAAAAAAAAGAAAAATTGATTATTCTCTGATAATAATAGATAAATTTGTAAGCCAATTTTCTTTTTTTTTTTTTAAATCTATAACAAAAATTTTTTAAAAATGAAATAGTTAAAATAGTACAAAGATCGATTAATTTTGTTTCTCAAATTACCGAATGAAATTTTTAGAATTTCAGTAAATACAAAAAAAAAAAAAAAAAAAATGATTAAAAATTTAAAAATGGAATTTTTGTTTTTGTTTTTTTAAATTTTTCATAATTTTTTTTAGTAAAAAACAAATTTTTTGTAAATGAAAGAAATATAAAAATATAAATGTAAAAAAATATAATGAAGAAATGAAATTTATTAATGATTGTTTATTTTTTTTTAATACAATTCGAATGTTATATTAAATTAAATTGATCAAAAGAAAAAAAACTTGAATAATAAATAAATAAAAAAAAAAAAAGAAAAAAGAAATTTAAAATACATACTCCGGAAAACCGATGATATTATTGTGAATGGTTGACATTTTCCGGATAAAATTTGTTTGCTTCTTTTTAAATTTCAAAAAAAAAATTCTTTTTTTTTTGATTGTTGATATTGTTATTGTTGTTATTGGTGATAATATAATCAAATTCGAATATGATTTACAATTATTTACAAATAAAATAAAAATATATTTGTTATCATAAATAATTTCAGCTTTCTTCTTTTCTTTCTTTCTCTTTCTCTTTCTCTCTCTCTCTCGTTTTCTATTCTTCGTATATTTTAGCAGAGAGAAAATATCCTCCGTCTGATTTGATTTGACTATTATTTGGTTAACACCACTGAAAATATTAAAATATTTGCAAAAAAAAGAGAAAAGGAAAAAAAAAAACGATTTCAAAATTTTTAACAATTAAATTTTTCAAATTGGTTAAAATTAAATTTGCCTCATTTTAATTGCAAAAATGTAAATTTGAATTTTTTTGAAAAGAGCAACAAAAAAAAAAAAAAAAAAAATGAAATAATACAATCAAATAATAATTTGATGTGAAATAATTTTTATTTTAATAATAACACATTTATGTATATATTTTATATGTAACATTTCAATTTATAATTACGTCAATTACGTGTTCAAATAGCATAATTTACGTTTGAATATTTCAAATTAAAAATATATATATAAATTACATTTTCAAATTTAACAGATAAAAATTAGGTCGAGAAAGAAATAAATTAAAATAAAAGGAAAAGTAAATTGGTTTTTAAACTTTGATCATTTTAAAAATATTATTTGTAAAATATTAAAAGTGTTAAATGTTTATAATTATTATAAATTAAGTAAACAATTGAAACAATAGCTAATTTAAGAAATTATTAACAAAACTATTTTGATAAATAATTAATTAATGATAACAAAAAAAAAAAAAAAAAAAAAACGATAGAAAAAAGTATTTTGCTAAATAATTAAATTATTTAAACTTCGTTTTCTGGGAAATTTTTTATCAAATCAATGGGAAATTAAATATATTTTAAATGTGATTTATAACAAAGATTTTGTTTCAATAAAATTTATTTTAATTACAAATAAATTTTGCTAAATAATATTACAAGAATATATAAGTACATTTATAATAATTGAATTAAAGTATTTAAGTAAATAAATGAACAAAAGCAGACGAACAGGAAGAAAGATTAAATAGCAGTACAAATTTATCCATTACTTTAAATAAATTAGATAATTATCTATCATAAAAAATCACAATTACGTCAATTACGTGTCGTAAAAAATCGTAGTGACGTAAATTACGTATGACAAAAAAAAGAATAATTGCGCTCAAACCAAATATAAGTTGTAAAATATTTATAAAAAATCATAATTACGTCGATTACATATCATAAAAAATCATAATTACGTCAATTACGTATGATAAAAAAAAAGAACAATTGCGCCCGAATCAAATATAATTTGTAAAATATTTGATATTATTTGCATTCGTTCCAAATAATTTTTTTTTTCTCCGATTTTTAATTAACAATTAATTTAGAGGATAAAATTTTTATGGAATAATCATTAATCAATTTTAATTTAAAATTCAGTTATGAATTATTGAACATATAAAAAAAGAAAAAAGAAAACACAAATATATGTAATTTATGTGAAAATTTGTGATTATATGAAAACGAAATGAAAAAATTGATAATTAAAAATTTATTAAAAAATAAATTCATTTAATTTTATAATCTTATAAAATCATTAAATATTTATTTTATACGTCATTTTATTAAATTATTCAAATTATACTATATAATAAATTCATTGATAACTTTTTAAATATAACTAAATAATTTTTTTTTTTTTTTAAACTAATATAATTAAATTAAATTAGAAATGAATCGATAATTTAAATGAAGCAAATTTTTCTTTTTTTGTAAATATATTACAATTGTTAAATTTAATTCTTTTTTTTTAACAAATTTTTTTCTGCTATTTTTTTTTAAATTTTAAACATTAAAAAATTTTGTTATAATTACACACAGATTTACTACATATAATGTAAACTTCAAATAAGATAAACACAAACAAATTCATTTCCTAAATAATTTTAACTTTAAAATTTAAATGTAAAAAAAAAATTTATGTAATAATTTAAAACTTATCGAAATTTAATTAATTTAACTTTTCAAAAATTTGCTTTTATATCAATAATATTATACATTATATGCAAAAAATATTGCAATTATTGATGAGAAGAGAGAATAATTTTACATTTTGTAGAAAAAAAAAGTTACACGTAAATACGTAAATCACGTAAGTACACGGTAAACAAGTGAATAATTTTGTCAAAATGCTGACAACGATATATACTACCATGAATTGGAAGAGGATGAATTGCCACCATATAAACGTAAAATACAACAACCAAATGTTGATAAGATCATGAAACAGGTATGCATTTCTATAATTGTTGCAAGTAACTCTTCGCACCTTCGACAACTCTTTGAGGGGTTAACTTTTGACAACTCGTCGAAGAGTTAACCTTTGACTTCTCGACAGGGTTAACCTTCGATAGCTCTTCGAGGGGTTAACCTTAAACAACTCTTCGAGGGGTTAACCTTAAACAACTCTTCGAGGGGTTAACCTTTGACAACTCTTCAAAGGGTTAACTTTTGAGAACTCGTCGAAGAGTTAACCTTTGACTTCTCGACAGGGTTAACCTTCGATAGCTCTTCGAGGGGTTAACCTTAAACAACTCTTCGAGGGGTTAACCTTAAACAACTCTTCGAGGGGTTAACCTTTGACAACTCTTCAAAGGGTTAACTTTTGAGAACTCGTCGAAGAGTTAACCTTTGACTTCTCGACAGGGTTAACCTTCGGTAGCTCTTCGAGGAGTTAACCTTTAACAACTCTTCGAGGGGTTAACTTTTGACAACTCTTCAAAGGGTTAACTTTTGAGAACTCGTCGAAACCTTTGAATTTTCGGCAGGGTTAATCTTTGATAGCTCTTCGAGGGATTAACCTTTGACAACTTCTCAACAGGATTAACCCTTCTTGATTTCCATTATTCATTAGTCATGCTTAGTTTTATCATATATAAATATATTTTATCATATATAAACAATCATTTTTTTTTTTTTCATATATATATAAATAATTATCATATATCATATATTTTTATCATATATAAATAATTATCATATATAAATAAAATTTTATCATATATAAATAAAGTTTTATCATATACAAATAATTATTACATAATTAAAATTTATCATATATTTTACAGCTAGATAATCTATATTAAATGAAGAAAATATTCAATTTTCCATAGAAATGAAGCTAAAATGAAGTAAAATGACTTGAAAGATTTCTTTACCAGAAAATTTTCCTTCACCAGAAATCCTTCAAATCTTTCCTTCATTTTAGCTTCATTTCTCTGGAAAATTGAATATTTCCTTTATTTAATAGAGATTGTTAAATGTTATATTTTTATCACTTCCTATTGCTATCATCTGATATAAGAGCAGTAATAACTTATTTCTATTTCTGTAAAACAGATTAGTTTAAATTTAAATTTACTACTGTAAAAGCGGCAAATTAATACAATGAATAATGCGAGATATATTTGATGATAATACAAAGAAAAAAGTAAGCAAAAAAGTTTTTTTTTTTCGTTATATAGCAAATAAATTATTAAAGAATTATCATATAACTCAAAAATGATTTCATCTCTAATAGTACAAATTACAAAGCCATAAAATGGAAAAGCATAAGCATAAGAAATATGATAATTAGCATTTTGTTAATTTTATAAATTTTATCAATTACATTTGCAAAATTGTAATGCCTGCAAAGCCTATCAAATATTTGAGACCAAAATTTTGCAATTTCACTGCTCTAATTTTAATTTAAGACTTCAAAACAGTGATGTTTCACAATTTTTTATAGAAAAAAAAAGAAAAAAGAGACAAAAAAAGAAATCATAGTTTACTTTTATCAATGATCATCACTTTTTTGCTGCATGTAATCGATCATGATCGATGAATTGCCAAGAATAAAATTAATTTTTGAATCACAATGTTCATTATCATCGATATTCTCTTTGATATTTGCATAGCTCATTGCATTAATACCATCATTAACACTGATTACTTCACATGAGTCATCTGATTCACTGTAAACAAATCTGTTAGGGAACAATTGCAAATTTTTGAATGTTTTTAACTAATAAAAGTTTTTTTTTTTTCTTTTTGCTTAATAGAATAAAAAGATAAAGTGGTTGAGAAAAAATAGCTAAAAGAAATGTGAAAAAGTAAAAAATAGCCTACAAGAATTTATCATAGATAAATTAGTAACTGTTAATATCAAAAAATAATTAAAGATTTATTTAACCTTGTATCATCAGGTAAAGATAATATAGAATTCTGCATTGTATCATCAGGAGATGAAGTTACAGCTGTTTTCCAATCCGTATCATAAATTATTGCAGATGAATCCATCAAGCTAAAATGATACTTTATTAGTGATTTATCGATTATCTTCTATAACAAACCTATATAATAAAAAAATTATGAGAAGTTCCAATAAAACTCACAATTCGAGTACTATCACATACAATATTAAAACAGAAATACAAAAAATTGATAAAAAACAAAATCAATAAAAATGATCAAATTATACAAAAAAACAGAACAGTTCAATAAATTCATTTAAAAAATTATATTTTTTTATAAAATAACCAAACATAACGAACTCTTCATTATGTTCTCTATTCGATAAACTATTTTGATCAATAACAACAAAATCAGATCCTGATGATGATGTTGACAAATTTCCTTTATTGTCCAATAAATGTACCTCGATAGCTTTTTCCATATTCCAGTTTAAGGATTTCAATAATGATAAAGCTGCTTCCTTATCACGATTATTTGTTACAGCCTAAATGACTTAATTAATTGATAAATTTCACATCAATAACTGCTTATAAATGTTAATACAAAAAATATGATGTGCGCACTGAAATGAACAATCCTAAAATAGTTTTTAGAACAGATAGTAAGTTAAGAATTTCTTTATTACAAATAAAGCTTCATAATTAACTCTGGAATAAAAATTTTCAAAAATAGAACCTTGTAAGAGGAAAAGGATTAATTTACATTTCATTTCCTAATGACATTTCTGACAAATCTATCAATTATAAGCACCCTTCCTTAGAGTATATATGATCTTATGCACAATCCTTTTGCGTGCCGAAAGTCTCAAATTTCAATTGTCAGAAATGTTAGAGGGATTTTATTCTGTTAAAAATTTCATATATTTTCACAAATACATATAACACCCAACAATAAAGTTAAAAAACTCAACTGAAACTGATAAAGAAGTAATAGTAATGCAAGTAACAGTGAATTAAAAGTAATATTTAAACCATCCAACAAATATATTAAGTTTGAAAGCTTAAGGATTAATTGAATAGTGTAATTTTACAAAATGAAATAGTAAACATTTATAAAGTTAGTAAACGAAATCTGATATCTTAACGAATGGAAGTAATGAATATTGCAAAGAATCAAAAATCAAAATTTCCATTGCCCAATTTATCATTTGATAATTTAGTTAAGTTGGCAATAATTGAAATTGTTACAATGTAGCATAGAATAAGATTAACTTTTAAGGGAAAAAGAGATATACTTACCAAAAATTGACTAAGTTTCGATAATTGCCAATCTTCAAAATCAAGCAAATTTTCCATTAATATATATAAATTGAAACTGAATTAAAATTGTCCATCCTTTTCTCCTATTTCTATAATACAATGCAACAATATTATGTAGTACTATAAAAGAAAATCTTCCACTGCAATAACACAATGTATTTTTTAAATCCTTAAAAAACAAAAATAATCGTTGCTTCTGAAAAATTAGAATGAAATTTAAATTAAACTAATAAATAAACCTTTGGTATATTTGTCGAAGGATCACTCAATAAAGCACTCGAACTGATCGCTTTCACATTATTCTATTTTTTTTTTCTCCTAAATATTTTAAAGGACAAATTTATAAGCAAAATATAGCTGAGATAGCAAAAATGAAACTAGGTTATCCTCTGACACATATTATTTAAATAAACTCTCTCTCTCAAAGGCTGACAAAAATGTTTGAAGACATAAAATATGTAAATATAAGTCACTAACAGTGCTATTTTAGATTTAAAGCGAAAAATAAAGAATCAAAATGAGAATATCTTTTTTTTTTGAAAATCCACATATTCTTAATCTTCTTAATAATAAAGCTAGGCTTCAATTTCACTCAAACATAAAACAAAATCTATTTTTATTTAAAAAAGAAAAAATCCCCTTCAATTCTTATTTGATGTAAAAACAAAATCATTAGTACCGGGTGGTTCATTATCATCGATTATCTTTCCGTTCATCAATAATTCACATAAATCTAAAGATATCAACATAAAATGGATGATAAAATTTCGTTAAGAAAAGAAAGATAACATGCAAACTATTCCAAATTTCTAAAGATCATATTAATGACATAAAATGTGAAATAACCACCAACAACACTTCAATCCTTCCCGCTATATCATATAGATTTTAAGAGTTAACTTCAAATCCGAATAATACCCTCAGTTTATTTAACAAATTAATCCCAATTCTCATAACTGGGAGTTGGGATTAATTTTTTTGATACTGAGAAATAAATAAAAGTAAACCACAGGAGATCGTAGCAAGATCAACTATTGAATATGTATAACATCATAATTGTGCAAATTTATTAAACTTATTGAAATATATCAAACATAATAAACTGAATAATATCATCATATATTCCTACAGCATCATGGTAAGCTGATTCAGGAAAATATCGATTTATTATTATTTAAGTGACAACATCAAAGTAGATGTAGAAGAGTATTCCGAAAGACAACAAAGGATAAAAAACAAGAAAAGGAAAGAGTAGAGTGAAAATAATGCATAACATATTAAAGTAAAAGAATCATACAACATTGCAAAGTTTTAAACTTTTAAACTTTTAACAAAAATCTTGCATTGTACAGCGTATTTACTAAGTACCCGTTTAAGTACTTCCTGAACACTAACAAACCATTAATTAGTATAGTTTAAAATATGTTTCACAATTCCTCCTTTTTGTTCTTCCTGGAAGCCAATCCGGGATATTGTCGTCCTTCCAGCGATACTTCGCTTACTTGCGGTTGTTTTAACAAGAAATCCTTTCCTTCCCAGGCCTTCGATCCATCTGCAAACATGAAGATTGCACGATTATCGTCGATTGTAAATGTCTGAAACAAACTTTATAGCTGATAAAGTTAGGAATATCAATTATAAAGTGTTCAACTTTAAACAAAATATAGTAATCATGAAAAGCGGTTAGTTAAAAGCAAACTGATACTATAACTCTTTTAAGCATCCACAACAATTATGCTATCAATATGATACGCGATACATCTTTTTACAAATAGTACGATTGTAGCTCTCTTCAACAAATCAACCAATATACCTGCCAATTGTTCTAACAACTGAACGAACAGGTGTACATTCCTGAACCGTTAATCAAAATATATCCATTTCACTTAACTATTATGCTTCTATTTTATGCTAAGCACATTTACTTGAAGGAATTGGAAATTAAAGAAAACTTATTAATATGAAATGACCTGGACGTCGATATGATTATTGAAAAGACTGTTTCGCCATACTCCAATCCATCTTTCCGTGTAAAACTTCTCCGCTCGTTTACCATTAACGTCACCAATACCAACAAACATCATTACAGATTGTCCCTTCTTTGATAGCATCATTAACTCTTCCGGTGTTTCTGCCTGCATTCATATATAATTAGAATGTCAACCGTTGAATCAAATTTAACTCATCAAACTCTCATAAAACCGAACAGATAAGTTCTGGCAGTATTAAACAAGACTAATGAATAATGGAAATCAAGAAGGGTTACTCTGTCGAGAAATTCAACTTCTCGAAGAATTGTCAAAAGTTAACCCCTCAAAGAGTTGTCGAAGGTTAACTCCATCGAAAAATTATTGCAAAGAGTTACTTGCAACAATTATAGAAATGCATACCTGTTTCATGATCTTATCAAGATTTGGTTGTTGTATTTTACGTTTATATGGTGGCAATTCATCCTCTTCCAATTCATCGTCATCATTTTCCTCCCACTGATCGTACAATCTTTCCAGGTCGTTCTCCGTATAATCCCGAATGTCCCACAAATTTCAAAAAAAAATATTGATTACTCAAACTTTTACTTCATTTTCAATAACCTTAATTATCTATCTTTACTTGACAATTTCAACTTTTTCGAGATTTTCAAAATAACGTATTTACAAGTGTAATGTTAATACGAAAGTTCTTAGAATAAAAAAAAAATAAATGACGCAGCAAAAGTTTTTTTTAAAAAAAATCTTAAACTACTAACTTTCTTTTTCTCTTTTTGTTCCATACAGTTTACATAAACGTTATCAATTATCATCAATGCAATAAACCAAAATCGCATCACAAACATTGCAAATTAATTCCGCACGTGAAAATCACAACAAATTTACACTTCCGAACAAAAAAAAAAAGAAACTCGTAACAAGGAAATTACGGCCCGCGTGAATCTCCGTCATTTCCAATGAAAATACGTGTTAAATACGTCTTGTAGGGATTTTTTGTTCTGTAGATAATTGATGGATTTTAATTTAATCTGTTTAAAAATTCATATCGCTTATATTGATACACTCACGTGTACTCACGTCAACAAATATACGCTTAATGTCAATCAATTGATTTACACTTCTTATCATTAAATTATATATATTAGTTTGAATCAAAAAAAAAAAAAAAAAAGAGAGAAAATTGCATTAATTAAAACAAAATAATTGTTAAAATAATACTTGCTTTTATAGAAAAAAACTTATTTACTTAATTAATTAATTAATTTTTTTTATTTACTTATTGCTATTTATCTATTCTTTATTCTTTTATTCATTTATTTATTCCATTATGATAGCAAATGATTGTAATATTATCAAAAATATAATAATATTATTCCATTCATTTCATATAAATTTTTATCTTTTCTTTTTTTTTTCTTCATTGTTTCATCAAATTTAAATTTTAATAATATGAATTAATTAATTATTTACATTATGCTAATATTAAATATTGTTGATATTGTACATAATAGAATTGTATAGAATAATAAATTAGTAAGAAATGAAATAAAAATGAGAAATGGAAAAAAAAAAACAATTTGGAAAAAATACAAATTAAAAATAATAATATATATTACATTTAATTTGACAGCCCGTTAAACTATTCGATGAATTGAAAAAAGTTAATAATTATTAAAAAGAATCATTGGCTTATTTTATTTTAATTTTGTTATTTATGTCTAAAAGTTAAGACAACAAAAATAAATACATCAATTAAATTAAACTTAATACAAAATTTTCAAATTGACAAATTGATCAGTTTAAAATAAAAAAAAAAAAAAAAAAACTTATAATTTTTCATTCAAAATTAAAATAATTTATTAATTATTAAAATATAAAAACTTTTCCCTCTTTTGTCAACAAAATTAACAAATTTTTTATTTCATTCTTTGATATAATGAATTTTTCCTGCAATTTTTGACACTTTTATATTTTATAATAAAATTTTCCTTCGTTTTCAATTTATTGAAATTTATGTTATTTTATCTTTTGTTTTTCTTCTTTCTTTCCTTCGTTTCTTTTCTTTTTTTGTTTTGTTTTGTTTTCTGGTTTCAAATGTACTTTTGTTAGCTTAAAACATTTACAATAATATCTAAAGTATTAGCAATCGTTCTGTCATCCTTCTGATATGTTGCAAACAATTATCATTTGCATTTATCAAAATGCAAGTTTTATAAAATATTTAAATTTACTTAGAAAAAAAAAAATTTCAATTTTTTTTGTCATTTTTCATTTGTTATTTTCAATGATATATTTAATCCTTTTCTTTGCATATCCTAAACTTAACTTTTATTTTGTTATTTTTCTAGATTTATATAACAAAAAAGAAAAAAAAAAAAAAAACATTATGCTAAACTTTTTATATTGAAGTAGAAAGTATAAAGTAAACAAATCTTTCTCAAAAGGTTTTATAATTTAAAAAACATTTAAGAAAAATGTTTTTTTTTTTTTCGATTGCTTTATACTTTTAGCAAAATTTTAGTGAAAAACAATCAATAAAAGTTAGCATTTATTGCTTTCTTTTTCTTTTTGTTGTGAATCATTTTGTTCTTTTAGCTTTTCAGAAAAAACTATTCAAAGAGAGGTATTCACTATTCACTGATTCATATTTTCAGACATTTAAAGTGTATTGACTAATAGAAGGTTTGTTAATATATAAGGTATGATGACATGCCCGGTTTATTTATCAATTTACATGTATCACGTAACGATAGTGTCGAGTTCTGCATGTGTCACGTAACAATGCTATCGAGTTTTGCATGTATCACTTAACAATGCTATCGTGTTTTGCATGTATCACTTAACAATGCTATCGAGTTTTGCATGTATCACGTAACAATGCTATCGAGTTTTGCATGTATCACTTAACAATGCTATCGAGTTTTGCATGTATCACTTAACAATGCTATCGAGTTTTGCATGTATCACTTAACAATGCTATCGAGTTTTGCATGTATCACTTAACAATGCTATCGAGTTTTGCATGTATCACGTAACAATGCTATCGAGTTTTGCATGTATCACTTAACAATGCTATCGAGTTTTGCATGTATCACGTAACGATAGTGTCGAGTTTTGCATGTATCACGTAACAATGCTATCGAGTTTTGCATGTATCACGTAACAATGCTATCGAGTTTTGCATGTATCACTTAACAATGCTATCGAGTTTTGCATGTATCACTTAACAATGCTATCGAGTTTTGCATGTGTCACGTAACAATGCTATCGAGTTTTGCATGTATCACGTAACAATGCTATCGAGTTTTGCATGTATCACTTAACAATGCTATCGAGTTCTGCATGTGTCACGTAACAATGCTATCGAGTTTTGCATGTATCACGTAACGATAATATCGAGTTTTGTATGTGTCACGTAATGGATGACACAGTGAACACTTCAAAAGTGTAAGGCATATTACATATTTGTGAAATAGCTGTGGTAAGGTAATGTTTTGGAAATTTCTTTTCACTTTTTTTTTTTTTTTTTTTCAATTATATGGAAAATCTAAAGTTATAGTCAAAGTTTATTAATGATCTTTTCTTTTTCATTCTATCAGTATTATTTTTTGTGATCTTTAAATTGGATTGCATATTGGATTAAGTTTCGATGTACTGTTCGATTTCTTTTTTTTTTTAATTTCAAAGCAAACTTACTTATTCTGGTTATAACTATGTTATACTATGTAAATATTTGCATAGAAGTGAATTTCCTAAAATGTAAAAAAAAATTTTAACATTAAACTTTAAAGAATTTAAGTGCTTTTTTTTCTTTCTTCCAAATGATTTAAAAATTTTGAAAAATGAATGCCAATTATTTGTCATATTTAACATTTTCACTGCAATAAACAATAAATTATTTATCTATTTAAATAATTTTATAAATTATTTCTGCTTCAAAATAAAAAGGTAAAATTTTATGATAATTAGAATTAATATGCCTATTGCAAGATTTCGTTGTTTATATTATAGAATAAAATATGAATTATTAAATTAAGATTAACTTTTTTTCCTTTTTTTTTTTTCTGATATTATTTAATTTAGTTTTTGTTTTTGTTTATCTTTTGCTCTTCCTTTATCGTTGTCTTTTTATTTCAGAAGGAATGCTTTAATCTATGCAATATTTGTGCTAAATTTTTTAAATTTTAACTTCAATTTTTTCAATTATTTATATAAAATTATTGCTATTTAACATTTATCAAAAAAAAAAAAACGAAGATTACATATTTGCTTTTTTTTTTTTTTAAAAAAAAAAGGTTTGAACGAAAAAGGTGAAATTTACATAGCAAAACAAACAAACACTATCATAAGTTTTATATTTAAAATGATAAAAATTTATGATTAAAAAAAAATAAAGCGATAAATAAATAATAAAATGCAACAGCAAAATATCAAATAAACTTTGAAAGTAAATATCAATAATTTGAAATATGCTATGATTTCACGTTTTTTTTTCCTTCATTTTATTATTTTATATAATAATACATGAAGAAAAACCAATTCAACAAAGAATTAAATTTTTTAACTTTCTCAGATATTTCATTATTTAATATTTATTTTTTCTTCTATTTTTATTTTATAAAATTATTTAAAAAAAAAAAAAAAAATAAATAAATATTTGAAATAGAAATGATAATCTAAGCTCTTTTGCTTTATCATTTATTCATTTTTTTATTCACTCCCTCCTTCCTTCATACCTTTCTAATCTATTCATTTCTTTTCATTTTCCTTCTTTACTTTTTAACTTTCTTGTCAATCAATAAAGTAAGTATAAGTAAACCTTATTGTTTGCTAAATGCTAAAGCATACAATTAAAATATGCTATAAATTTTAATCATTATTAGTTTAACAGTGATACAGTAATAATAATATTTCGTATTGCATATCAATTTGAAATATTTCATAATTTGATAATTTAATTAATTTAATTAATAATAAATTAAAGATTTTAATTTCTTGCTAAATTGTCTGCTGTTTCTTTTTTTTTTTCAAATTAATTTATCTAAATTATTAATTTTTGCATATAAAATATATCATTACTTATTATTTCATTAGCTTTTTTACTTACTTTATTGTAAAAAAATTATTTAAAAAAAAATTACATTAAAAAAAAAAATTTTTAAAAAAATTATATTTATCATTTTTGACTTTTTTTTGTCATATCATATGGATATCTTATATATAATATTATTATCACTTTATCAATGATCTATTCCATCTCCATCTTCTTATTTGTTAAATTTTCATTCTCTCTCCTCTTCTCTTCGTCAATTAAATTCATCAATGAATTTTCCTCTTCAAATTTTAATTCAATTATCAATTCGTTTTTTTTTTTTCCTGAACTATCCATTTGTTATCAACAGAAATAATATGATTCAAATATTTGAAATAATAATTTTTGAAATTTAATTTAATTTCAAAAAATTTTCCTTTCATTAAGAGAACACTAAACTTAAGCAATTCTTTTTTAATTCAAATTTTTTTCTTCCATTCCATCATCTATTTAATATTTTTTAAATTAAATTACATCTTTGCTTTTTTAAGTAAAAAAAAAAAAATTGATAAAAATTTAAAAAATTTTCTTTCTACTTTCTTACTTTTTAATTATAAGCAAATATTTTTTTTTTTTTTTGTTATTTTTCTTTAATTAATCTATTTTTTTTTTTAAAAAAAAAAACTGACTATGAATATATTTAAATATATTCAAATATGATAAGATTTCATATTTTAATTTTTAAATTTTTTTTTTTAAAAATGTAAAAAACTGGATTTTTTTTAAATTTTGTATCAATTTAAAGATAATGTAATGATAATCAGAGTAATTTGCTGATAATTTGAATAATATATATATATATTTTATTTCCTATATAATTGATTTTTTTTTTTTTAGAATTGCAATTATTACATAAATGATACCTTTCTCTTTCTCCCTCTCTCTCCCTCTCTCTCTCTCTCTCTCTCTTTCTCATTTTTTCATTTTTCTTGTTTGGATAAAAATTAAATTCACTCGTTATGATACGGCAAGCAGTTGTGAATCGATTTGTGAAAATTGTAAGTTTTTATTATTTTCTTTTTGCATCTTAATTTTGTCTTATTTTTATAAGAAAACAAAATAAATAAATAAATAAACAAACAAACAAACAAAAAATTTACGTAAATTTAAAAATTTGCAAAAAAAAAAAAAACTAAAAAAAGCTATTATTTATAAATTTAATTCCTTTACAAAGTTAATAATCGTTTTTTTTCCTTTAATATCATTACTAATTATAATTTTTGAGAATTAATTTTTTATTTCCAAATAATTATAAAACTATAATTTAATTTTTTTTTTTTTAGATTTCATATCATATTTATTAATTTAAATTACAATTACTGTAAATAATGAAGTAATTGTGATAATAATTTTAGTAATAATAATAATAATAATAATAATAATAATGCCATCTTCAATTCAAACTATTTTTTTTTTTTTAAAAAAAACAAGGAAAATATGCGTAATACTATCAGTTTACCATGAAAATAATCAATCTATAATATCAGTCTTTTCGATTATTTAATTATTTTATTTCAAATTAGTTTTTTTTTATCGATAATCGATGAATTATTAAATGAGTAAGCAGATATTAATGTAATAATTACTAATTTAATTGATTTCAAATAAATTGATGACATCATTAGTTGACATTGATTTTTCATTCTTATTCATTGAACAAATAAAAAATTGAAGTGCAACAAAGAGTAAAAAAGAATTTTCTTTTTTTTTTTTTTTGTTTACAAAAACTTAAAATTCATAAAAATTAAATAAGTATAAATAACAAATGCAATGCAATAAGAGTAAAATGTAAAGACAAAAAATAAAGAAATAAAAATTAATAAATAAAATTTGAAATTTAAACCTAATTTTATAAACATTGTATTATAAAAGTAATATTTAAATTTTGTAAGAAAAAAAAAATTTTTTTTTTTTTTTTGTATTTTATAAATATCTAAATCCAATGAATATATCTCTTTTTTTTTCATATCGAAAAAATTTAACTATTATACTTTAAATTTAAGTGAAAAAAAAAATGATATAAGAGAAATATGAAGAAAATTCTATTATAAAATTAAGTTAAATTTATTTAAAATTAGATTTAATCTAAAGTTTATCAAAAAATTTAATAATGTAAATTAAAAAATTTAAATTATAACTGTTATAACGGAGTGTAAATAATAGCAATATCACGAATTTCATTATTTAAATACGTCTTGCAAATACACTTTTAACATTTTAGCTGTGACAATCATTTGACACTTTTTCAATTTGTTAATGACATTTTCATTTCAAAAAAAAAAAGGAAAAGGAAAAGGAAAGAAAAATAATGCAACTTTTTATTTATTCAAATAAAATTTTGTGACCGTGACATATTTTTATTGTATATTTTACATTCAAAATTACTTTTATTAACAGTTAAAAAAAGAAAGAAAAACTTTTTTAATTTCATTTCTATTCGTCTATTTCGATTAATTTCTCTTATTTACATTTATTTGAATAATTTTTGTTTTTGTTTTGAATCATTTAAATTTTAGTTTTATTTTGATTAAATATGATGCAATCAAAAAGAAAGAAAAAATTATTTTTTCAAAAATTATTTTAATTAAACTTTTTTAATTTTTCTTTTATATTTTCATCACTTTTTTTTGCATGTTCATAATTTTTTTACTTTGCATATTAATTTAGCTTAGGACTAAAATTATGCATATTTAAAAAAATTGTTTATAACTTCATTGATAATTTTGATTATATGATTAAATCTGTGATTGAAATGCTAAATTGATGTATTGTAAAAATTTTTCATTAATTTAATTAGCTCTGTTAATTTATTTCATTTTTTTAAAATCATTTTTAATTTTATAGTTCAAAGGCTAATAGTATTTAATTAGCTATTTATCTTTGTTAATTAAATATTACATTTGTCTTGATTACTTTTTTTTTTTTTTCAGCATTTACTTATTATCACTTAGCCATTTTTAACTTAATATATGTAAAAAATATTAAGTAATAATATGTAAGTAATTATTAAAATTTATTTGTTTTTAAATTTTGTAAAATAGTTATTAAGAAGTGATAATTTATTAAAAGGTGATAATAAAATTTAGTTTAAAATTGATCAAATTTCTATGCGCCCAGGAAAAAAAAAATTGTTTATTGTTATTAAATTTATAAAATGATTACGACTTTCATTTTATCTTGGTGAATTGAATTATTCCATGAAATTTATCACTTTTTTATCAAATGCATTATCATATCCAATCTGTATTGCGGTATAATTTACAGTAAAATATTTTAGAAATACTAGTAAAATAGGTGAAAATTACAGGTGAGAAAGCAATATAAAGGTATGGCAATATTAAAACCAACAATTACAATGGGTGAAAGTTTAATTCTTGATCAATCATTTGATGGTCAATTTGAAATGAATGAAATTGAAGCAATGGAAATAAGGTCATCGAAACTTTCTCATTTTTTTTTTTTTTTGTCATTTATTATAAATTCGTTACTTTTTATCAAGCAATTACTTCACAGTCGGAAATGTGACAAGGCAAAGGCATATCACGTATGATATCACGTATGCTATTAACGTATGAAAAGTGACAGGTAAAGCTTATCACGTATGATATTAAGACTAGTAGTATATGAAAAGTGACAGGTAAAGCTTATCACGTATGATATTAAGACTAGTAGTATATGAAAAGTGACAGGTAAAGCTTATCACGTATGATATTAAGACTAGTAGTATATGAAAAGTGACAGGTAAAGCTTATCACGTATGATATTAAGACTAGTAGTATATGAAAAGTGACAGGTAAAGCTTATCACGTATGATATTAAGACTAGTAGTATATGAAAAGTGACAGGTAAAGCTTATCACGTATGATATTAAGACTAGTAGTATATGAAAAGTGACAGGTAAAGCTTATCACGTATGATATTAAGACTAGTAGTATATGAAAAGTGACAGGTAAAGCTTATCACGTATGATATTAAGACTAGTAGTATATGAAAAGTGACAGGTAAAGCTTATCACGTATGGATTTCCATGAAATACTTTTTAAGTTTCAGTAAAAAAAAAATTTTTCTTTTAATTGATATAAATTTTAGAATTCGAAAAATGATGAATGATAAGGAAACGATAGCAGAATTGTTACCATCATTGAATGAATATATGAGAATGAAAAGTAAATTGGGATTGTGTTTACAACTTCTCTTAGATTCTGCAAATATTGTCACCGATGTCAAATCATGCATTCTCGATGGAAAATTACTTAAAGCATATAAAAAGTAACTTTCATTAAATTTATGTAAAATAATTTGTTTATTAAAAAAAAAAAAAGAGAAGAAATAAAACATTGTTATTTCTTTTGTTTATTTGTTTTTTTTTTTTTTTTTCAAATATTTTTATTTTAAAATTTATTGAATATCTAATTTATCTAATTTTGATAATATATAATTTTGATATAATTTAAATTTTAAAAATGTTTTATCTTTACATTTTTTTATCGCAATAATAATTCTAATTTTGTAGCATACAAAATTATTGATTTGATATTTGAAAAATAAAATTCATATTTTCTCTCTTCTATGATAGAAGAAAGGGAGAGAGAAAAAAAGAAAATATTGAAAATATTTTGATTTAAAATTTTTAGTTGGAAGTTGTAATATTTGCTAACATTTCATGGAAATTAGACGAGATTTAAGATTTTTTTTATGTATAATTAAAGTTATGTTTAATTTGATAATTTAATTATTATAATTTTCAATCAATTTCAAATTGTCACTTTTATTTTATTTGTTTTAATTAATTCATTTATTTTAAAAAAGTGATCAAATTATTTTAATTCTAATTTTAGTTTTATCAAATATGAAAAATGTCGCAATGATTTACTAGAACTTACTGATAATAAAAGTGATGAGCAAGCAGTAAGTTTCATTTTTATTTTTATTTTGAAAAAAGAATTTTCATTCTTTTTTTTTTTCTTTTTGAATTTATTTCAATCATATTTTTTTATTATTTTTTCCTAAACATTTAATTTATCATATTTTTTATTTTTTTTTTAAATTCTTATTAAATTTTAAATTTATCATATTTTTGATTATTTATTTTCCTAAACATTTATTAGTATAATTTAAATATTTCAAAAAAAAATCGGTGCAAAAATTTCAATTATTTTTATATATTATAAATATTAAACATTTTTTTTTGTAAAAAATAATTATACTTTAAATATTATAAATTATTAGTTATTATTTTTTTTTTCATATTACACAAAATTAATAAAATATGATTGTATCATTTTGTAACAAAAATTTTTTAACTTACCAAATCAATTTTTTTGAAAATTTTTTAAAATATTTAATAAGATTGAAAAGTATTTACCAAAAAAAAAAATTTATAAAGAAAAAGAAATAATAATAATAATAATTGTAGTTTATCATTGAACATTTTAATGATGTTGAATTAATGGCTATACAAATTCGTGATGTAATTCATTTAACACTTATTGGTATCACTAGTAACAGCACTGATAATAATGATAATGATAATGATAAGAATTGCAACAATGATAATATATTGCAACAAATTGGGAAAATCATCGAATATGATGCAAAGTAAGCTTATCATTATTGATTCATTCATAGGATTTTATCATTTGAAAGTTGAAATTAAAGTTTTACTTTCTGTTTTCTTTCAATTTAAAAAATTTTTTTTAAAATTTATATTTAGTTGAAAAAATTCAACAATTTAAAATTTTTTTGAATAGATTGAAATTTTTGTACTTGAAAAATTGAATAAATGGAAATTTTTGTACTTGAAAGATTTCGAAAAATTGGAAAGAAAAAAGTTATATTTTAAAAATATTAAAAAGAAAAAAAAAAAAGAAAAGAAAAGAAAGAATTTTATAATATTTTACAAAGCAAACAAATGAAAAAAGCAAATAAATATTTTAACAATGCTTTGAAATTTTAAATGAAAAATTTTAATAGAGAATTTAATTTCAAATAAATTATATACTTTTTTTCTTGTGAAGAAAAAGTGAAAATATTTAGTAATTTGAATAATTGATTAAAAATTCACTAATAAATGGGTGAAAAAAAAAATTAAATGTTTGTAATGAAATAAATAATTGTATCAAATTTCGATTAATAATTTAATAAAAATTAATTAATCAAAAAAAAAAATACTACAAAATTTGAATATTTTTTAGCAAAAATTAATTATCTTTTTAGCCATTGGATGCTTTTTCTTTTCAGATAATTATTTGATGCTAACATTAAAGTTTTACAATTTAAAATTTAAAAGTTTTAAATGAAAGTTTTTTTAGTTTTGTTTCAATAAAATTGCAAAATTTTTTGTGAATAAATTTTTAAAGCAAATAATTTTCCAATAATTTTTTTTTTTACAAAACTAATATTAATTTTTTTTTTTTTGGAATTCAATATAAAATTAAAAAAGAAATTTTTTTTTCAACGATAAAAATTAAAAATAAAAAAAATCAGTATCTGTATATATATATGTTTGTTTAGTTAATTGCAGATTAGATGCTGATAATGAAGTACGCAAGGGCAAAGGTCAAATAAGTTTTTTGAATCGTCCACGAAATTGGAAAAGTTTTTGTACGAATATATTTGCTAATCCGGTGATAATATCATCTTAATTATTCAAAAATATAAATCATTAATTAATATATCACTAATTAATCAAACAAAAAAAAAAAAAGTAAAAGAAAAAATTATCATTTTAATAAAAATATTTTTTAAAATTTTTAACTTTCATTTCAATATTTTATTTTAATTATAATTAATTAATTTTACAGGCACAAATTGGTGGCATGCAAGAATCATTTGGTAAACAACTTTTAGACAATTTAATAAATACTGATAATGATACTAGTGATATTGATAAAAGTAATATAAAAAATTTTAGGTAATTATTTCTTTTTTTTTTTCGAATAATTAATTTGGAAAATAATATAAAAAGTTAATATAATATTATTAGGTTTTTTTTTCTTTTTCTATTATTTATTTACTTTTTTAAATTTATTTTCTTAGAAATTTAACTTTTTTACAAAATTTTTTATTTGCAAAAAGAAAAAGTAAAAATTGATCTATTGATTGATACAATCAATATTGTTAGAATATTATTATTATTATTGAAATGTATGATTTATCATAAATTTAAATGAATTTTTAAAAATGAAGAAAGAAAAAAAAAGAGGTATCAAAATTGAAATTTAATATTTTATCTTTTTTTTTTTTTTTAAATGAAAATTTTAGTAATTTTGAATTGTTAAATGTTAAATAAACTTAATAATTAATTTTTTTTTTTTAAATTAAAAAATTAGTAAATTAGAATTGTTAAATATTAAATGAAATTTAATAATCGATTCCTTTAAAATGAAAATTTAATTGTTTAGAATTTTTAAATGTTAAATGAAATTTAATAATTAATTTTTCTTTTTAGAATTGAACATGATACAGCTTATTATGAAGAATTATTAGCTATGAGAAAATATTTTCAACAGACATTATTACATGAAGCTAATTTTCAACAAATTTTTGTCAAATTTTTAAATATTGATGATATCATCGTGAAAACGACAAATTATCTTAGCAATAGCAATCTTTGTGCTACAATTCAAAAGTTTGTTTATTTGTTGAAATTGATTAGAAATGATAATTTATTATTAAAATTTATGTTTATTTTTTTTTTTATATTTGTTATTATTTTATTTTATATTTATTGTTTTATTTTTACATTTATATTATATATTTTTGTAAAATAATATGATAAATGATAATTTGTTATTAGAATTTAAAAATTTTAAATTTTAAGTTTTAAATCAAATTTATGAAAAAATTTATAAACATAAATTAAAATTTGTATATTTTTATATTTATTATTTTATTGTACTGTAAAATATTAAATGTATAGAATAATTTTTTTGAAAAACATTTAAGTATAAAATTGAAATGGATAACCAAAAAAAAAATAAATAAATAAATAAATGAAATATATTTATATATAAAATTGGTAACAATTTTTTCTTTAATTAATTAATTTATTTTTATTCATTGTAATAACTTTGTTTTTTTCATAAATTTAATCTAAAATATTATTACCTTATTCACGTATAATTAGTTTTTCATTCACGTATATTACGTATTTTAATTTATTTTCTCCCATATCTTTACGTAACATAACGCATTACAACAATTTCTACTACAATTTGTATAATATTTTCAAATTATTTAATAATTTACAAAAGAAGAAAAGTTTAAATAATTATTGAATTAATTATTTAATTGATTAAAAATACATTTTTAGATTGCTAAAAGCAGAAAGTATACGATATCATTTGCTTGTATTTGCTAAATCTCACAATGAATTTGATTGTATCAATAAGGTTAATTAATTAATAATTTGAATAAAATAAACTTTAAAAAAATCAAAACAAAATTCTCATCCATTATTTCATATTTATCAAAATTTTTCATATTAAAATGCTAATTATATATTAGCTAATAATAAGCAAAATTTGCATTTATTAAATAAATATTCAAAATATTACTTAAAAACATTTAATTGTTATGATGATAACATCCTAAAAAACAAAAATAGAAAATTTAATCAAGTAATTAATAATATTTCTCTCTCTCTTCAGTTTCTTCTTTATTTGATTATGTTAAATTAAATTTAATGAATGTAAAATTTTTTAATAAATAAAATATAATTTTTTTTTTTTGCAGCTATTAGCACCATATTATGAATCAATTGAACAAATTTATGATAAATTTATAAATGAATCAAAATATTATTGCATACGTGGCATTGATATTATACGTGGTAAAAATTCTGAACCTAAAAAGCAACTTGAAATAATTCTTCGAGTAATTGAAATTGATGAAAAGTAAGCCAATTTAAATTTAATTAAACTTTAAAAAAAAAAAAAAAATCTTTTTTGTTTATTTTCGTTTTTTTATGATAGAAAAAAATTTTTCAACCAATTGAAATTGATGGAAAGTAAGGTGAATTTAAAATTAATTAAATTTTTCTTTTATTAATTAATTTATAATTTAATTTATGATTCATTATAGAATTGATCAATTATATGAGAATAATAAATTCAAAATTGCAAATCGTCCACATTGTTGGCGCAAAATGCTTTTTGAAATTGTTGAAGAACGTGTGCAACAACGTGTAGAAGCATTTCAAATTGAAGATCGAAAATTAAATCAAAATTGGGTGACAAGGTATGATTGATAATTTATTATTGCAATGATCATTTACTTAGAAACTTTTTTTGTTGGTTTAATTTTTTTAAAAAAAATTTTCTTTTTTTTAAAATTTTGTTAACGATTTTCTATGCTATTTTATTTTTCAGTTTTTTTTTTCATGATTATTTCTTTTAAATATTTAAAAAAATTTTTTTTTACATTTTTTTCAAAATCAGTTAAACCCTAATTAAACTAAAATTGCAAACCAAACTAAAAAAAAAAAAATTGAAATAAATGCATGAAATGAAAATTTTAAAAATTAAATAGAAATTAAAAACATATTTAAATACACGGATATTCCAGTTGATTTTATCTTCTAATTATAACAATTCTAACATATTATTTTAATAGTTTATTAATTTCAAATTAAAAAAAAAAACAAATTTTTTTTTCATTTTATTTTTCAATAAAAAAAAAAATGCTTACAATTAATTTGCTTTTTTCACTTATAAGAATTTTTTATAAAAATTCAAAAGAGGAAAATTTTACAAAAAATTTTTAGAAAATATGAGTTTATTTAGATATTTGCTTTAAGTATATACTTTCTTTTTAAGTATCTAAGTAAGTATAAACTTTTCTTTAAAGTCTTTTTAAGTATAGCAACTAAGTATATACTTTCTTTTTTTCCCTAAAAAAAAAAAAAATTTTTTTTTTTTAAAAAAATTTTTATAGAAATTTGGAAATATGTCGTTTGTATATTGTGGAAGATTTATACGCAGCAAAACATTTTTTACGAATTTTTCCAAAAGAACATCAACTTTATAACAATTTTATTTTATCATATCATAATGGAATTGCTAAGAAGGTAAAGCTATTCATAAATTCTATTTTATTATTATTTCAAAAATTTTTTCTTTTTTTTTTTTTTTGTTTCAAAAATTTGCATAAAATTTTAGCTTAATTTGATATTTTCCACTACTTTCATTAATTTCTCATATGTTTTTGATTTTTTTTCAAGCAGCTAACACTCACGTACGTGCGTGTGACTGTAGTATGCGTACGTGTGTGTGTTGATGTTATTCTTTATTAAATTAATAAAAAATTTTAATTTCTCTAACTTTAATTCTTTTAATTACAATAACTGTTTATTGCTTTTGATTAAAATTGAAGTAAAAACAATTATAAATTATAAATTTTTAATTTTTTATTACCAATTACAAAACTTTAATTACAAAATTCAATTTATTTCTTTTGATTAAAAAAAAAAAAATTAATTTTTCATAATATTTGATTAATTGATTGAATGATTTATTAACAAAAAAAAAAAAAAATTATTTATTTTCTCAAACATTTAACACTTTTTTTTTTCACAATCATTGAATATTAAATATTTGGAAGAAATTTTAATTTTATTTTAATCCAAATCCAAAAAAGAAAGATTCTTTTTTATTTTCAAGTTAATAATTAACTAATTAATTTATAGATTTCTGAATTAGCAAAAAGTGAATTAAACAAACGTGAATTGATACAACTTTTAAGTTGGATTAGACAGTATCCGTAAGTTTTACTTACGTTTAATTTATTGCTTAAATTGGTGAAATTTTATTTTATTATTTATTTTTAGAATCAATCTTTTTCCTTTTTTTTTTTTTTTCTTAGATCAACAATAACTATTTTCATTCTTTTTTTTTCCAAAAACAAAAGAATTTGTATTATTATTGTAAAAAAAAACATTTTTTTTTCGTAACAGTTCGTTTTCTCTTTCTTTCTTTTTTTTTTTTTAAAAAAAAAAAATTGATATCATGAAATATTTAAATATTTTTTCTTGAGTAATGTGATTATTTTTATAAATTAATAAAATTAAGCATTCAAATCCTTTTTAATCAACAATATCGATAATAATAATAATAATAAATAATAATAGTAATAATAATAATAACAGCAATAATAATAATAATTAATAATAATGATAATAACAATAAAATTTTATAGCATATAATATAAATTTAAACATTTTAATATTTGAAAATTTTTTTTTTTTTGGAAATTAAAAGTAACATTTAATTTTATTAAATTAGTTGCGATAAAAATTATAGGAAATTGTTGCAGCGGAGAACATATGCTTGGTATGGCATTTCTTGAAATTGATGCAATTTCACTTATTCGAGATAAACCATTAATTGAACCAAATGAATTAATGCATCTTTTTGAAATGTATGTTTGCCTCTTTTTATTTTTAAAAAAAATTTTAACAGAATGTTTTTTTGAAAAAAAAAAAAAAAGAAAAACTTATGTTTATTTACATATATCATAAACAATAAGCTTGTACATATTTATTATTTATTTTAAAAATTGGTATGTATATTAAAAAGTCTCTTATATATAAAATTTAAAAATTCAGCTTGTGTATTTTTTTTATTTAAAAATTAGTTTATAAATATATGTATTTAAAAAAATTTAAGTTATATATATGTATATATGTTTTTAGAATTAGCCTATACCTATATGTGACCATTCAAAAGAAAGAATTTTTTTTTTAATTTTAATTTTTAAAATTTTAAAAAGTTAGTTTACATATATTTGAAATTTTAGCTTATATATATTTTTTTGTTAAAAAATTAGCTTATATATATTTGCTTATTTGTTTTAAAAAAATTCTAAAAAGTTTGTTTATGTATAATTTTTCTTGTCTAAAATTTGCTTTAGTATATTATAAATTTAGTTTATAGATTTGTATTTTAAAAATTTAATTCATAAATATTTTTAAATTTAGGTTATTTCTAAAATTTTTTTTTTTTTTTGTTCAAATACATATGTATGTTTATTTTTAGATTTATTGAAATAATTAAATCAGAAACATCAAAATGGGCATTAAAAACTGTTAAACAAGAGGTAATTATAACATAATTATAAAATTTCTTTTTTATTGCTTTTTTTAAAAGAAAAAAAAAACCTTTTAAAAAACTTTTTTTTACCTTTGAATGAATTCATATTATTAGTATATAAATAATTTATAGATAATTTAATTAAATTATTTTTATCAATTTAATTCATTAATTTTATACTAATTTATGCAAGAATTGCAAATGATTAATGAAAATTATAATTAGATGAATAAATTAATGAAGGAAAATTTTTAACCAAACTCTTGTTTAATTAATTTTTAACTTAGAACATTAATTATTATTAATTTATTATTAAAAAAATTTTTCCTCAAAGAATTATTAGTTTAAGAGTTATCAATTCTTTTTTTTTTCACGAAATTAATATATGCATGTAATTGATAAATGATTAGTTTCCTTATCACTGATAAATCTTATCATATTGATAAATTGTAGTAATTAAATGATTTTTGACTGTTTTTCTTTTGTTTAATAATTAAATGAAAATTAATTATTGCTTGAGAAATTAAAATATTGCTACAAAAGAAGTATAATAAATAGGAATAGAAAATAAAAAACTCAATTTTATTGTTGTTTTTTGTTTTATTTATTTGTTTATTTGTTTGTTTTTTTTTTTTTTCAGTTTGATAATATTGACGAATTACGAAGTAATATAATGGAAGATGAATATGGATATTATTATACTCATTTATCACATATACTTTATTCAATTGTTAATGATCAGGTATTACATTATCAATATAAAACCTTATCATTATCACTTTTTGATAATTGAAAAAATATGATAAGTGTTTGTTAATTAATAAAATAACTAAGAAAAAGAAGAAAATATAATAACAAAGATTTGATAATTAGAAAAATTGATAAAATAATTGATAATTAGCAGAAATAAAATAAGTAATCGATAATTGAGAAATTATAATAAATAAGAAAAGTATAATTTAAAAAAATTAAGAAATTACAATTAGACTAGTTGATCAAAAATTATAAATTATTCAAAAAAAAAAAAAAAAATTAAAAAATAATTAAGAAAAGATAAATTATTTGATAATTAAGAAGATATAACAGCTATTTGATATTACTTAAAGATATAAATAAAAATATAATAATAATAATAACCAAGAAATCATAATAGATACTCGATAATTAAGAAAATATAACAGCTATTTGATAATACTTTAAGATATGATAAATAAAATTATGATATTAGTAATAATAATAATAACAATAATAATATTAATATTAATAATAGTAATAATCAAGAAATCATAATAGATATTCGATAATTAAGAAAATATAATAAATGTTTGACAATTGAGAAATTATAATAAAAAATATTTGATAAAATAATTTATCCATTATAATTTTATAAAAATGAAATGATAATTATATTAAAAAAAAAAAAAAGCAAATAATGCAATCAAATAAATATACTATTAGTATAATATTAATTTCATTTTAACAATTATTTAATATAATTATTTGATAATTAAGTAAATAATATAAAAAATAAAAAAATAAAATAAAACGAAATTATAGATATGCTAAAAATAATTTTTGTTGTATTATTTAAGATGACTTTGGCTTGTGAAATTTCTGATGAAATTGTGCCACGTATTTTAAATGAATGTCTTAATGAATATATCAGATTAATTTGTCCTCATTTAGAAGGTAAACATTTTGTTTTTGTTTATTTGTTTGTTTGTTTCCTTTTGAATTTTAGAAATAATTAACTGAATAGAAGGAATGAAAGAGAATTTAGTCACTAATTTGTATAGTTGTTTACATTATACGTGATCATTTGACGTACAACGTACGTGATCATTTCAGTTAACAAATAAACATAAACGCTAAAAATGATAAAAGAATTAAATTATATTTATATATTAATACATCTAAAATATAAATTGAGTTATAAATTTAAATTATTATATTGAAGAAGAAATAAAAAAAGCAAAAAAAAAGTAATATTATTTTATAATTTACTTTGCAACACTTAAAATTATTAATTAATATTAATTTATGAATAAATTATAAAAACAATTAAAATAAAAGACTAGCAATTAGTTTTATTAAAAATTGTTTAATTTATAATACAATAATAATAATAATATTAATTTTATTTTTCTTTCTATTCTTGCTATATTTTTCTCAAAATAATTTCATATTTTGCAGATTCTATTAACGAACTAAAAAATAAAGGAATGTATCAGAAGGAACAAAATGATGAATATATAAAAATTATGGTATTAAAATATTATTTCTAAATATTAAATTTTATTTTGAAATAAATTTAATTTATTAAAATGTATAAATTATAATATTTATTAATATTTAACAGATAACGATTGCAAATAATTTGGATATGTTTGCTGATTCAATAGATAAATTGAAAAAATATATCGAAGGAATGCGAAATGAATCATTGAAATGGAATGAAATTCAAAAACAAAAACGAATATCAATCATTTCACAGTCAGCAAATGAAACATTCATTTGTAAACAAAAACAAAAATGTTTCAATCGCAAAATGCAAGGTATTATTTATTATTATTATTATTGTTATTTATTATTATTATTATTATTATCATTATTACATGTTATTATTATTATTATCACTATTACATGGTTATTATTATTATTACTATTGTTATTTATTATTATTGCTAAATATTATTATTATTACGATTTATTACTATCATTATTATTATTATTTACAAGAAAGAAGAAGAGATGAAAGAAGCAAAAAAGAAATTTTAACAAAACATTTTCTTACTTGCATTATTCTTCGGTTATTCATTATTTACTTTTATAGATGTTCTTTACTTACCACTCATTTACTTATTTATTTATTCAATTTTATCAATTTCAAATTATAGTTCAAAATTCTTTGCTACAAATTTATTATTTGCTTATATCACTCAAATTATCACTGCAATTAAATAATATTATATGAATTAAAATGAATTATGAACGATATTTAAACTTGAAAAATTACTCAATTAAATTTTTTATTTCTTTTTTAAATAAAAAAAAAAAAAAAAAGAATTTGTTTAATTATAAATTATTAATAAAATTTATATAAAATAGAAAAGAAATTTAAACAATTGTGCTAATATCATTTATAAATTTAACATTTTTCTTTTTTATTTTTCTAATTTTAGGTGCAATTCATGGTGCAATGAATGCACTTCGAGATATACCAGCAACATTAGCTAATATAACACCTTCATCATCAGAAAATGCATCATTGAATGAGCAAAATGATAATTTTGATAAGCAATTAAATGAAATTGATAATGAAACTGAGATTGAATTAGAGGATGAGGAACCATTGGAAGCTGCATGGGAACGTATTGAAATTTTGAAAAAACGTTTTAATGAAATGCTTCGAACGGTGTAAATGTTTCACTGTTTTTTTTTTTTTTTTTTGTTTTTTATAATTCTTTTATTTTTTTTATTTTTAATTTTTCATTTATAATTTTTTTAAAAAAAAAGGAAGCGAAAATAAAATTTGCAGAAATTTACTTTTTTTTTTTTTAATATTTTGAATTATGCAAAAGTTTTTATACAAATACAATAGACAATGAGTTAATGTGTCTATTGCCATTTTATAAATAATACTTCTATTAATATTATTTATTATTATTATTATTTTTATTATTATTGTTATTATTATTATTGTTATTATTATATTATTATTATTATTATTAAACTGTTATCAATTTATTTTATTTATGTTTTTCTCCTCCTACACATTTTATAGAATTTAATTTAAATTATATATACATAAATGCAACTTTTTTTTTTTTGTTTTTATTTATGAAAATTTTCTTCACTCAAAATTTAATATTATTTCTTCTATTTCTTTTTTTTTTTTTGATTCAAATTTTTAGGATGAATATGCTTTGCGATGAAATTTGCAGCGATCTTTATAATTGCTTCGAACAACTATTAAGCAAACAATGGTACTAATTTTTAGAAATGAAAACATTTTAATTAATTAATTAATTATTATTATTATATTTAATAAATTTTTAATATTATTATAATTTTTTAATTTTCATTTGTAAATGAAAAAGAGAAGACAAAAAAAAAAAAATTTAGTTTAAATTTCTAAAAATTTAGGATGAAAAATTCAAATATTATTGGAACAATTTGTGAAACAATAAAAGATTATGAAAATGATTACATGCATCTTCGACGAGATATTCATATTGAAATACTTCAATTTATTGAATTTAAAATTGTTGCAGAATATTTAAATGCTATTGCAAGCAGGTAAGTTAGAAAGAATATTTATTAAAAAATTTTTGAATTCATAATTCATAATTAATCTAATTTATTTTATTAAATTTGTTACAAACAAAAAGAAAAAGAAAAGAATTAATTGCTATTAACTTTGTTAAATTTTCAGAAAATTAACTTGCACAGAATATCAAAAACGTTGTGCAATTGCAAAATGTCTTCAAAATGATATTGAAATAATCAATGTAACATTTAATGCATTATTTACACAATTTAATTGTATTAATAAGGTAAATTTTGTTAAATTTTCTTTTTTTTTTTTCATTTAAATTATTTTACAATTTATTAATACAAATTAATTTATATATCATTTTTATCATCTTATTTATCACTAAGTAATATACATTGTTATCAATATTTTTCTTTTTCGTCTTCTGTTTTTTTGTTTTTTTTTTTTACAAAAAAATTATTTATTTATTTATTTATTAAATAAATAAAAATCATTAATATGTTTAATTTACTTGGATATTTTTTTTTTTTTTTAAAAAAATATATGTCAAGTTAATTTATTTGAAACTTTTTTGAATTTATTTTATTGTATTTATTTGATATTGTAATGCTATAATTTATTATAATATATTATGATATTATCATTTGATTAAAAATTAACAATAAAATAGATTTTTTGATAAACATAAATAAATATATGATAATGAATAAATTGAGAGAATTAATTTCTCTTTTTTTTCTTATATTTCATTTTTTTTTTGAAAGAATTTATTTTCATCGTTTTTTTCTTTCCGTTTAAATAAAAATAATTTTTTTATTTAACAGAGACAGAAAAAAATAAATAAATAAACAAAAAAATGAAAGAGAGAGAGAGAGAGAGGGAAAAAAACATTTCTTTATATTATTATAATTATAGACGAGAAATTTAACAAATGTATTATATTCAATTGCTGAATTTATCACACTTCGTGATAAAGATATGCTTTTATTGGAAATAGCATCGTTATTACGTAAATATCCGGAAATGACGGAAGAATTTCTTTTCACGCTTACTGATATTCGTGATGACGTAACAAGCAGTGAATCACGGTTTATTTTCTTTTCGAAATATTATTAGAGTTATATTTATTAATCATTTATGAGTAATGAGTAGTTCTTTGTTTTTGTTTTGTTTGTTTTTTATTTTATTTGTCAAAAAATGGATTAAAAAAATTTTCTTTTCTTTTTCTAATATAATAAGAAGTATTCAAAAAAAAAAATTTTTTTTTTTTTTTTTTTTTTTTTTTGCAGATTTATTAATGAATTAATAAACTTTACATTATTTTGCTTTCATTAAATATAAACCCACTAATTGGTTAATTAAACGGAAAAGTTCTTTGATGTGTTATTGCTTATATGCTTTCTAAGTGATTTTAAAATAAGATTTAAGCAATTAGTTGAAACTGATGTTATGATGTTATTGAGAAGTATTATGTTTTTATACATATATGTAATATGTTAAATTTTTAAATGTTAGAAATTTTCAGAAATTTTTACAAGAATTCATGAGAAGCAATTTTTTAATATTTAATCAATTATTTTTATGATAAAATTATTAGTATTTCTTTTTCAAATTACATAAATATATATATTATTGCTATATTTCCTTAATCATTTGTTATCATTTATCACTTAAATAATTTTAAAAGTAAACATTAGTAATAAATTATATCAATCAATCAATCAATCAATTAATCAAAGCGCTATTTTAGAGCATTAACAGAAGATTGTATGAAAATGATTGGTAAGAAAGAAAATGATCCAATATTGATACGACTATTTCAAATGGCAAAAGGTGAACGAAAAACAGCGCAAATGATCAAAGATGTTGTTCCAAGAATACGACGACGAGTTAAATTAACTATTGCTAATCAATAATGATACAATTTATAAAAGTTTACTTAAAAAAGATGTGAGGGAAAAAAAGAGAGAGAGAGAGAGAGAAGAGAAGAAAAAGAAGAAAACAAAATAATTTTCCTCAATTTTATTTTATTATATATTTTATGTTATCTTTTTCTTCCCTTTAATAATTTGTAATTCTATTAATATTATTTTTTTATTCTGATATATTTATTTTATGTAAATATCAATGATACTATGCAAATTTTGTTTGCTATATGATATGCGATTAATGTTAATCAACACATATCATGCAATTATCATTAAACTAGCAAAACAATAATGAAATCATCATTAAATTAGCTACACAATTAAGCAAATGTTATAAAGCGAGAAAGATAGAAATTCCATTAAAATGTCATAGATTCTCAAGAATTAATTATTCAATGATACTAATTAGTAGTTAACTATTTGTAGAACTGTTTTTTTTTTTTTTTCTTTCGATTTTTAAACTATTGAAATTCGTTGACATTTTGAACAAATTTCTCTCACTAAAATGTCATTGGATCAGTCATATGAGACTACTTCATTCGTCCAGCAAACTTTCTCATTTATTCTTCCGATCCTACTTATATATGTATACATCTTCACTGCCATTATAACAATTTAAGCAACTGAAACAAGCTTAATTTAAATCAGAGCAAACTGATAAAAACTACTGAAGTTTTCAACAAATTGCATATCATAGCATTGCATTTTAATTTAAAACTTTTATCATATTGCTTGAGCGAATATCAAACCACCAGACAATTAATTAATTAATTAATCCTTCATTCTAGAATAAATATGGTTAAAAAGATCATTGCGTAGAACGAGAGAAAACACTGAGGTAACTTTTAAGAATAAATGTAATTCCGTATTAATGCTAAATATAATTTCATCCTAGTAGTGTCTTGGACATAAAATCAAGTACTCAAAAAATTCAACATGCATATGTTAATCCAAAGAAATTGAAATGTTCATGCTTAAAGAAAAATTGATATAGGTTAAACTAAAATCAATAAAAATTTCGAAATTTTCTACAAAATTTGTAGCAAATTTAGCAAAACAGATAATATACCATCGCTATTACATTTATCAAAAATTTCACTATGGCAAATAAAAATTAATTTTCCTACGATCTTATTTTTTCAATGATCTCTTTGCCATTTTAATCACATCAGCTGGTTGTGGTTGTGCTGCAATTTCAAGCGATTCACTAAACGGCATTGGAACATCAGTACCAGTAACTCGATATACGGGACCATCCAAAGCATCATATGCTTCTGATTCATTTAACTAAATTTGAAATTTATTTGTAAACAAAACAATTAACAGTCAAATTTTCAAAATGGAATTTTTCTTTTCTTCTGCACTCAAAATGAAATCTTTTTTTTTTGCAAATATATTTATAAAATGTAAAATGCGCAAACCTGCATGCAAATTTCTGATCCCACACAGCAAAAAGGCCATCCATTATCAATGGTTACTACGTGATGAGTTTTCATAACTGATTTCTTGATCGTTTCAAAATCAAATGGACGAATAGATCGCAGATTGATCACCAGAAAAATAGAACATTAAAAATTAAATTTTACTTTATCGTTTAGCAAAATTTCATCCTATTCCTTTTCATTACATCTTTCTTTCTCCATTCACATTCTCCAGTTGCAAACAAACAATCTTCAAATTGGTCGTAATTTCAATATCATTTGAACTAAGCAGACTTCAATTTATCAAATCAAAATTTGAAAAACAAATCAAAGAATGATATAGAAATTTACTTCAGCACTAATTCCTTCTTTGGCTAACTGTTCAGCAGCTTTCATCGTTGTTACCAAACCAATCGAATATGAAATAAGGGTTATATCTGTTCCTTCTCGCTCAATTTTTGCTTTACCAATAGGTACCATAAAATCGTTTTTCAGTGCCTCATCTGACATTGGGAATGTTTCGCTATATAACAATTCATTCTCCAACATAACCACTAAAATAAAATAAAAATTAATAAACCTAAATTTAAGATCTTACCAAGCTACAATCTGCAATTTTAATTTTATTTTCAAATTCTGTTCCAATATTTTGTAAAAAATAGCACACAAACTTAATCATCCAATTGTATACATATTTTAAATTTTCATAGGATTTCTCAGCAATCCTGTCCAAATATTGCATAAAAGAACTTAATCGTCTAATTATATACATATTTTAAATTTTCTTACGAACGCTGTCCAAATATTTCAAAATGGATTTTTTTCACTGTTTCTAGAATATCGTACCAAATTATGATAGTAAATCTATTAAGTGTTTGAATCCAGTGACATTAATTTGCATTAGTTTGCAAACTTATTTACAGATACATGAGATTTGTGCACTTTAATTAGAAGATTTTAAATATATAAAAAAAATTTCTAGCTTTTAAGGACCAAAAAATATTCTCGCAAATATAACTACTACCTACCGGGATTATCATCACGAACAGCTGACTTCAGCAAACCTTTTGCATCTTCAGCAGAATAAGGTGTAACAACCTGAAAAGTGAAAAATCACGAATCTGAATTATGCACTATAACACTCAGCGAAGAAGTTCATTTCAATAGTTCGTTCAAACATCAAAAGATTTCAAAGCTAAACAAAGTTTCAACAATGAACAATGTTTCAAACTATTGATGTATACAGCTGTCCGATCATAAAGCTTCAAACATCTAGATGGATCAGATGAAAGATGAAAAAAAATAACAACAATGTTGATTGTAATAAGAGATCAAATTTTCATTTTTACTAATTTTGACTGATGAAAATCAGTTACAAACTATAAACAAGAAAGAAAATAAAATATGAAAACAAAAAATTAATGAAAGGATACCTTTAGTCCTGGACAATGAGCATACCATACCGTAAAATCTTGACTGTGTTGTGCGGCAACACCAGCAGCTGCTCCATTTGGTCCACGAAAAACAATCGGACAATTTAGCTAAATGTTTTTTGATGTCATAAAGGTTATAGTTTTCTGACTAGTTACTAAATTTCTTTTTTTAACTAAAAGAAACTTTTTCTTGTTAAAAGAGACTAAAAGTGAACTTTGTTCTCTTCAAGTTTTCGTATTCTTGTTGTTATCTTCAATATGTAAAAAGCTTTAATGCTTTGATGTTAAGGTAAGGTATTAAAAAAAAGGAAACAATTTTGTAAAATTAAAGAAAGATAACAGCAGAAGCATTTTACCTGACCCGCTGACATATAATATGTCTTAGCTGCACTATTTATAATCTGATCAATACATTGCATGGAAAAGTTATAAGTCATAAATTCACAAATTGGACGAAGACCAGCAAATGCAGCACCAACTGCCAAACCACAAAAACCTGCTTCCGTAATTGGAGTATCTATGACACGAGATTCGCCAAATTTACGCATCAATCCTCTTGAGATCTTTAAAAAATAAACATTTAATTTTTGATCTATGTAAATATTCAACAGAAAAAAATAATAAATGTAAATAATGATAATATATATGAATATAATTCTCTCTATTAAATATCAGAAAATAATAAGCTAACAAGAGTTCGCACAGTTTGACTTTTTTTTTCCTGACATAAATCATAAAAGAAAAACGATGCACTTGCTTTTTTAAACGTTCGCCTTTTCCTTTTCCTTTTCTTTTTTTTTTTTTTTTTTTTGATTTATATTAATCAATTTACCATAAATCATTAAGAAAAAAAAAGTGGAGATAAAAACTCATCCAACCACCTTTTAATATGAAGATAGTACAAACACTGTAAGTGAACTTTTTTTTAAAAAAAAAGAGAAATTATTACATAGTCTAGAAATTTTGAAAGTATAATTTTCTTCCTTCATTTTTTTTTTCTTAACTTAAAAATATTTAATTTGAAATAAAGTAATATTACTAGAATTAAAATATTAAATTAACTGCAATAATTCAAATGACAAAAATAATACTAAATGATTAGTAAAATTAAGATATTAAATTAATTTGCAATAATTCAAATATTATTTTAGCAATAATATTAAATGGAATACCTTATAAGCACCATCATAATGTCCAACTTCTTCACCCAATAAAAAAACACGCTCATCATGTGATAATTCCTCATCTAACGCCATCGAAAGTGCATCACGTACACTCATCGTTGATGCAGCAAATTTTTGTCCAAATTGAGAGACATTCTTTACAGGTAAACGACCAACTATTCCAATTAATTTATTTAATGCCATTTTATAACCTTTATCAATTGCTTTACTGAGTTCCACTGATAAAAAAAGCCTGAAAAAAAAAAGGAGAGAGAAAACAAATAAAATATATAAAATAATTATGCATATATTTATAAAACAACATAATTTAAAAAAAAAAAAAAAAAGAAAATAATAATAATTCCAGTTAAAGTATAAAGTATTAAGCTTAGTAACTGTCAGCTATTTTTGCAAAAATTATATAAACATAATATGTTTAATCATGATAGCTCAATCAGACAAGCATTAATTTCATCTATTCACTGCCATAAAATAGAAATAACATTCAATTAAGTAATCTGAACACAAATAAAAATATAATAACAACAATCTACACCTCACCTCTTCCTTAAAATTACAATGAATGAAAGTAGTCATGATTTCATCCTAGGAATATTTATATAAATTTGTTTAATTCCTAATTTATTCATAAAAAATGCAAAATTTCATTTCATAAACATAATTTCAAATCATAAATCAATGAACATCACAAGATACATAAATACAAATTCATTCATTCATTCAAATGCTCCAATAAAAAACAAACTCTCTTACGTGTCATAGGTCAACAATATAAATGGGAGGACAAAGAGGAAAAAAAAAAAGCAGCAGCTATAAATAGGATAAGTGAAGAAAGCAGTAAACCACCTAAATGTCAAAGGTCAACAATAAATATCTCAACGAATATTACAAATAAGAAGACAAAAAAGCAAGCCTTGTAGTTTTTATTTTTGTAATCATTATTTGTTTATTTATTGTTATATAATTAAAACTTTAACGAACGACGAAACAACATAGAAGTGCAAAAGCGGAACAAAAGTGAGGCATTAGAAAAGGCGGAAAATTACATTCAACCCAAAGTTTTCCACATTATCCCCTCATTCCTCTCCTCTCCTCGTTCCATTGACTTATATCATGTGGATATATTTATGTACGTGTGTGTTTGTGTATGTGTATGTGTATGTGCGTGTCTGTGTCTGTGTGTATGTGTGCCTGTGTCTGTGTGGTTACGGCCTTTGATGATCTATGCATGTAGTACATGTCATAAATATGTCTGTGTTTTTCTATATACGTATTTGTATGTGTGTGTGTGTGTGTGTTTATGTACGTATGTGTTCTAAAAGGACATAAATATTCTATGAAATATTTAAAGCAAAAATGCAAATATGGAATGAAAGATATGTTAAAGAAGAAAAAATCAATTGGCTATACGTGATAGAAAATTCATTGTATATGACGTGGGGAAAGATTATATAACGTGAGAAAACAAAAGGCAAAATTCATTACGTGTGACGTGAAGAAAGATTATTGCATGACGTAAAAAAAGATAATTTATTACATGACGTGAGAAAGCAATGGACAAAATTCATTACATATGACGTAAAAGAGATAATTAAATAACGTGGAAAAAGATTATTTATTACAAAACAAAAGGTAAAATTCATTACGTAGAAAAGATAAATACATAACGTGGAAAAAGAAAATTTATTATATGACGTAAGGAAACAAAAGCAAAATTCATTACGTATAACGTGGAAGAAGATTATTGCATGACATAGGAAAAGATAATTTATTATATGACGTAAGGAAACAAAAGCAAAATTCATTACGTATGATGTGGAAATTTTTGGCAATGATCAATTAAATTTATTTAAACGTAAATATAATTAAAATTAAATAATTGAAAGAGAAAGAAAAAGTATCAAAATTTATTGGAAAAAAATAACGTTAACATGTAAAACTATTTGTATAAAAATGTTAATTTTAACAAGATTATTCGTACAATTGTGTTAATATTCATATAGTATTATTCTTATCAATTCGGATTCTGCAAATAAATATAATTCTAATTTTATCAATGATTATATCATTTTATGGCATAATAAACATATCACATACAATGAAATTTATACTTTTGCAATATTTTACGATGCTAAGTTTCAGTATGATCAATAAGTTACAATTTTCTTTTTTGAAAATTTCAACATCAATAAACAATACTTAAAATTTTCTTTTTTTTTTTTTGTTTGAAATCATTTCCTTAAAATTTTACAAAAACCATTGCTTAATAAAAGTTAGCAAAAATTGTTGCTTAATTAATCAGGTGGAAATTTACCTGTAAAATGGACATGATAATTAGTCAATTAACAAAATATTTTCGATAATAATTTAATAAAAATGATTAATGCATAACAGGTAATGCATTTAGCAATTTTTTTCTTTTCTTCTTTTCGGCGTACTTTGTTCCATCAACAATCATCAAATATGATCGCATAATTAGCACATTATGTTAATTCCTGACGATGAAAAGAAAAACGAAAGTATTATTTCACTCAGACATTTTTTTTATTCCTTTTAATTTCCAAATAAGCAGCATTAATACTACCATTAATTATGATAACAATGAACAATTCAACAACCTAAACAATGACAATTAATTTCAAAAAAATAAAAAGTAATGAAAAAAAAAACTTCAAAAGACATCATTACTTTTTCTTTTACTTCTTATTCAAAGAAATAAAAAAAATGAAACTAAAAAAAAAAAATCAAACACTAAAATTAGTACTAAGAATTGATAATATGAAAAATAAAAATGATATGCAAAGTTTATTTCGAACAAGAAAACAAAAAACGAAATGCAAATTATAGCTTAAAAAAAAGTTGTACCTAATTTGTGGATTGTTTTGTTTGTATCATTTCAAATTTAGGCGGAAAAATTCATCTAAGTAAAAAAAAAAATGTGAAAAAAAAAAGAGAAAAGACTGTTTAACATGCATTGTTACAGGCATGAAAAAATGTACCAAAAAAAAAGGAATTAACAAAATTATTAATTTTCCAAATTCTTAAATTTAAAATGCAAAATTTGCATGACAGATGCATACCCGAGAATGCAACGAATTTTGCAAATAATCAACCCACCGTAACACCTTCTCATCAGCGTTACTCCAATCGTATTTTAAATTTGAAAAATTGATATTTAATAGATCCAATCATATATATTTTTTTTGCTGATGAATTCTGATAAATTTGATAAACTATGAATTGGGATTTCCTTTCTTTTCTTCATTTTGCTTTAGAAATCATTTTCATATCCTTCAGCTTTCATTCTTCACAAGCAAGTGATATAAGGTAAAAAAAAATTTTCATGAAACAATTGAATAGAACTGATTACAGTAAATTTTAAATTAACAAGACTAAATTAAAAATAACAAAACTTCAATCGAACATTCGAAGATATGCATTCTTGCTAAAACATTCCAAAAAATTTGTTCGGAAATTCAATTAGTATGAAAAAAATCATTAAGATTACTTCTTTCTTATCTTTATGAGAACTGAAATTCATTCTCTCTTTTCTATTGCATTCTTATAACTGACAATAGGGGCAAAAATAAAAAAAAAAAATGATGGATAATAAATTTGCCACCATAAAAAAAATCAAATCCAAGCTTTTTTTTTGACAATATCATTCAAATAGTTATCTTGCAGATTTGATTTTTTCCTTTTCTTTTTTCATTTTCTGCTTATCAATTATTTTTTCCAATTGTTTGCGTCTCTTCTTTCCTGTCTGTTTTCTGCAAATATATATCAAGATTAAAATATATACAACAGCAGAGTGTAAACAAAAAAAAAAAGTTTTCCGCCTAAAAATATGATAACGATAAAAAACGTTCGTAACTTTTTCTTTCTCTCTTATTTGTATATTCAGTTCAAACAGTTAAACTTTATTTTTATATAAATAATTTTCATGAATCAAAATCGTTTCCGATTGTAAGAATGAATTGAAACTGTTAATGCTAGTTGCATATCTTGCGTACATCGAAGAAATTTTTCTATCATTGTATAAAATTATCATTGATAAAGATCTTACTATATTGTATTAAATTTCCTTTTTACATAATTTAGAACTATAATATTAATAAATAAAATAGGTAAATATATCCAATTCTATTCTTTCACTATCAGTAGATTGCATTTGTAATATTTACTTTTGTTCGCGTTGCATTTTCAGAGTTCTCTCAACTTCATCAGGATCCAATCCAGCAATTAACATTTCTTTTCGCTTATTGATTATTTTCCGTTCACCAAAATTTTGTTGATCTAATTTAATTTCTGCTTCTCGTTTAGTTACTAACACTTGTGTTACGTATTGTGTTACCTATAAATAATAATAAAGTGCTAATAATTTTTTCATTCATTTAAAATCTTCAGATAATTCCCTTTCTCTCTCTTTCTTTTCTTTTTTTTTTTTTTTTTTTTTTATTTCTAAAAGAATGTAATAAAATTAACCTTTTTATCATTGACAACAAGTTTATCTAATTTTTTCTTAATTATTTTTTCAATTTCCTGGAGTAAATATATATCATATTGAGTGACAAATAGAAGTGCGCAACCGAATCTTCCGGCTCGAGCTGAACGACCAACTCGATGTATATAAGTTTTAGGATTTTGTGGTACATTATGATTGACAACTAGATCGACCTAAATTATATATACATATAGTTACAGCTTTAATAATTATGAATTTTTTTGTAAAAATTACAGGATCGACTTAATAATGATAAAAATAATTTATGGAAGAAATTACTGAAAGGAAAAACAATTAATCAAATAGTTTTATTGCTTCAAAATAAAAAGATTATTGAATAAAATGTACAAATCTAAGGGATATGAAAGTTTATAATGCTGAAATTTTTTGTAAATTTCTATCATCTAAATAAGATAATTGTTTTAAACAATCAATAATAATAAGAAAAAAAAAAAAAAAAAACTTACATGAGGTATGTCAAGTCCACGTGATGCAACATCTGTGCATATCAGAATTTTTATGCGACCAGAACGGAATTTGGTTAAAGAAGATGTTCTTTCCTGTTGACTTATCTGAGAATGCAATGATCCAACCTGCAATTTTCCCATAATTTAAGTAATATTTTAAAATTCCATATCAAACACTTGAAAATTCTTGAAATGATTGATATAACAGATCAACTGTTATTAAAAAAGAAATGATTTTTCTTAATAAATAAGAATATAACATTTTTTTTTCTTTCACTAATAAATTCAATATGCAAAAAAGAAAAAAAAAAACCTTGAAACCTAATCCATGAAACATAATTGCCAATGCTTGACATTCTCGACATGTATGTGAAAATATGAGAATTAAACTTTCTGGATGTTTTTCATGAAAATTCTTCACAACATATACCAAATATGCATCTTTTACAGCACATGGGCAAAGCACATATTTTTGCTCCAATTTATCAACCGTAGCAATTTCACTTTTATCTTCGAAAAAATATGGTTTTTTGATAGATACCTAAAATGCAAATAGTAAAACAAATGTAAAACATACAAAAGTAAAAGCAAAAAAAAAAATCGTCCAGCAAATAATTCACTTAATTATTTACTTTTATTTGTCAAAAAAGGAAGAAAAAAAAGAGTTAAAAAAAGAGTTACTTGATGTAGTTGACTTAATGCTGATGTAATTGTAGCACTAAATAATAGTGTTTGTCGTTGTTTTGGTAGAAAAGTTAGGATAGTTTTTAGCTGCAAAATATTTTAGATTAAATACATGATTTCAATAAATATGATAAAAATATTTTTACATCTCAATTATGATCACTGTAATGTTTAAATAATTCCTAGCTTATACAATATTGATTAATGCCTGATGTTACAATTATAATAAAAACAGAGAAAACAAAACAAGAAAAAAGAAAAATAATAATTTTAAATTAAATGTAAGATAACATGAAAAAAATTGACATTTTACTTACTTCAATTGAGTATTGTCCATCTAGAAGACGATCAGCTTCATCAAGCACCAAAAATCGTAATTTCTCAAAAAGCTTTCCAGTATTTTCAGAGTCACTCTCCAAATGATCAGCTAATCGTCCAGGTGTTGCAACAACAATATGAGGTCGTCTAGAAATCACATCTTTTTTCCACTCATTTAAATTTAACATTAACTAATTAATGAAATAATTAAATTTGAAAATATACCTAGCTAAATCACTACTCTGAGCAACACGATCTTTTCCACCTACTATAATACCAATTTTAAGACCAATTGATACACCAAGCGCTGCAAATTGATCACCAATTTGCATTGCAAGTTCTCGTGTTGGTGTTAATATCAATGCACAGATACCATATGGATCAACTGCTAACTATAATGATTAAATATTATATAAATTATATTACTTTAGCAGTTTTTTTTTTTTTTAATGTTTAATATTTAATTTTGAAATTTAAAAAAAAAAAAAAAAAAAGATATAAATAGCATTATGAAATAAATATATCATCTAAAATAATGATACAATTATATAAAATGAAATTAAAAAATTTTACATTATTTTCAAAAAAAATCATTTGGTATATTTAATAATAAAACTACCTACATAAAATTACCCGTAAAAAAAAAAAGAAAATTAAGCAAACCTCATGTAAAATTGGTAAACCAAATGCTAATGTTTTACCCGTTCCAGTTTTTGCACAACCTAATACATCACTACCAGCAAGAATATGCGGTATACAATTTATCTGAAAAAAAATTTCAAGAGAGAAAAAAAAAAAAAACATTAAAATTTAATTGTTTTATTAAAAGTATACTATCTTAAATTCTTTAACAAATAAAAAATAAAAAAAAAAAAACGCTTACAAAATAATCCTTACCTGTACTGGTGTAGGAGTATTTATGGCAAGATGTCGTAATTGATCACAAAGCCATTTACTTAAACCAAGTTCAGAAAAAGTTATTGCTTTCAAAATATTTCCATCCTGTAAAATAAAAATTAAAAAAAAAACTCCCAAAATTCAAATATTATTTTCAAATGTAACAGTAAAATAAAAATAAAAAGACAAACCTTTATTGCTGATGATGATAGTAATAAATTAATTTCTAATTCTTCTGATTCGTCATCATTATCGGAATTATCACAGGAAGATTTTTCAGGTAATTGCTCATCATCATCATCATCCATCTTATAAAGAAAATTCTTTTCGCTATAAAATTTATTTTCAAATAAAACTTTTCAGCGCAAAAATTTATCATTTATTAAAATTCAATTCTTTATAACATATCAGTAAATAGCATCTAATTCTGATATAGTAATGTTAAGAAACAAAAAAAAAAAAAAATTCGCAAATTTTAATATTTCAAACAAACTTCTCCTTCTTATCTTCTCTATAAAAATTTTAGGATAGCTAAATTGATACCTTAATGATTAGAAAACATTAAAGTAATATGTGAAGATAGAAATAACTGATTGAATTGAATAAATTTTACTTTTGCTATCTAGAAACTCTAATAACTTTTATAATTTTGAAAAAAAAAAAAAAAACAAAACAAAACAAAACACATTTAGATATTATAATATAAGTAGCAACAAAAAGAAAGTTTTTTTCGTTTTTGATTTTAATATAAAAGTAAACTAATCAAACAAGAAAAAAAAAAAAAGAAAAAATAAATTAGCAAATAACTATGGTTGTAAAGTAAAAAACAAACAAATGAAATTTTTTTTTTTTTTTTTTAAATCACTTCACACAGATATAAAAAACAGAAAATTGAACAGAAAATTTTGAAGATAACATATGTTATTCAGTTTTATACAATTAAATCTCTTACAAAACGTATGATAAAGAACAAATAACAAACAAATAAATATGATTTAGAGTAAAAATAAAATTCATCTCTTTTTTTTTTTTCTTTTGAAAGGATACAATTCAAAATCATCTAAACTATTGAGTGATAAGCCAATCATAACTACATTATTCAATCAAATGATAAGCCAATCATAATTAAATTATTAAAACAAATGATAAGCCAATATTATCTAAACTATTGAGTGATAAGCCAATCATAACCAAATTATTCAATCAAATGATAAGCCAATAACATCCAAACTACCAAATGATAAGCCAATTAAGCTAAATTATTAAACACTTTGTAAACAAACAAATTATTGTCATTTTATTTGGAAGCTAACCATTGAAATGCATTGTAACGGAGTTATTCTTCTTCTTTTCATAATGAATATTATCATTATTAACAGATTTTAGTAATTAATTATCAATTATTCAACGAAAAATTATTATTATTTATATGATAGCTTATAATAACAATCACTATGTATTAATATTTACAATATGTATTAATTTATAAAACAAAATTCTACAAAACTCTCTTATCACATTTAGTATTAAACAATAATTGTTAAAACAGTTGCACTAGATAAATTTGACTAAACAAATACCTTTATACAGTTAAATTTCTTACAGAACGTATGATAAAGAACAAAGAACAGTTTAGTTAGTTTTTTAATATTAATTAAAGATTTAATAAAAAAAGAAAAACACTAGTTTTACTATTATTTTTTAAAATTATCATTACTATTATTAATAATCAGCATAATGTTTGGGACAATTTGCCTATGTTATAAATTGATAATATTTTTAACAAAAAATAAAACCGTTGCAAATATGAAATTTTAAAGTAATAAAAATGAAATCAAAAATGCTAAAGTAGAGCCACTCATTTCTCTCTCTTTTTTTTTTTTTCTGGAAGATTAGCTGATTAATATATCACTCTCTGAATATCTGATACAGCGATGAAAAGTAGTAATACATTGTTTCAATTAAATTTATTATCAGAAAAGCATTTAATTGAGATAAATAAAAACAATTTATACACTGTGTATATTGAACAATCAAACTTTAACAATTAAATTTTTGGATAATGCAAATATTTTGCATATAACAATTTATTATTCAAAACAAAATTCATTCTTTTTTTTTTAGAGCTAAATCTTTAAAATTAATGGACATAAAGATAAATGAATGTTCAATACACTCCCAATATCACTCCAGTATTAATCATTAAAGCAACATTTTTGCACTTCTTAAAATGGTCTCTCTGAAGGCAAAAAAAAAGCTACTCAAATTGACTTATATTAAAAACTTCAATTTTATTGATACATATATACAACAGATTTCTATTTAACATTTCAATTGCCTTTTCATTTCTCTTAAAATTGATGATAGGGAAAAAAAAAAAAAGAAAAAAAAAAAAAACCAAATTCTAAAATATTTAAGCATTCGATCTTGTTAGCTCAAGTTTACGATCCATATAACAAAGTTTATTCGTTACTTCATCCCAATCCACTTTTCCATTTGGTTTTCGTGGTAATTTATCAAGTTTTTGTTTGCTAAAAAAAAAAATAATACAAATATTAAATTTTGTTAGCAGAAAGTTAACAACAAATAAAAACTTAAAAATGACATTATATGTTAATAAAACATTAATTATTACATTATATTAAATAATAGTAATGAATATCTACAATATAACAAGTTTATTTGCTTTTTTTTTTTTGTTCTTCTTTGTCATAAATTATCACATTGAAAGACTTGTAAATTAACTATTAATTTGTGACAAAGATTAATTTTTATCAATTTTATGATAAAAATTACGAATAATATCGATATGAAAAAATCATGAAAATGTTCATTGGATAATAAATAAGCTATATTATTTAAAATTATATATTTAAATATTATTTTAAATAAGTACTATTGTATAAACTTACTACATAGTGCGAAAATTATTGCGTCCTCTTTTTGCCCATTCATCTGCCTGATAAATTGGCTCTGGTAATGAAACAGCTGATGTGATAATTTGATGACTGTAGCAAAGAGCATTGATAAATGCTTGCAACTCATCCATTTCCATATTAGCTTCATTCACTAATATCGTATAGGCTGGAATTTTTCCAGTTCCCTTGAAAAAAAAAAAATAAATAATAAAATTAAACAAAAAAAAAAAATTCAAACTAAATTAAACTTTAGATTTACTACAATCTTCTTATCTCTATCAAGATTACTTATTCTAAATGCAATTTATAAAAAAAAAAAAAAAAAAAACCTTTTCTAGTGTACATGGAAATTACCAAGTAATAATAATAATAATAAAAGTACAGAGATCAACAATTTGCTTAACATACTTTTATCACTTTGTGTGATTGCATAAAAATTTCCGTTGCATCAACACGTGTTATCGTATGATCAATAACTGTCCCAGGTAAACAATTTTGAATTTCTCCTGGCAAAAAAAAAAGGCTAAGTTAAATTTCAAAAAAATATAATTTTAGATAAAAAGTGCACATAAGCTTAAAGAATTGAGTTGTAGAGAAGTCATTTTAATTACAATAAATAAATTTTAATATACGCAAATTAAGCATGAATTTGCATAAATTATACTAATCAATTAAAACTTTTCAAAAAATATCTATCACTAACTACAAGACAGAGAGAGAGAGAAAAAAAATTTCAAAAATTTTTTCTCTCTTACCTGACTACTTCTACTACACATAAAATGATCTTTTTTACAATATCATTTACTGTAAACATTCTAATTCTAAAAGTTATTCTTAACATTTGACATTTTGACAACTCAAAATTTATATAAAAATAAGCAAAAACTTGATTTGACCTTTTTTAGTTTCAATAAAGAAACGTTTGTTGTGACGTTTTACAGCAATCAGAAGGACTATTTTTGGTTTATATGTTGGTTTCTTATAAAAATCAGCATAGTTTTGTATTCCAGCACGTAAAGCTTCCAATTCATCCATCATCACCTGAAATATTCCAATGAAATAAATAAATATAAATGCATTATGGCTAAAATTAGTAGCTTTTATTTTTGTTAACTATTAACATATTACTAGCATTATGATGATTTATCTTTTCATCATTATGATAAAATTTAATTAAATTTTACAAATTTTTAATCTTATATTCAATTTTTTTTTTCATTTCTTTCATCTCTTTTTTTTACCAAATCAATTTCTATTTTCTATTCTAAAAAATTATAAAATTTACCATTTTATGTTGTCCTTCTGAGACACCATCACGTGTGACAACAATTAATGTCGGTAACTTAGAACGCATTTCATGAAATAATTTCAAAATATGAAACATTCGACTTTCAAGAATGGAACTAGTGACTTGTTCCTGTCTTGGTTCATGAAATGCATAATCTCCTATGAATGTTTCCGGTTCCTTCGCAGCATTAAATGAAAACTATAATTAATTTCAAATTAGCTTATAATCAGAATATACTTTTACATTAAATCAAAAAAAAAAAAAAATTACATAGCAAATAAATATCTCTCACTCCCCCTATCTTTTTTCTTTTTTTTTTTTTTTTTTTTTTTCTTTTTTCAAAATTTATCTGAAGTATTCATTCTTAATTAAAAAATATGCACAGAAAAAAAAAAAAAAAAGATAAAACTCACTCCAATAACACTTGGTTGAGTAGATATTAAATTTAGACGACGTTCAACAGCTGATTGTGGTTCTGGATGACAAACATCATAACCAATAACAAGTGTATTACCACTTGATAACCATCTTTTAATCCTAATGAAACAATTATTGAATAATAAATTAAAATTTAATAATTTTTTTTTTTTGCAATAATTAATGAATTTTAATTTGAAAAGAAAAAGTGACAATAAAAAATTACGAAAATAATGAAAAACTAACGCATAATTTTCTGGTACAGTATGATAATTGTGACCAAAATTTTTAACATTCATTTTACTGACAATATTTTCAAGTGAATGTGACACATTTCTCACAGTGGAATATTTTACATGCTGAGTGACCACTTGATAAAGTGCTTCATATAGTTTAAGTTGATCTTAAATATAATTTTAATTGTATTATCTTAAAATATAATTTTTTAAATTGCATATTGTCTTAAGCGAACACCCAAAAAATTCTTAGAAACATTCATTAGAGTAATATAATAATACTACAAATTATTACAACTATAATAATCATTTAATTTAATACCTTAATATACTTAACATAATTGTAAATATCAAAATTTCATTTGATTTTTTCACAAACAAAACAAATTTAATTCCAGTTTTTGAAAAAAAAAATATTAATTCATCAAATTATTCTCTTTTAATTAGTTAACTAAACCATTCATACTACAAATTAACTAATCAACTTGGTTAAAGTTTTCAAAAAAAAAAAAGTGATCAATGAATTACATAAAACATCGAAATAATAATTATTGCTCTAATTAATACACTTACCATGAGTATATTCTTGATTGTCAACATACATGAAGAAATTTGTTTCTCCAGAAGATTCCATTACCACTTTTTTAATATTTGCTTCCAATTCATCTGGGCAAACTTTCTTTTTGAGTTTTTTATTAAAAGTAATACCTCTTTTTTCTGCTGTACTACAAACTGAATGGAAGAAATTCCTGAAAATAAATATTTTAATTAAAGAATACAAACTATCGAATTAAATTCTTAGAGAATAAGAGAAGATACTTATGAATAGAAGATTTGCCATATTTCGGAAAATAAATGAATGCTAATTTTCTCCCCTTCTGATTTCATTGTTACTTTTTTTTTTTATATTTAATAGAGGTCAATCAAACAATATTTAATTAAACAATATAAGTAGGTATGAATTTCATTTATAAGACAGTATCTCACAAACAAGCACGAAACAACTGATAGTTTAAGCTAAACTAAGATAATTTTATGGATTCAAATTTTTTGAAAGGATATAAATTGAAACTAGAAAAATCTTTATTCATATCTTTATACTTACCTATATTGTTTGATCGACTTCTGCTCACTGAGAGAGTAGAGAAAATCAGATTTTTTTTTTTTTTTATTATTTGTTGCTAAGATTATTATTATTATGTAAAATAATCAATCCTCACTATCATGAATCAATTCTATATTTAAAAAGTAAGCAATTTTTTTTCTCTTTTTTCTGGAACAAATATCTCAAAAATATTTTGAACTGAATTAATTACAGAGATATTTCTCTATCTTTTTCTATAACATACTGCTTCTTAATGTTTAAACATATGAAACTTACATTATGACATTTTCATTGCAATCCCTATCATAAAACAAATAAAAATTATCAATTTTTGCTGGAATTGTAAACTGACTATTTCCAGCGTTCCAGCTAGCCTAAAAAATTAAATTTTCAAAAAAAAAAAAAAACAAACAAACAAACAAAAATTATACTAACAGTATAAGAGAAGAAAGTTTTTACATAGAAAGAATTTTTTTTTATTTATCTAGTCTTCCTTTGTCATTTTTGCTGCAATTTTTTGAGATAATAAAAAAACTAACCTTAAAATTGAAAAGAAAAGAAAAGAAAAAAACTTAAAACACTTTAAATGATGAACAATAAAAATGATGCATTTTTTTTTAACCGTACATTAAGAGTTTAATACCTTATCTGGTGCAACATTCATGAAACATTTCGGACTGTAAGAAATTTGTGGTGGTATACGGCGATTAGCTTCAACCTGAAATAAAACATAATTTTTCGTCATCTATTAGATAATGTGCATATCATGTAATATAGTTCATATAAAAACTTATTTGTATATGTAAATTATAAAAATTCAAATTAAAAAAAAAAAAAAAAGAGAGAGAATTTAATAATTCAATAAAATTTACCACCATTGGGCTTTTACTAATTCGAATACCGAATGATGCTAAAATTGGATTGAATGTGCTTTCACTCAAATTTAATGCTGCCATATGTCGTTCTATTTCTTCATGTCGTATATGTGGAGCTACAACTGAACTCTAAAAATCATAAATTTTAATGACTGAAGCAAAATTTTTATTTAATTATTAATTGCTATCATCAAATATTGCCATTTTTGTACATTACAAAGCTAACAAAAATATTTTATGCAAATTATGAATTTAAACAATTACTGCTGTAAGAAAAGTAAAAAAAAACAAAAGTGTTAGTTTCGCAAACATTCGTTTATATACAAAAATGGAAAATTGATTGATCACTCGAGCGAATGAAGAAAAGTAAATTTGTATTTTGAAATGAAAATGGATAAAATAGTTTCGATAAAGATTACAGAAAAGAAAAAAAAAAAAAAGAAAAAATGAAGAATGAATTGAAAACATTGCAAATATTGAAATTTTACCTTCATTACAGTTAGCCTTTGATCTGATCGAAGCTTTGAATCTGGAACTTTTTGATTTGGAGTAACATATAAAATTTCAAAAGGGAAAAAACCTATACCAGAGCGTGATTTGATAACAACAGCCGGCAAATCAGGCCTGCAAATGTATGTAAAATTAACAAAATTCAATTGGATTTTTTAACTTAATGACAGTACCATTAAAAAGATTGTCATTTAACAATTGATAAATTTTAAGGAATAAATGAAAATTAACCTGATATTAATTCCCAATCTTTTATATGCTTCCGTTAGTGGTGGCATTCGCCCATTTCTATAAGCAAAAATTTCGTTACAGTAGCAAATAACCACCAACACCATATTTAGTTTTTTAGTCTAATTAATAAGAATTCAATTTCTGCCCTTCATCATAATAAAGTTCTAGTCATTTGTCTTTTATTTTTCTGCTCTCTTTTTTTTTACTCTTATTTATATTTATCATTTTTGCCGACAATTTTTTTAATGGAATTCCTTATTCATCTCGATTTACTGCTAAAATTTATAAGAATTCTAATATGAATCTATTATTTATTCTAAAGATCAGCATCAAGTGATGAAATGGCAAATAAACTAATTAAACTTAAGCACCTAAGATACATCACCGGTTGCTTGGATAAGCCATTTGCAGTGAATGTTTTAGTATTATTTGAGCGAAGAAGACGAAGACCTGAAAGAAAGATAAAAAGTATATTTCAAACATATGTGGCTTCTAGTGAAATTTTGAGCTAAAATCACAAATAAATGACTTTAGCTAAAAAAAGGAACCTGAAGTTTCTAGATAAAAATATAATATGGTGGAGTTTTATTTCTGCAAGAAATAATTATTGGGAACTAATTTATTATTAACTTTTACATTTTTTTTGGAGCATAAATATGACGAAAACATTAAATTTCTCATTCATTAGAAATAATTTTTATTCCTTTACCCTTGATGATTGGTTCAGTACGATGTATAAAATCTTGAAATTTTCTTCTATCCAAATTAGGAATAGATGGATTTGGAATTCCTGGCGTATATAATTCAGCAGCAAAATCCATCAATGATTCCTCATTGAAGAATGGTGTTTTCTTTTCTAAAAATAATAAATTATTCGTTTTTTAGAGAGAAGAAAGAAAAAACTATTTTCAAAGTAATTCTAAAATTTAAAAGTCAAAGTAAATCTAAATTATTTAATAGCATAATACATACCATCAAGTACTAATGCTGGAACTAAACCAGTTGTCTGGTTACCCTCCACAAAACGAACACTTTTATCGGCACCAGCTAATATTTTAACTCCACTTTTCAATTTAATGTTGTTTTTTTCTTGATATAATCGACCATAACCAAATGAGAAATACAGTCCACTGAAATAAGAAAACTCAACGCTATATCATTTATATTATTTTAACATCAAATTTGTGCACAAACAAGATGAAATAAACAAGTCATACTTCTATTAACAATTTAAAATACTATTAAAAAAAAAAAAAAAAAAATGATAAGTTAATATAGCCATCATTCAAGTAAAAATCATTGAAAATTAAACGTATAGCCAAAGCAAAACGAAGAAATTACACTATTATAATTTTTTAAAGAATTTCTAAAACTTAACCTTCGTAAACCATGTTGATTTGTTAAAATTTCATAAAACTGGCGCAAAGAGTGATCTTGAGCCAATAAATTAGGTGTAATGGATGAATTAAAATCTGTTGTTTGAAATGAACGAGCATATTCTCGGCATTCACTAATATGTATACTTATCCTGACATTACTACCAAACATTTGTTGCAATTCCTGTACATTACTGGACGATATAGTAATTTCAGACACCTGAAAACAATACATATTAACTATTCAAAAGAATATTTGGATTTTCTCATATATTTTACTTTTTGCAAATAACATTAATGCAACTTCTAGAAAATTATATACTCAACTGACACATTTAAATAGTAAAATTATTAATATGCTAAAAGCTTATCGAGGATTTTTCTTTTCTTACAGTTTTATGACTAATCACAAAAAATATATAAATCTAAAAGTTGAGAAATGAATAAAACTTACAAACCTTATAATTTTAAATAAACAATCATTTTACTTAGAAACCGGTAAAGATTCTTAATTTCATTCAAATTGAATAACTTAATAACAGTTTTTTCAATAAATGCTATTTATAAAAAATAAGTGCTTCAGTTATTTCTTTCATTTCATTACACTTACCTCCTTTAAGTCTAACGGTTGATTAGTGAATAATGTGCTTGAAAAATCATATGCATATGCAAATTCATTAAGTTGTCGATATCTTCTCAATGCCATATCGATTAAAAGCATACATTTTTTAGCTCGATAAGGACTAAATAATATATATGTAAACAAGAATAATCTTTTTTTTGTAATTGTCTAAAAAAAAAAAAAAACTCATATGCAAATAATGCAAAACAAGAAAATATTTACTCTTGTTTTCCACGACATAAGTCAACTTTTGTAGCATTTGCAGTATGAGGTTTTCCGGAACATGCTTCGATATGTACATCATAACGATAAACAGTACGATCCGTTATTTCTAGGGCATAAACATTCGTTTTTACAATAACTTTTTGCTGTATTTTTGCTGGCGGTAATCGTGGAAATATGGTACACTGAGAAGCAGTTGATGAATTTCTGAAAGCAGAATCTATTTCGCTTATAATTTGACAACAACAAAAACCATTTTTTTTTTTTTTTTTTTTCTACTCTTTGAGAGAAACTGTAACGGTTAATATTGCTCACTTGTATAATATCATTCATAAAGAAAAGAAAAAAAAACTAAAATTTTGAACCTTGCATTCTGTTGAATATTTTGATCATGCGATAACTGTGATAAGATATTTCGGGATGAAGAATTTGAGTTATTCTAGAATGCAAAAGAAAAATTTTTTTTTTTAAATATAATATTGAATAAAAGTAATTTTTACTCGTAAGCACACTATTATGAAATGCAAACTTTTGAGATTTTTCAAAGAATCGTGACACTATGATTTTGAGAAAAAGCTTAAAATCGTATAAAAATGAAATTTTGTGATAATAAAATAATCCTTTTCTAATTAACGAGATCGAAGCAAAAAGCTAACTATAAGTCACTAATATAGAACTCTACTTATAAATTATCGATTTTTATTAAATCACGAATGCTATGAAGTATTTTTTCTTTCAATAAATGATACCATTTAATGCTTTACTTAAGTAACTGATAACGATAACAGAACCACAACTTACTTGTGATCCCAAATTTCGTGAATGAATCGATGAATTAAATGCATTTGGATTTTCATCTGAAAAAAAAAAAAAAGAATTACGAATTAATCAATTTCTAATTTAATAGCTGTAAATTGGACGTACACGGAAAATTGGTCCTATAACAATTTATTTAAAACTATAAAATTTTAAAAAAAATAAAAACTATAGAAAAAAAATAAAAAATTTATAAAAAAAAAAATCTGTCGATAAGAAAGAAAATGAAACATTTTTGGGATGAAAAATCTCAAAATGCTTTTTAAATTCAATCGGTTTAATTCTGAAAATTACATCAGTGGTAAAAAAACGTATAGAAGTCTAAAATTTCTATTGACAAAAAAAGAAAATATATTTATTACAAATAATATATATTATTCTCACCGATACGTCGTGAAATATCCAAATTTTGGTTATTTAAATGACGTTTTGGATGACCTCGACCAACCATTGTATTTTATATCTAAAAAAAAGAGAAATATCTGAAAACACAGATGTGATTATTACTTAGAATATGTAAACATAACAACAACTTTTCTACGATCAAATGAATTTAACACAATATTCACATGACTTCTCTCTCTTTCTCTGTTTTTTCTTATCTTGGAATCTAATAGAAGTTAACTGAACAGAAATGATAGAAATATATTAATTTAAGAGCTAACAGTGCAGATTTTCATCAACATAATATTACATATATAAATCGACCGCTAGAATAAACTTAAATATATATCTAATAAATATGCAAACATTTCATTATTTTTAATCCTATTTTTATTTAAATCTGAAAGAAATCTAACATTTAAAAATTTTTCATCAATTTTAAAATCTTTCTTAATTTTCTTTTCTTTTTTTCTCTCTCACTTTAAGCTTTTAATTTTTTCCTTAATTCATTTTTTTTTTTTCTTTTCACTATCCATTTTATTTTACCAAAGATTTTTATCCTTTTTCTTAATATGAAATATGAAAATTTACCAACGAGAATTATAAACATATGCCAAAAACTAATTTTACTTACTCTAAAACAATAACACATTACCTAACTTACTTATTTCACGTTACACGTTATTACGGCAAATTGTGAGGTTCAATTTGCCAGAGTACATTTCGCATCAAAGTAGGATGTTCCGATTTTTTTGTTTTTCTCTTACGTTTCGTGTTACTTACGTCACTTACGATGGTATCGTTCATTTCTAAAATTAGGAAAATAACAGAAAGATTTTTATGCTATATATGAATGGTTGAATATGACAATGCTTTTGTGTTACGAAAAATATGAGAAAAATTTCACGTCTCTTACACGTTTCATCGTCCTTTCCGTATGCCTGTCTCGTATTCTCCTCATTTCCAGAATGATTTCCTAACAAGTATACGTGTTGTGCATGTATGTAATGTGTGTGTGTCTGTGTGTGTGTCTGTGTGTCATGTATGTATGTATGTGTGTGTGTGTGTGTCTATATGTGATTATTATTATTTATTATTATTAGTTATTATATTATCATTTATTATTATTAGTTATTAGAGTATTATTATTATTAGTTATTATTATATATTACTTATTATTGTTATTATTTATTATTACTAGTTACTATATTAATATTTATTATTATTATTTATTGTTGTTGTTATTATTATTTGTTATTATTAATTGTTATTGATTATTGTTACTAGTAAATTATTTATTACTATTATTATTATAAAAATGTTATTGATTATTGTTACTAGTAATTACGAGTAATGGTATTATCAATTTAGTATGTTTATAACGATAATTCATCCGGATTTGGGTATCGGAGGAGCGGAAAGATTGGTTGTGGATGCAGCGATTGCAATGAAGCAAAATGGTCATCGAGTACAATTTGTGACAAATCATTTCAATCCGAAGCATTCATTTCTGGAAACCAAAGAATTTGGTTAAATTTTAATTAATTTTAATTTTACATTACTTATTATAATTAATGATGAGTTATTTAATATAATTAATGATTGCTTAACTTGTTACTGTTGAATAAATTATTGATATAAATTATTAATAACTAAAAGTCTTGCAAGCAGCAACAAATTTTTAGTAAAAAAATTTTAATTCATTAGAATTTTTCATGCATAATTTATGAAGAGATAATTTTAATAACTCATTGAAACAATATGAGATTATTATTATCAGCATAATATTAGTAGATGGAAGAAGTAGAATAAATCAAATGTTTTGAACTCCACAACTTTTTATTATTGATTATTGCTACTAGTAATAGTAACAACAACGACAAAAAAAAAGAAACATTTTATTATTTCTACGAAGGTTTTTTTTTTTTTTTAATTCATTGATGTGCTAAGAAAGATTTCCTTTTTTAGTTCTCAAAAAAAAAAAAAAAAAGTTGCAAAAAAAGAAATCATTCGACTATTATCTAGTAAAGTGAAATGAGAAAATGTTATTGAATCCGATTGCATTATTGCAACGAAGTGTTTTCTTTTTATTTATTAATGTACCGAAAAAGATTTTCTTTCATGGATTACAAAAAATAAAAATTGCATGAACATTGAGACTAAAAATAAATTGGTCAGTTTTTATTCACATCCAAAAAATCACTAATTTTTGCATGGATTAATTTCAGGTATCAAAGTTGTTGATGTATTTCCACGATCAATTTTTGGATTTGGACATGCTTTATGTGCTTATATTAGGATGTGTATTGCCGCTCTATATATTTGCATATTTTTAAAAAGAACAGAACTTGTCTTTTCTGATTCTGTGAGAATTTTTTCTTTTTTGATTTAGCAAAATATTAAGCTTACTATCATCATATTTTAGAAGAATACAATTGGATCTATTTTTTTTTTTTTTAATCTTATCTTGTTTTGTAATCTTATTATGCTGTAGCAACTTTTCATAATGTTCTTTGTCATTTTATTTGAAATGTTTTTATTTGCTAATTGTGTTTTAATGTTGAAATTTATGATTTCAATATACTAAGTAATTTATAATATTTTCCAGATCTCTTCATGTTTGTTGATTTTTCGGATATTTCGATTACTTGGTTTATTCAATGCACCGGTTATTTTCTATTGTCATTTTCCCGATCAACTATTAACAACGAGGGAAAGTATGATGAAGAAATTCTACCGTGTTTTTGTTGATTGGTTTGAAGTAAGCTTACCTATGATCATATTTGAGAAGAATAAAATTCTGATAAATGCATCTACTAGTGGAGTTTATTTGCTTACTATCAATTTTTAGTTTCTTTTTTTTAAAAAAAAAAAAAAAAAAGATAATGACTGCAAAATATTGGTCCGACGATATATTATCAACCAAATCCTTTCTTTTCTTGCTGTTTGATTCATAGTCTGTAGTGAGGCACAAAGTTTTCATTCGAAATATCCAGCACATTGTATGAAATACATATTTTGCATATTTTAACTATAAAGTAAATAACTTTTCCATTCCAATTCTCATAGTTTGAAAAGTGGGGAATTTGAAATTTAACTTTCCAGCCACTCACATTTTTCATATAATTTTTAGACGTGGACAACAGCAATGGCAGATTTAATTTGTGTGAATAGTGAATTCACAAGAAAAACTGTGAGTGAAACATTTCCATGCATTCATGCTCAAAGTATTCGTGTCCTTTATCCGACACTGAATACCAAATTTTTTGATAGCGATGAAATAACTGAATTAAATGAAATTCCAAATAAAGCACGGCATATTTTCGTATCAATCAATCGGTATGAAAGGAAAAAGAATATTGGCCTTGCATTGGAAGCCTTTAGTTTGTTTTTCAAATTTTTCTTTCTCCAATATTTATAAAGATATGCTTTATGTTACAGAAGAATTAATTAGAGTATACAAAATTCATCGAACTCAATAATTCATCGAAACTTAGTAACTCAATCAATTTTAGGTTTACTTCGAGAAAAAATTCCAGAAGATGATTATCAAGATTGTTTTCTTGTAATTGCTGGTGGTTATGATACTATGAATGATGAAAACATTGCACATTTTGTTGAATTGCAAAAAAATGCAATTGCATTAGGCTTATCCAAAGAGCAGTATATATTTCTAAAATCACCAAGTATGTTTTTAGTTATTTATTCACTTTTTTTTTTTGCGAGAATATGAAATTCGAATATTCTATTATTTATTACACTAGAAATTTGATATTATAAATCATAGTTATTCAAAAAATTCACTACTATAGCTGACATGGAGAAACTGGAGTTATTGAGGCGTGCAACAGCAGTACTATATACACCAACCAATGAACATTTTGGTATTGTACCAGTGGAAGCAATGTATATGAAATGTTGTGTAATTGCATCAAATAGTGGTGGACCATGTGAAACTATTATTAATGATGAAACAGGATTTTTGGTAATGGAAAATGCAAATTCATTTGCAGAAAAGATGGCAATTCTTATCAAAGATGAACATAAAGCAATAGCTATGGGTAATGCTGGTCGTAAAAGAGTTGAGAGTGTTTTTGCGATGGATAATTTTGTTGTACAATTAGAAAGTTTGATACGTGAAGTTGTATCTGATGTTTATAAATAGGGTGCGATGGATAATTTTGTTGTAGGACTGGAAAGTTTGACACGTCAAGTTGTATCTGATATTTATAACTAGCGTATGATGGATAATTTAACGTAAAAAAAGAAATGTCATCATGTTTGATAGAATTAGTAAGATCAAAAAAAAAGAAAGAAAGAAGAAAAGAATAATCTAAAAATAAACAAAAATATATAATTTAATTGTTTAATTTATTTGTAACTGTTAAAGATTATTTGTTGGATGAGGTGTCTTTTTTTTTTTTTTTTTGTTCATTTACGGTGAAATTGTACTTCTTAACGAATGTATGTTTTTTACATTTTTACATTAAACACCAAAAATTAGTGGCATTTTAAAATAAAACAAGAAATAGAAAGAGTGAGAGAGAGAGAGAGAGAGAGAGAGAAGAAGAAGAAGAGTAAGAAGTTTACAATTTTCGTTTTTTAAAATCATTGCCTTTTTTTTTCTGTGTTCCTTTTCGATAAAAATAATTGTCATTTATATTGTGAAATTATTGCCCCCTCCTTATGTGTAATTTAGCTCTTTTTCCCCTTTTTTCTTCTTTATTATTCTTTTAAATTTACTTTTATTCTTTCTATGAAAACTTTTTTGTTAAAAATTTTTGTTTGCTTTCATTTCTTTTTCATTTTCATCTTTTTTTTTAACTTTTTTTTTTGTTAATTAAAATGAATAAATGTTAGATGGTAGAAATGTAATAGTGCGTAACAAACATATAAAAAGCAATCATTTCTACCAAATTATTCATACATTTCATATGTTTTAAGTTAGTTATACTGATTAATGTTTATGTTGGCAATTCTTTTCTTTTTGTACGTTCTATTTATTTTCATTTAAAAAATTTTTTTTCTCTTCGATTAAAATATCACTGTATTATATTAAATTAATAATTATATAAGTGTATTACACGTATGCATTCATTTTTTATATGAAATATTACAAAAATAATTGAAAAAATTAATAAAAAATTAAAAGTTGATATATTTTAAATGTATTACAGATATTTTACTTTTTATTGAACGTACAATAATTTCACTTCTTATTTACGTACATATTTTACGTTCTTGTTACGTATTTGTAAACGTCTAACACTGATGATATATACCTAATTCACGCATTAGACGTAACAAGTGTTATAAATTCAGGAAGTTTTTTTATTGATTTTTTTCTAGATTTATTCTTATATTTTAGACATTTACAATTAGAATAGTTAATATTTATTTGATATTACTTTTTTTTTTTTTTTTTTTCAGGAAATTTATTCATTTTATTTGGCATTAGTATTATTTCAAGCAAATTCTCGTTTTATTTGAAATATTATTTCATGAGATTTTTTTTATTTGAAATTTTATTTGAGATACTGTTATTTCATAAAATATTTCATTTTATTTGAGATATTATTATTTCATGAAAATTTTTCATTTTATTTGGGATATTAAAATTATTATCATTGTTATTTCGACCTATTTAATTTTATTATTTTATTTTGGAGATATTTAATTAACAATTATATCATTACTTTTTCATTCTACTTTGAAACAGAAATTAAAAAAAAAAAGAAAAAGAAAGTCAACTATTCATATTATTAAGTTAATTTTTGTTCCTGAAATTTCTAATTTAACTTTGTCTTTCTTTCTTCTTTTTTTTCTTTTTTTTTTTTTTTTTTGTTTTCATTAAATTTTAGAAATATCTGAAATTTTATAATCATTTAATTATTCCTATAGGAAAAGAAAAAAAAAATCCAATAAACAGTATTATTTATTTCACTCTCAAATCTATTAATTGTAATTAGCTATAAAATGTGCATAATAATATGATACATTTATAAATTAGCCATCTGCGCTAATCAAAAATATTATACAGATACTTTTACAATTATTCAATTCTAAAATTTAATTTAATTTTACTTTTTCTTGTAAAATATACTTGTTGTATCCTTAGTGATAATTGAGATACAATTTTATATTACATTTTAACTCTTTTATGATATTTTTACCTGTGATATTTCTCCCTTTCTCTGTCCCTCTCCCTCCCTCTCTCTCTCTCTCTCTCCCTCACTTATTGTTTAAAATTGTAGAAATAAAAGGAAATAGTGGTGTCATCATTGTTAAAGATTACATTGCATTTTCTCATTTTTCTTCTTTCTCTTTCTCTTCTACCTTTCTCTCTCCCTCTCCCTCTCTGTTTCCTTCTCTCTCTCTCTCTCTCTCTTTGTTTGTACCCTTTATGTAGCATTTGCATCGATTTATACATATGTCACATTTGCCAGCTACCTAACAACAAAAATTTAACGATAATCAATGACACATTTAAAAATTGGCTTTAATTCAAAATTTAATCAATGCTACGTCATTTTAATTAAATTAATTTTTCTTTTTTTTTTCTTTTATAATATTTAGATATTAATTTTTCTTTTTATAATATTTAGATAATATTTAGGATAATTTTTTTTTTTCTTTGATTTTATTTTTCTCATTGTTTTAATATATTATATTTTTGTTTATTTTCACATTTTCACATGTGATAGATAAATTTTATATCATTCTGATAGTTCTCAATAAATTCATTTAGTTTTTTTTTTCTCTTTTTTTTTTTTCTCATAATATTTAGCGCAATTATCATTTTTCATTTTAAATGATATATATTGGCAATCATAATGAGATATTTTTTAAACAAATAATTGATGTCTTTTTTTTTTTTCCTGTTAGAATGTATTAATTTGTGTGTAGAATTAATTGTTTTGATTATAAAATTTATTTGATAAAATTTTATTTTAATAAATGAGATAAAAAATTGATAGTGAAAAGATGATTGGAATGTTATAGTGCCTATGAAATATTAAATAGTATTAATTAATTTCTCCCTTTCTTAATGATACTAATTGTTTTCATACTTCGATTTGATATTTTGTTTACATAAATGTTATATATCAATGGGATCGATGTATTATTTGTATAAATTAATGTCGCAGGAAGAAAAGAAAATGACACTTGCTGGAAGTAAAGCATTTATTGGTCAACCAGCACCTAATTTTAAAACAACAGCTGTTGTGAACGGTGATTTCAAGGAAATTTCACTTGGTCAATTTAAGGGAAAATATGTTGTTCTCTTCTTTTATCCTCTTGATTTGTATGTTTTACCTTTTTTTTTTCTAGCAAAAATATTTTTTTTTTCAATTAAAAGAAATATCATTTTCAAATATATTAATCATTGTCTATTTTTTTCTATTTTTCTAAAACTTTTTTTTTTTTAGTGTTATTTACAGAAATAAACGGAAAAAGAAAAAATGTGTTTCTTTTTTTTTTGTTATATATTTGTTAAATATTTATCATTATATTCTTTTTTTTAGCACTTTTGTTTGTCCAACGGAAATAATTGCATTTTCTGATCGTATTGCGGAATTTAAACAATTAGATGTAGCTGTTATGGCATGTTCAACAGATTCACACTTTTCACATCTTGCATGGGTAAATACTGATCGAAAAATGGGTGGACTTGGTCAAATGAATATACCAATTTTGGCTGATACAAATCATGTAATAAGTCGAGCATATGGTGTACTTAAAGAGGATGATGGAATTGCTTATCGGTATGTGTTAGAAATATTATTAATATTATATCATTTGATATATTTGAAAAGATTAGATTATTGTAAGTAGTTAATTATTTGTATAAGTTTAATCAAATGCATAATTTATTATGAGCCAGTGTATTCTTCAATTTATTCTTTTATTCTAAAAGCTTAATTATTATTGTTTATTTGAAATGATTGAATAGCATCTGAAAATTAGATCATCTTTATATAATGTTAACTAAGTTTAGCATATTTCAGTGGATTATTCATTATTGATCCAAAAGGAATTTTGCGGCAAATCACAATTAACGATCTTCCAGTAGGTCGTTCTGTAGACGAAACTTTACGTTTAATTCAAGCTTTTCAGTTTGTTGACAAGCATGGTGAAGTAAGTTTTCTCTTGTTAAAAGAAAAAAACAAAAAATGTCGCATCATTTCAGTTACACAGAAAGAATGGAGAAATTTTGAAATAGCAGTGCTTTTGATGATAACTAAATAGTCTGTAACTTTAATTGGACAGCTGTATTAATTGTTTTACATGAGTTATCTTATAAATATATATATATATATATAAGAATTGATATTATTAATCTATATTTGTTAATTTCATGCATAAATTAGCATTGAAACAATTTACACATATTTTATTGGAAATGATTTTAAGGTATGTCCTGCTAATTGGCATCCAGGATCTGAAACGATTAAGCCTGGTGTGAAAGAAAGTAAAGCATATTTTGAGAAACATTAAAAACAAAAAATGGTTGTACGACATGGAATTACTCAGTGGATTTTTTTGATTAAATATATGCTGAAGTAATATTAACAAAAAAAAAAAAAAAAAAAATACTCAAATATTAATTAAACTTTATCATACATAGATATGTTCAAGTAATATTAGCAAAAACATACTCATTTTTTAATTATATTCAATCATACTTTTTTTAGTTTTTACAGAAATTTTACATCGATATTTACATCTTTTGTTGTTGATACTCTCTCTTTTTTTTTTATTCTTTCTCTCTTACACATACATACATTTATTTTTTTATTGAATAAAGTTTTGATATCGATCTCTGTTTCTTACATGACATCATAAATAAAGACGAAATTCCTACAGTAAATAAATCACATTATAATTTTAATAAAACTTTTCTCTTTTTGAATGATACAATATGATTAATAAATTTAGAATTTTTTTTAAGAAACAAAAAGATAATGTGATATCTGAGAATGCGCAAATCTACTTATCTAACAAGAATTTTAAAAATATTTCATTATTTAACATCATTTAAAAAAAAGAAAAAAGGAAAATAAAAAGAAACTTTGATGTCATTCGATTATTTTTTAGGATTATTGCTGTAAAGTAATTTCTTATGTACGGATTGATCGTGTATTATTACCCAATGGTACTAAAATATTGTTACGTTTTGTTACGTTTATTACGTTACAATTGCAGTTAAAAATATTTTAAAGAAATTACAATTACAACAATTACTGATTCAGTACATTATTATTTATATGCTTAAGTAAAGTTCAAATAAGTAAACTTTTTATTCAATTGTTCAACAAGTAAAAAATAAAAAATAAACGATCGGATGGGATGAGAGTTTTCACAAAGCTTTGCGAGATTATTTAGTTGGCCGTACGTCAAATGGTACGCTACTGAATGATACGTGTTATCATCTGTTGTTATTTGTTTATTTACTTATTTACACTGACATTTTGTTGTATTATCTTAATTTTGATATTAGATAAACGTAATTAATCACGTGAATCACAATTAATTATATGGTATAATTATGATTCACTTACGTTATATTACAAATAAAATTACATTATAGCAATTTTGTTATATAATTATTACGTTATATTAAATTCAATTTTGATATTAGATAATCATAACTAATTATATGATATATAATTTTATCACATTATACAAATGGAATTACGTTATATAATTATTACTTATTAAATTCAATTATTTTGTATTATACGTGTTTATTTGCAGAACGAATAATAATAATAATTTTCATTTATATAAATTTGATAAATACTTATTTTAGCGTACGTGAATTCAGTCATACTTGTTACATTGTGGAAATTTTTTTGTAACGCTGATATTACAGATGAATACATGATGGAAAATTATCTTTAATTTCTATTTATTAAAGAACAAAATGGATATGTTAAAATTGGCTTAGTAATACTTTTTCTGTCATACAACTTCGATTTGGTTTATTTATTATTTTGGTATAGAAATTTTGTTAACGTAATGGGACAGTAATATAATAAAGGTATGCTAGGTTGAGATATTTAATAGATAGATACACAGGTGAGGTACATTTTAATATATTTAGGTTGAGAATAAATTCAATAAAATATATTCTGAATAAGTTTGTTAAGGTGTTTTTTTCTTGCAAAATGTATTCATTTGATTAATTTCAACAAACTTATTCGTTTATGTATTTTCAGAAAGCTAAAAGATTATACTTTGTAAATGTACATATAGATTTCTGTAAAGTTGAATAAGTTTAGATCATATTTATTAGGATTGGTATAGAATGCGAATAAGATTATTTAATAGTTATTTTTGTCTAATTTAACTTGCTTATTCTTATTTATTGGAATTAAATTTGTGGCTTTTGCTTTTTATGAGATTTTAATTTCAATAAATATACTTTTGAAGATGTTCCTAAACATTTCACAGGTTACTTATACTCTGTTGTTTAAAATAAATGTATGATTATCCATATTGCTTAGGTAGCGAAATTGATTGTTTCATTTCCATTGAAACATTGATTTCCTTTTTTTTTCTTAGGAAGTTATTTTTTCTGAAGTTTTTTTTTAAAAAATGAATTTTGCTAATATTATTCATTAGATTTATATGATTTTTATAGTTCTAAAAATATTTGATATTAGTTTTTTCATGTATAATAATAGAATGGAGGGATTGTGCATGAATAAATAGTAATTATTGGACTATGCAAATGTATTTCTTTCTTTTTTTTTTTTTTGAGATTTTTGATTTGAATTATGATAATTGCGTTGCATCAGTCAAAATAATTACCCAACACACAAATCATATCAATGATTGCTATTTAATCCATCATTATTTTATTATTTTATTTATTCATTATTTTAGCTAATTATTATTTTATTTATTCATTATTTTAGCTAATACTAATCGATAGAAATTATGTATGTTGCTAATGAAGATAGTATATCATCGTCAGAAGATGTGAAGTTAAAGACACGTTTTCAAGGACAAGTATGTGAATTTTTCTTTATCGGAAATTTTAAATTATTTGCAAACATAATTTTTCTTAATGAATTATTATGCTGCTATCAAACTGATGCTATTGCTTATTCATTTTAAGAATGATTGATTATAATTCACTGATAGATTTAAAAGGTAAGAAATTGAACAAGATTTAGTTTATAGTTAACATCGTAAACCTCTTTTTGAAAGTCCAATTTGTGTCATTCAATGTGCAATTAAATGTTATACTACATTAAGTTAATATTAGATAATTAAGTAATAGCTATTTCTTGAAGATGTTATTCTGAATTCTTGCTAGTTTATCAAATTTTTTATTTTTCAGGTGTTAGTTTTGTACGCTAAAATTCCGCTACGATTAGAAACATTTTTAAGCAGTTTACGAGAAGCTTGCAAGCAGGCTTATAATCAACCGATTACAGTCAAATGGATTGATGAAGAAGGTTTGCTTTGATTAAACTAATAATGGATTTGAGGAAGAAGGAAATAACGCTCTATGTAGGATTTTTAGAAAAAAGTTATGATACATTAGTAAAAAGTTGTGATTCGTCGGGAAGATACCTGGTAATTTGTTATATTTCTTTGAATTCTGATTTATTTCAGCGATGTTTAGTAATTCAATGCATTTCTCTAAGATAGCAAACTTTATAATTTACACAAACATTCATTGCATAATATTTTTGGATAAGCTTTATAAGTTCAGTCTATTTTGTTTTATTTTTTCTGCTATACTGTAGAAGTTTAATGGAAATTGAATTTTTAAATCAAAGAAAATCAAAAATCTACTTATTATTGATCCCTTTAAGTGTAATTATTGTTTACTGTTTCGACTAATCAACAAATTCAGGTGATCCATGTACGATATCATCTCAACGTGAATTAGACGAAGCGATACGTTTGTTACATGCAAATGGTGAAGCAGAACTTAACGTTCATGTTTTCCTTGGCATTCCTCCTTTACCTGGTCTTCCGTGCCATGGAGAAGATAGTATGTTTAAAAAAAAAAAAAAAAAATTTTTTTTTTCTTTATTCGATTTGCTTATATAATTTCATATAATTCATGAGTTTCCTTCATTCGACAAATTTAATTTAATACATTAGAGAAATATTGTAGTTATTTTTTGAATCATCATTTTTTCTTAAAATCCTGATAAGTAATATTGAAATGTTTTTCTTTTTTTTTGCTTCCTCTCACTTAATATTTAAAAAAAAAAAAAAAAGTGATATGTTATAACAGAAGCGGTATATCGAAGAGGTGCTCGTCGTTGGAAGAAATTTTATCATGTTAATGGACATCGATTTCAAGCTAAGAGACTTAATCGAAGAGTACAATGTTTCTTTTGCAATGATTATATTTGGGGTCTTGGACGTCAAGGATATCGTTGTGCTGATTGTCGCTTATGTGTTCATAAAAAATGTCATAGAGCTGTACGACAACCTTGTGGTGATGTTGGTTTTTTTTTTTTTTTTTTTTTGACTATTTTCTAAAGTATAAACAAAAATTATAATTTAAATGGTTTTTGAATATTGTTTATTTGTAGAACAGTAGTGGAATGGCAGTTGCGCCATCACCTTCTGCACCAATTATTTCACCAAAATTTAATGGAGCCACAGTGGAACGTATTGGACTTGATAATCATGCATTTAAAGAATCAGAAATTGAAGCTGAGCATATTGCTGCTGTAAGTTTGGCTTCTTCTTTTTAAAATATAAATTGCTTTAAGAATTGCCATAAAAGATGTTATGTGACAAATATAATGTATACAGTACGACGAGTTTAGTAATGCAAAATATTGAAAAGTATGAAAAAAAAAAAAAAAATTGAAAATCATTGAAGTGTACAATATGATAAAATTTGAAAATTAATTATAAGTAACTGTAATATAGAATGAACCAAATGAAAAATATTTAATCTTCCAGAAGAGATGTAAATAATTTTGATTTTTCATATTAAAGAAAAAAACAATATTAATTTTCTACTTCCAGCAACAAAATTTAGTAGATCGTTGTGCTGGTAGTACATCAACAAAAGATTCAAAATGGGCAGTTTCGTTGAATAATTTCAATCTTTTAACGGTAATTGGAAGAGGTAAGAATAATAGCATTTTTGATCGTTGATTTTGAGAAATGTCAACTGCATTAAACTTATCATGCGTTTAATAATTAAAATATTCTCATAACACAAAATTAAAACAATAATGTTGAGTATAAGTACAGTTTAAATAAATTTTAAACTTTAACATGTTATATCTGACAGCATGTAGTAATGTTATGGCATTGTGATTTTTCCTTTACAATTTTGCAGTTTCGAAAAAATGACGAACACCTATTATTTTTTTCAAATAAAACTTAAATGCTTTCAGGTTCCTATGCTAAAGTTATTCAAGCAGAACATAAAAAAACAGGTGCAATTTATGCAATAAAGATTATCAAAAAACAAATGTTTAGTGATGATGAGGTGATTTTTTAATGCTATTTTATTCATTTCTATTTTTGCTTTAGAAAGTCGTTCAGTTAATGAATTTTTGTGGATGCATTACAAATATACATACATATTTTAGGATATTGATTGGGTACAAACGGAGAAATCGGTTTTTGAAACAGCATCAAACCATCCTTTCCTCGTTGGACTTCATTCTTGTTTTCAGGTTAATATTTCCCGTATGCTTGTTGGTTTTCTTTTTCGTGTATTATTCTTTTAGTACATTGAAGATTTTAAATTAGAAAGTTTTTTTCTCTTTTTGAATCTGTAGAATATGATTTACATTTCAGACTGATTCACGGTTATTTTTTGTTATCGAATTTGTTCCTGGTGGTGATTTAATGTTTCATATGCAAAGGCAACGCAAATTACCTGAAGATCATGCTAGGTAAGTGCTAATTTACATACTTACATGTAAACGTTATCAATTTGCTTATATATGTTATTCTTATGAGAATGATTTCAGGTTTTATTCAGCAGAAATAATAATAGCTTTGCATTTTCTGCATTCACGTGGGATTATCTATCGTGATTTGAAACTTGATAATGTTTTAATAGATGCCGAAGGACATATTAAACTTACTGATTATGGCATGTGCAAGGTATTATAGCTTTATGAAAATTTTCGAGTGATAGCCCAGTAAACTGATTCTTTTAAATGTGACAATTTAAGAAATAGCATTTTAGAAGGCTTATCTACAGTTAACTATTTCTGATATTTCTTCTGGCTCTGTGCTATTTAAAACAAAGGAGCAACAATTCGTAATAATCGATAAAATTATATAGTTTCAACTAATATTTTATTTCTAGTATCACTTGAAATCTGATCATATGTGTATATATATGTAATGATTTTCAGGAAAATATTGGTCCAGGTGATGTTACTAGTACATTCTGTGGTACACCAAATTATATTGCTCCTGAAATTTTGAGAGGGGAGGATTATGGTAAGTTCACTGAAGTTTTCCAGAAAAAAAAAAACGAAAGAATTGTTGATGGTAATTGAAATTTAGAAATGTATGAAATATGATAATGGTACAGAGATAAAGAAATTAGTGATGAATGGTTATGTAATGCTAAGCATTTTCGTAATTAATTGGATCATTTGTTTTTAAGAAATATTCATCCTTGAATAGTAATTAAAATTTAGGACTATATGAAATATGATAATAATAGACAGATAAAGAATTATCATAATGTATTTATGGATTATATTTTTAATTTTTACGTTTCACACGCAGTTTTTCTCTTTCTTTATTTTTTTGTTTTCTAGCTTTCTTCATGCATTACTTGATACAGTATAATTGTTTTGTTGATAAAACAAGTATGTAATTAAAATGACAAGTATAATAACAAGTATATGATTATATAGTATATATGGTTACATTAATATTGCATATCATGGAATAATTTTCAGAATTGTTTTATAATTTTCTAATAGGTAATTCATGATTTAAAAAATAGTAGACATTGTCAGAGTTATATTTCATGATTTTTAATTAAATAGTAAACATTTTGTGATTTATTTGACTGAATATATATTTGACACTGTAAATCAATATATGCTTAATATTTCAAAAGTTTTGTACTGTTTTTATTTTATTTTATTTATTTATTTTTGATTGCTTGCAGGATTTAGCGTAGATTGGTGGGCGCTTGGTGTACTGATGTATGAAATGATGGCCGGTCGTTCACCTTTTGATGTGGTTGGTATGGTAGGTGATGTGGAGCAAAATACGGAAGATTATTTATTCCAGATCATTCTTGAAAAGCAAATACGAATTCCGAGATCACTTTCGGTGAAAGCTGCTGCTATTTTGAAAGGTTTTTTGAATAAAGTTAGTTAATATTCTATTTCATTTCAAGTAATTTATTAGTAATTGTATAGCGAATATTGAAATGTTATAATCAATCATTATCATCCTACTGTTAAATCAATATCAGACTTTTTAATTAGTCTTCCTATATGGTTGTAATGATTATTCAAATATGTGGTTCGTTTTCAACCTATTGAAAAACTATGATGAGATATATTTTTAAATGAATGTGAAAGTTAGCCCATAGAAATTTCAAACTTACTATTTGGACTGTAAATTTATGATTTGAAAGTTTTGTAGGATCCAAGTGAACGACTGGGATGTAATATAAATATTGATGAAGCATTGGAAGAAATGAAAAATCATGCGTTTTTTCGAACAAGCATTGATTGGGAATTAGTAAGATTATTATTATTTTTTTTGTTTACTTTAAATCTTTTCATGTTCACACTGTTATTCTGGTTTGCATATTTTCTATAAATATCCAAAAATTTATTTCTCATTTTTTACTTGGAAATCACTCGCTTACATGATATATTTCTTTAAGAACTGATATAATTCTTTATCAGCTAGTTATCGATATGCGCTATTGACGCATTAGTTAATGGATTCCTATATTTTTTTTGTAAACTTTAAAAGGAAACTTCGAAAAAAGAAAAAAAAAAACTCTTATGTTTCTTATGTGAATTATTTTTTACTGTTTTAAAAGTTTTTATTTGCAGCTAGAAGGACGACAAGTGACACCACCTTATAATCCATCTGTTTCCAGTGATCGTGATTTGCAGCATTTCGATACAACATTCACCGATGAAGCTCCAAATCTTACACCTGATGATCCGTAAGCTTTTTTTTTTTTGTTTTTTTTTTTTTTTTTTTTTTTGTTTTTTTGTTTTTTTTGTTTTTTTGTTTTTTTTTTGTTTAACACAAATGGTTATTATTTCATCAAAGATTTTTTTTGACCATTGTATTCTTCATTTGTACCATTCGTTCCATCATTTAATATAACTTTTTGTCGCTAGCTTTTTTCTTTTTTCAATATAACCTTTGTCGTTTGCTTTTGCCTTTTCTTTTTTTTTTTTTTTTTTTAAATAACCTTTTGTAGTTAACTTTTTTTTTAACACATCTTTTTGTTGCTAATTTTTTTCAATATTATTTTAAACTAAAATTTCATCATATTTGCTATTTTGTAAGGAAATAATTGTGAAAAATCTTTTGAGTTAGAAGTTTAAATTCTAATATTCATCCCAGTTTTTACTCCTCCTATGCCTCTTATGTATTTTATTGAAAATATTTGGAGCTTATTTCTATCTTCAAAAAAAAAAAGCAAGAGGCAGCTTTTTTTTTTTTTTTTTTGAATTTCGATAAAGGGCTTTCTTCTCTTTCCATTCTTTGTTTTTAATGTGAAAAAGAGAAAGATGATATGAAAGGAAGAAGAATGTTGACGTAATTCAGAACAAAGTATTTCGGATAGTTTGAGGAAATCATAGTTGTTTACAATTTTTAAAAAGGTGATGGAGCATTCATAATATAATAGAGAGCTTCTTTTTTTTTTTTTTTTTTTTTTGCTTTTTCTTTTTCTTTGTTGACTTGAAATCATTTTCGTCAAATGATGAAGAGCACTGAGGTATATCAATCGATAAATTGCACTTTTTTTTTTCTTTTTTGAAAGAAAAAGGAAAAAAGTATTTGCTTGTTTAATTTCTTTCTGTTTTGTTTAATTCAGATAGGCATCATTGAATTGCTGACTGTAATTCTATTTATAGTCTAAAAATTTACACGAAAAAATTATTGTTAATAAAAGGATTGAATAAATTTAATAATTTTTTATAGCAAAGAATGAAGTAAATTTTAAATCCTTTTAAAGAAGTGAAAATTTTGAATTAGAGAAATGAGCTAGAGAAAAGTAAATATGTTGTTGTTGCAAATCTATTACAAATTTTACAGGAGTGTCATCGAAAAAATTGATCAAACTGAATTTGAAGGCTTCGAATATATTAATCCATTACTGATGACAAAAGAAGAAAGTGTCTAAAGAGAGAGGATGATAATTTGTGATAAAAAAAAAGAAAAATTTAACTCCAGCTGTGTTATATTATTTAATGTTTTTTTTTTTTTTCTCCCTCTCTCTCTCTCTTTTATATTCCTAATTGTTTTGTTTGATATCAAAAATTACTTGAAATTCTTGACCATGCCTGATAGGAATAACGAGAAATGTTGTGATGTTATTTTTACATGTTCACTTTGAATTATCTTTTTTACTTGCATCAAGTTTTATTTGCTAATTGTTATATTATATTGAAAATTTATTTATATCAATCAGTGAAAAAAATGGAATAATTTATTATGAATTGTTATAATTGCTTATTTAATTTTTTTATTTATGATATATCTATATAATTTTAATTTTATGATATATCTATATCCTTACAAAATGATAACGTTAAATAGATGAATATAAGATATATGTTGGATGATGATGATAATACGTAGACAATTTATCTGTCTTATACTATTGCACCTCGATTTTATCAGCAAATGAAAATTTGTCAATTTTTTTTAGCCAAAAATAATACCAATGAAAATGATAATATTGTGATAAATTTCTTTTTGTATTCTTTTAAACTAAAAGTTCTTATCAAATTGTTCCATTTTTTAAAAGTATAAAATACTGATTAATTAATGAAAAAAAAAAAAAAAAGTGGATTGTAATGAATGATTCATGTTATTGGCATATTTCACTTAAGATTAATTGTAATTCTTTTCTTTGTCATTTTATTCTCTCTATCTTTTTTTTTTTACTTTTTTCAAGAAAAGAGATAAAAATATTTTGAAAAAATGTATAATATAATATATCAAACAATATACAAAAAAAATTGATGAATTTTATTCCTAAATAAAAAAAAAAAAAAAAAAAGAAAATTTTTATCATTTTTGAAAATGAGAAATTTTTTAATGAATGAATTGAGTGTAATTTAATAAAACAAACTTTTACAAATTTTAATATTTTTCATTTTCATTCCTCTCTTTTTCTTCAATTAATTTGCATTATTTTTCATTTCATTTCTTTTGTTTCTTATATTTATTTGAAAGACATTTGTTTATATTACCAAATCATCTGGTGGAAAAAAAAAAAAGAAAAGAATTAAATCATTTTTCATTATTTTGACAATTATTTCATATGAATTATTATAAATAATATTTAGTAATAGCAACAAAAAAAAAAAAAAAGAGAGAAAAAAAATGAAATATTGAATTAAAAAATTATTAATACATTTTATTTTATACATCAGTAAACTTTAATTACTACAAAATTCCTTCCTTTTTTTTTCTCTCTCTCCCTCCCTCTCTCTCTCTCTTCCTCTTATTTTTGTTCTTCCAATTAATTAATTCTAATGAATGATATATACACATTTTTTTTTTCTTGTACTTTGTTGACATAAACAATATGAACAAAGAGACGTATGGATGAGAAATTTTTTTGTGACAATAACAAAACTGTAAAATGATACATTCTTCAATACTAATTATAAATATAGCATTAATTGCGATATAATTATAATAATTTTATGATCATATTTATTTATGAGAGAAATTTTAATTGTATATTATTGATTGTGTATTTTAATTATACATTTATTAATTTATTAATTTTATTAATTTATGAACTTGTTGCTTATGTTATAATCAACCAACCATATATTATTGATTATTTACTTTAATTGTCTGTTTATTTACTGATTATATTGTAATCAACTATATGTTATTAATTATTTATTTATTTGTTAATATATAAATTGATTATTTACTTTAACTGTCTGTTTATTTACTGATTATATTGTAATCAACTATATGTTATTGATTATTTATTTATTTGTTAATATATAAATTGATTATTTACTTTGTCTGTTTATTTACTGATTACATTATAATCAACTATATGTTATTGATTATTTATTTATTAATATATAATTGATTATGTTATAATCAACCATATATTATTGATTATTTACTTTTTCTGTTTATTTACTGATTACATTATAATCAACTATATGTTATTGATTATAATTATATAGTATTAATTGTTTACTTTAAAAAATGAAGTAGAAAAGAAATCTTAGTAAAGTAAACAAGGAGAAGAAAAAGGATTTGTAAATTAAATCAACAAGTCAATATTCATTCATTTAAAAAAAAAAAAATGTGAATATTGCATAAAAAAAGGGCAATGCAAGCAAATATAATAAAAAAAAAAGAGAGAAGAAAATATTTGATAACAATATTTTCTCATTCTCAAAAATAAGTAATTAATTTCAGTATCAATAAATTATTTTAGTATGAGTAATAAAATTCCTTTAAAGTACTAATATTTTTTTTTCTAATATTTTAATAATATTTTTACATAATAATAATAAGTACTAATATTTTAATATAATGTACTAATATTTCTCGTATAAAGTACTAATAATAAATTTTTTTTTTTAAAGCTTATTTTAATATCAGTAATAAAATTATAGAAAGATAAATTGTATAATTTGAAAAAAATTTTTCAAATAGATGTGATAATTCTTTTCATATAATGGTAAAATGAAATTCCAGAAGTATGATGATTAATATATGAATTTAATGATTCTAAATTAATCAAAATTTTTTGAATTAAATTTATTAAATTCATTTACAGAGATTTTTTTTCAATTAAAATTAATAGTTCCAATTTATTTCATTTTAATTTTTCATTGTGTGTTTTTTTTTTTTCTCTTTTTGCAAAAACTGAAATGATTACAAATTTTCTAAATATATTTTTCATTGATAATATTTATAATCTGTTTATGATTGAAATGAAATAAACAAAAATAGAAAAAAAGAAAGAGAGAGAGAGAGAGGGAGAGAGAGAAAAAGTGTTTTTAGCAAGATAAATTGAATTTGTTTCACAAAGAATTTCAATGTAAACAGGTTTTAACTAAACTGTATGCGTCATTATTTCAATTCAAAAAATTTTTAAAACAAATATGGAGCAAAGATAAAGCTAACACTTCTTGCTTTTTAACTAGCAGAAAGCTTAATTAGCTAACAACTCTTATACTCTTTCTCTTTCTCCCTTTCTTCTTCCCCTTTCTTTCTCTTTTTGTTTTAGGGATCTCTTATTATCCTTTGTTTATTTTGTTTACTTATCTATTTATTCATTTATTTTGCTTGTTTATTTATTTATCTGTTTATTAATAGTAATAATAATAATAATGATAATATTTTAATAATAATAATGATAATAATTTATTTATTTACTTAATTGACTATTATTATTACTATTATTAATATTATTATTACTCTTACTATTATTATTATTACTATTGTAAATATTATTATTATTACTCTTACTATTATTATTACTATTGTAAATATTATTATTACTATTATTAACATTATTATTATTATTACTATTATTATTAATTATTATTGCTTTTATTGCTATTATTATTATTACTATCAAAAAAAAAGAAAAAAATTTATCAAAAAAAAGAAAAAAATTCAAAAAAAAAAAATTTTTTTTCTTTGAATGATTTTTATTACTATGAAAATGTTTAATCATTGTAAATTTGAATGCAAAAAGAAAAGAAAAGCAAAAAGAAAAGAAATTTGAATGCAAATTATAATTTTCTCTCTCCTTTTTTCTTTTCTTTCTTTCTTTGTCCCTCTTTCAACTCTTTCTTTCTTTCTCTTTTTATTCAAATTTTTCTAATGAATTAATAAATTGAAATTATTTCATCTCATTTCTTTCAATTTAACAAATTATATATGTATTATTATGATTAATTAATATAAATTGCAGAAAATAATTGCAATAATTTTTTGCAATTCAAAAAGAATTAAAAATTTTATTTGTTAATTTAAATGAGAATTGTACAGTAGTATAATTATAATTATAAATATTAATAAGAGAGATAAATGAAAATTTAAAAGAAAAAATTTAATTAATTGGGATTGTTGGTTTTGCATATTTTTTTAATGTGTAAATATATTGTTAGCATCTTTTCTCCTCTCTCTCTCTCTCTCTCTCCTTTTCTCTCTCTATCTTTTGGGGTTTTTTTTTTAATTTCAAATATCAGAGAGATAATCATCAAATCTTTTTTTTTTTTTTTTTGACAATTTTGATGAAAAAAAATTGCATTTATGGATTAAAAAAGTTACAATTTGAAAAATTTTTTTTTTTAAATTGTCATTTATTTTCTTTTTTTTTTCTCTCTCTCTTTCTTTCTCTCCCTCTCTCTCCCTCTCCGTCATTTGATTCTTTTTATTACAATTATAAAATGGTAGTGAATAAATGCTGAATTATTTGTAGCAGCGATTATAAAACGAAAAAATTGAAATTAAATTAAACAATTTAAATTACATTTTAAAATTAAAATTTAACAGAAATGTATGCATATGAAGCATAAAATGATAACATATATAATTAGAGATGGAAGAGCTAATTAATTAATTAACTAATCAGTTAATAAATAATGAAGTAAACAGGTGTTAGAAAGATGAAAAGGTTACGACATAAATGATAAACAAAAAAATAAGTGAATGATATATATGTTTTTAAAACTTTTTATACACATACTTTAGTGATAAAAATATGTTAAAAAAAACATATTGCAGCAAACAAATAAACAAAGAGATAAACAGACAAATGAAGAAATAAATGAATAAACAAACAATAAAATAAACAAAGTAGATAAATGAAAAAAACAGCGAAGTAAATAAAATAAAATAAAGTAAAATGGTAAACATAAAACGAGAGATTAATTTAAATAAACAAACAAAATAAAATATTATTGTAAGTTATTTTAATAAAATTATTTTAATCAAATGGTCTTATAATTTGACACATTTTTTAATATCAACAAAATTTTGTCAGAATTTTAAAATTATAAATTATCTTTTTGTTTCACTTTTTTTTCTTCTTCTTTCCCTCTCTCTCTACTTCTTCATTTTTCCTTTGCATTTGTTAGTTCTCATTAGAGAAAATGTTTATGCTTTTAAGTTCCATTTACCATTTCCGCCTTTTACTACAACCATTAGCGCCGTTATATACTTTTCACAGCTCATTAAATGCAGCTAAATGAATTTTAGTAGTAAAAGGAGCAGTAGTAGTAGTAGTAGTAGTAGTAAGCATTTAGTTAATTAATTAAAGTAATCGTTGAACTTTCAATCATCTTTTTTTTTTTAATTTAAGAAATTTTTATAAAAATTGAATTTTTCTTTTAATTTAAGAAATTATTTTAAAAATTGAAATTTTTTTTTTATAAATTGTTAATAAAATTTTTTTTAATGGATTTTTTTTTCTTTTTTTTTTTTAGAAATTTTCATTTCATTTCATTCATAGTTTTTTTATTAAATTTTTATAAAAAGAAAGAAATGAGAGAGGAATAAATGATAGAAGATTAGAAATGAAATTAATTTTCACTATGACAAAGTAATCTAAATTAAAATTAAAAAAAAAAAAAAAAAAAATAATAATGATTTAAATGAGAGAAATAAGCTTTTATATGAATTGAATTAGAAAATTAAAGTTAAAATATTGAGAGTAAAGTTTTATTTATTACCAAAATTTTATATGATGAAGTTGTCAAAGAAAAAAAAAAGTTAAAATGAAAATTTGAAAGAAATTACAGGAAGTAATTTTAAATCAACAAATATAACTCGGTGATTATTTATTTTAATAAATAGTGTTAATGATAGCTTAATCATTGTTATCAGTTAATTTAAATAAATGAGCAAAAAGATCATTAAAGATTTTTTAATTTACAAATCAGTAAATGAATGCACATTAATTATATATAATTTCTATCAAAAAGAAGATAGAAAATGGAAGGAGACAAGAAGAATGATAAGTAGTGATAATGAATGATAATGAAGAAGACAAAGTAGAAGTTTGGAGGAATTAAGGATAGCAATTTAACCGTATATTGATAGGGAAGATGAAGGGGATAATAGCGATTTACTGATAAGATGATAATGATGTATTGATAATGAAGAGCACAATAGCGATATACTGATAAGAATAATAATGACAAATTGATAATGAAGGAAACAATGACGATGTACTGGTGATGAGAATAATAATGATATATTGATAATAATGGAAAGACGATATACTGGTGATAGGAATAATAATGACACATTGATAATGAAGGAGACAATAGCGATATACTGATAAGGACGATAATGTTCTATTGATAGTGAAAGGGTGATAATGAAACGGTGATAGGAATAATAATGACATATTAACAGTGAGAGAGACAATAGCAATATACTGATAAGGATAATAATGATGTATTGATAATGAAGGAGACAATGATGACGAACTAATAATGAAGGAGACAATAATAACGAACTGATAATGAAAATAATAATGAAGACAATAAATATTATATTGATAATAATAAATTATATTAAAAAAAAATTCCCATCTTTCTAGTTTAGCTAAATATAAATTTAATTAAATCTTTTTTCTTCATTCTTTTTATAAAATTTTGGAAATAATTAAGGAAAAAAAAATGTATTGCAAATAATGTAAACGTATAGTAATAATAAATTTATATAATCGTTTTTTTTTTTTTTCTTTTTCTTGAGAGACTTAAAAATTAAAAAAAATTTTTAATTAAATGAATAAATGTTAGAAATTATTTAAAAAATAATTATAATATCAATTATTCATTCATTTATATATTAATTCAAATTATATGTTTATATAATTGTATTTATTTTATTAACTGATACATTGCTAATTATAAAGTATATCACACAAATAAGTAAGTATAATGAGGTGACAATTTGACATTTATTGATTTATTGAATAGAAGGATTTATTATAATTAATCATACTATCGTAAAGTAAACATTTTTTTTTTAATTTCTAATAATAATAATAACAATAACAATAATAATGATAATGATAATAATTTCATTTATCCATGATAATATCAATGATAAAGTGAACAATGATTAGAAAAAAAAGTTATTTACTTACATATATAAAATTATAATATTACCTTTGATTTATCGCTTCTTTTTTTCCTATTATTTCATGCCAAAAAAAAATTTATTTATTGAATTTTTTTTTTTTTTTCATCTAACTTAGTTTACATTATTACATTTCACTAATGTGATCGTTATTAAGTAATAGAGTGAAGAAAAATTAAAATACTTTTAAAATATTAAAACTATTTTTCCTTATTTTCTAATAATTAAATCATTCGTTAAATTCATCTCAAAAATAATTCTACTCACAAATCTCAAAATATTAATGATTATCAACACGAATCATTATTATTATTACTGTCATCGTCATCATGATCATCATTATCGTTATCATTATCATTATCATTATCAACACTATCATTGATCGATTCTTTTTCCAAAAATAATAGATGATAGAAGGCCAATTGTATTTTTCGCAGCTATAAAACTTTGCTATTTTGTTTGAAATTTATTTACATTTATTATTTATACTTTATATTTTATACTTTTTTATGTATTTTTGAATAATTCTGAGCAATAATTAAGAGATATCTGATTAAAACGATTAATCGATGACATATTTTTCATCAATCATCATCACACCATGCATTTTGCCCAATTTCATTCTTTAAAATGATCCACAAACATTTCCTCTCGATCGAATATATCATTATCATCGCCAATACTGCCATCACTATCACTATCACTATCATCATTATCATCGTCATCATTACAATCATCATACCACTACCATTATTACTACTCATCAACAATACCAACAACACGCCATCATCATCATATCATCACCATCATTATTACTATCATTATTACCGATAACTTATCAATACCAACAATACCACCATCACGATCACCATCACTATCATCACCACCATCCTCCCACCATCATTATTACTACTACCATTATTACCGTAAAACTGTACTGATATTGATAAAAATGATTACCGTTAACATCCACAGTACTGCCATCATCATCATTATCAATAATATATCATTAATGCTATTATCTTTACCAATATCACTGGTACAATTACCATTGCCATAGCCATCAATATTATTATTATCATCATCATCATCATCATCACTGTACGTTTAAAAAGAAAGAGAGAGAGAGAGAGAGAGAAAAGGGGAGGAAATGGATACGAAGAGAGTAAAAGAAAGAATTAAAAAAAAAAACTCAAGCATGTGTTACATAGGAATGAAAAAAAAAAGGAAGTACTGTGTACTATATTCACTTCTTCTCTCTCTCTCCCTCTCTCCCTCTTCCTCTCTCTCTTCCTTCCCTCTTTTTTTATCTTTTTTTTCGTTTTTCGTTTTTTTTTTTTGATTGAAATTAAAAAGAGAAAAAAAAGAGAGGGAGAGAGAGAGAGAGAGAGAGAGAGAGAGAAAAGAAGGATTCGTTTTGTCTTTTTTTTTTTTGGCCATATTAAATTGGTGCCGAGTAGTACCTTTTGCCCGAAATTCATCCTTTTTTTTTTTTTAGTTTTTTTATTTTTTATTTTTTTTTTTTGTTCCATATAGGACAAACATAATCGATAATATTTGACATGGATAAGTTTCTGCTATTTTTTCCTTTTTTTTTTTTTTTTTTTTTGCTTACTTTAAAACATTGAATAGAAATAAAAAATTATCATTTATTGATTTATTCTTATCATTTTTTATCAAAATGATAAGGATATATTATCTGTTATCATTTTATATTATAAATTATTGATTATTTTCATTATTAAATTTTATCATTTTATTAATAATAAAAAAATATTGAATAATACCTCTTTTTTTTCTCTTTTTTTTTTATAAATTACAAAATTCAATTAATATTTGCTATATGATTTATTATTCTATTTTCACATCAATAAAAATGAACAAAAAGGACAAAAACAGAGAGAGAGAGAGAGAAAGGGAGATAGAAAGAAAGAAAGAAATCAAATGAGGAAGTGTTATCATATATAAATATATATGAATGATACATTTTTCCTATCATTTTTTTATCTCTCATCCTATTACTCTATAAATCACTTATCATTAATTATCATTGTAACTAGCGTTTTCTTTTTTCTTTTAAATTAAATTACACTTATATTAAAATAAATATGATAGCATTTGTGTATGTGCATATGTTATCATAATCAATAACTGATATATATATATATATATATTTCTTTTTTCATTTATTGAATTCATTTTTTCTCCTTTGCTTCATTCTTAGGGAATTAATTTTATTTTTTATATCTCATAAATATACATAAATATATTTATTATCAGTAATATAATCGACAAAATATATTGCATAATTAAGAAAAAAAAATTTTTTTTTTTCCCTTTTTTATCTTTTTCTCGCATTTATCTCTTTCTAATTCTTCGTTTTATACAGGAGAATAGAATGGAATAGAATAGGATAGGATAGAATAGATAGGATGGAATAGAATAGAATAGATAGGATAGAATAGAAGATAGATAGAATAGAATAGAATAGAATAGAATAGATAGGATAGGATAGGATAGAGTAGAATAGAATAGAATAGAATAGGATAGGATAGGATAGAATAGAGTAGAATAGAATAGGATAGGATAGGATAGAGTAGAATAGAATGGAATAGGATAGGATAGGATAGGATAGAGTAGAATAGAATGGAATAGGATAGGATAGGATAGGATAGGATAGAGTAGAATAGAATGGAATAGAATAGAATAGGATAGGATAGGATAGGATAGGATAGGATAGGATAGGATAGGATAGGATAGGATAGGATAGAATAGAGTAGAATAGGATAGGATAGAGTAGAATAGGATAGGATAGGATAGGATAGAGTAGAATAGAATGGAATAGGATAGGATAGGATAGGATAGAGTAGAATAGAATGGAATAGAATAGAATAGGATAGGATAGGATAGGATAGAGTAGAATAGAATGGAATAGAATAGAATAGGATAGGATAGAATAGGATAGGATAGGATAGGATAGAGTAGAATAGAATAGAATAGGATAGGATAGGATAGGATAGGATAGGATAGGATAGGATAGAATGATTTCATTCTTTTTCCCGCATTAATTTCTCACTAATTTATTGTTTTACAATGGGAATTTTAGAATAATAGAAGAGAGGATAGGATTAATTTAAAATATATTTTTTCTATTCTCAAAATCATATATTATTTTTCTTTTTTTTTTTTTTTAAGAGAATAATAGATTAGAATATTGTATAATTTCTATTCCTCTCCCTTTCTTAACACAAATTTAATTTAATTTAATCATTCTTTCACCCAAAATTATCTCTCCCCTTCCCATCTCTTCCCTTCCCTTTCCATCTCTTCCCTTCCCTTTCCATCTCTTCCCTTCTCTTCCCATCTCGCTGCTCCTCCAACTTTTATTTATTCGTACGAAAGTATAAAATATAAAAGTGCAGCGTGCAGTGCAGTTACTTTTCATTGGTGCTGCACATCTTGCTACGTACATATGCCTGTCTGTCTGCCTCTTTGTCTATGTGAATGCGTGTGTGTGTCTGTTTGTTCGTCTGTCTATGAATATGCATGTCTGTTTGTTTTGTCTACAAATATGTGTATGTGTGTATGTATGTATGACATAGACAAGCACGCGGATATACTTTGTTGCCAGATTTCATTATACGCAGACAAATTGCCGTCTAGTCATTCCTCTTTTTAAAATATGCCCTTCCTTCTTTACCTCTCTTCCTTTTCTCCTACTATCTCGATCCCTGTTCTCTCTGTCTCTCCCCTATTTATTATATGAAGTAGACATGTACACAAGACAGAGAGACACATACACACACTGTGAACATACATAGACGATTCAGACATTTGTATGTATGTCTAATATTTAGCACAAAAGAGAGAGGGAAAAAGTGAGGGGAGGAGATAACGACGAGAGGAGGGAGAGAGGAAGAGAAAATAACACTCAGTATCTGTCCTTCAGTCTTAATAAAAAAGGGGAAAGAATGAAAGAAATACGTAGAGACAAAGAAGAGGAGAAAAGAAAAGGGGAGAGGGGAAGAGAAAATAGAACGAATATATGTATGCAATATGATGTATGTCAATGTATGTTAGTGTCTGTTAAGCATGTATGCTAGTGAACGAGAGAAATGAGTATGCATGTGTGTGTGTTGTATGTCTGTTCCTCTTTTTCTCATTCTTTTTCATTTTCCTGTGTCTGTTGAGCGATAAACCGTTGTCGTTTGTATAGCGCTTGCAATTGTGTCATTGTCATCGTCGTTGTCGTCGTTGTCGTTGTCGTCGTCGCCGTTGTCGCCGGTGTTATCGTTGTTGTCATTATAATCTTCAACAGTCAGATTTGGTGGAGTCGTTGAAGTAACAACAACAATAACAATAACAGAAACAGGGACAACAAATAAACAACAACAACAGCAACAATAACGATAAAGGATTCAACAAATATAGCAACAGCAGCAGCAGCAGCAGGGATATGATAAATTGGAAATTAATAATGATAATGATGGAAAAAGGTATGATTTGGATGCTGATGGAACGATTGGAATATTATCTGAGATAGCACGAATTATTTATTTCATTTAATAATAATGTCAACAGTAATTGTAACATCAATATTATCGACAACAACAACAACAGCAACTGGAGCAGTAACATTAACATCAACGTTAATGTCAACGAAAAATAGTATTGCTACTACTACTACTTCTGCTACTACTACTAATACTACAAATTTGAATTCAATGAAGCAGTTGATAACAGCAGCAACAACAACAACAGATGATATTTTACTTGATGAGTTATCATCACGTTTGCATGGTGTTTTACCAATTCAACCAACACCATTACTATTACCATCTGATCATATTTCATCGTCACTTAAAAGTACACGTTTAAATGGTCATTTAATTTATTGTTTTGTTATTGGTGGTGAATGCCGTTTATGCTTTCCACAAATAATAAGCGTTGTATTACATGATGTACCAATTAGTGATATTAATGAATTATTTATTAATTTAAATATTCATATATCAGTTGCTAGTCAACAGCAATTGGATACATTAAAATTAGCTGGTATTATGCCAATGACAGCTGACAGTTGTGGTTTAATAACAAAAAGTGATGCAGAACATTTAGTTGCTAAATTATTACCACAATGTAGTGGTTATCGTTTAGCAACAGCAGGATCATCAACAACAACAACAGCACCAACAACAACAACAATAGCAGCAGCAACAACAACAGCAATGATTAAATCATATGATGAACTAATGATGAATGATGCTATACCAGTAATGCATGATTGCTTTGATGGTTGCACTGGTATATTAATACCAATGCTTAATTGTGATGAACAAATTGAATGTACCCAATGTAAATTATTATTTACTGGTGAAAAATTTGTCTCACATTCACATTCCATGCAACAAATTCAACGTATATGTCATTGGGGTTTTGATTCATCAAATTGGCGACATTATTTGCATTTACCAGAATCATATGAAAATGATTTGAAAGCATTGCAAAAACTTGAATTATACAAATATCCAACAATGATGCATCGTCTTGGTAAACGTTCCGCTTCAAATGCATTTACGGTAAATTTAATTTTCTCTTCTCTTCTTTTATTTTTTTTTTTTTTTAAGAAAAAAAAGCTTTAATTTATTGGTAGTATTATTTGATTATTTTTTTTTAATGTATATTTGATGTAAAAAAGAATTTTTTTTTTTTTTGATTATTTAATTATTGTGAAAAATTATTTATTTTTAATTATTTATTATAATAACAAATTATTTACATATTTAAACTCTCTTTTTTACTATATTAATTTTAATAATACTGTTAGAATTGAGAAGAGAAGAAAATTATTGAATTTTTAGTAGAGTTTATTGAATAGAAATAACCAAACAATCGTTTCTCCAACATTCATTCATTCATTCCTCTTTGTCGGGTCATTTTCAACCCTAACTTCTCTCAATGATCAATGATCAGTAATCTTTGATCATCGATCCCTTAATCATCTTTCCATTAAAATATTATTTAATCATCTCATAGTCTCATTTGCTTGCTATATAATGGCAAAATTAGTTAGTATTATTTGCCTGATAATAATTAGCTTTTTTAGTATCATTCCCTTATGCATGCATAAAAATTTTAGTGATTCAATAATTAATAATTAATAAAAAGCGAGAGAGGAAGAGAGAGAGAGAGAGAGAGGGATGGAGGGAGAAGGAAAAAGTGGAGATGGAGAGAAATGAAGAAAGATAGAGATAGAGAGAGAGAAAAAAAAACAATATAAGAAAGGAATTTTAGTTTTAAATTTTTATTTAAAATTTGAATTCATATAATAAAATTGAAAAAATAAAAAATTATTATTTAGTTTGAAGAAAAGACATATAAGAATGATTTGCAAATGCAATACTTTTTCATTTTATTTGATAATATATTATTTCAAATTTTTTTTTTTTTTTTTAAAATATATTTGAAAAAAAAGAATGCAGTAATGGAAATTATCATTTTTTTTTTTTTTTTTTGAAATATTTCCCATTCATTATTCATTCCATCTATCTATCTATCTATCAATCGATCTATTTACTGATTGCTGATAATAGACGTTGGGACGCTATACAGTTTAATAATAGATACTGTTTACACTTTTCTTTCATCATCTTCATAAATTGTTTCGTTCAATTCATTTCTTTTTATCGAATAAAAATAAAAATGGAAAGAAAAAAAAAAGAGAGGGAAAGAGAGTGAAAGAAAGAAAGAAAAATGAGCAAAAAATGAGGAGATAAAAAGAAAGAAAGAAAAAGCAATAAAAAAATGAACAATACAGAGATAAAAGTAGAAATGAAGAGAAATTTTAGTTCGTTTTGTTATGATTCAAAAAAAAAAAAAAAAAAAAGAGAGAGAGAGAGAAAAAAAAGTTGGACTGGTTTTTTGTACTTTGCACTTTTTCATTCTTTTGCATAAATTTTAAATAATTTCTTTTTCACCCTCTCTCTCTCTCTCTTTTTCTCAGTTTATTCTCTTTCTTGTCTTTTTATTAGCTAACAAAGAGCAAAAATAATAGCATTATTGTTTAAAAAATTAAAAAAAAAAGAATTCATGCAAAATTGTTTAATTTTCTTTTTTCTTTTTACTTTATTGAAAAGAAAAAAATTTTTTTTTTTTTTTGGTAAATATTAACTTAAGGTTTTTTTTGTAAAAAATATAAAAAATAAATAAGTTAGGAGTAAAAATAATGCAAATAAAAAGAATGAGAGAGAGAGAAAGAAAAAGAAAGAATGATGAAAGAGGAGAAAAAAAGTGCAAATTTATGTTATTATTTTTTTATATTATTAAATTATATTATTATTTTTTATTTCACTTATATATATAAAAATTTTTCTTTTTATCATTATTATACTAGTTAGTGTAATAAAATAAAATTGGAAATGATGAAAGTTCAATTTGAATATTATTTAATGTATCATATCATTGTGTATAGTAATCCTAAGAAGATATGCTAGAAATGTGATCCTAAAGCTTACAAATTTTCTATGCTTAATTCAAATAGCTAATTTAGCTTAGTGAACTGATAGCTTTAAGAAGAGCAACTGTGAAGTACAAGTTTAGTGCTATGATGTGATATGATACATTAGTGCATATCAGTAGTGTTCAAATGAATGTAGAGGAAGTAAATTACGAAAAATTTACATCATTATCATTGTTGTTATCATTATCATCATTATTATCATTAATATTATCATCATTGTCATTATCATCTATCTTGACTCATTGCGAGAAATTTATATTTCAAGGAAAATGATGGGAGAGAGAAAGAAAAAAGGAAAGGAAAGGAATATGATATTACTTTTCTTTTTGCTCAAAATTTTGTCAATCTTTTTTCCTTTTTTTTTGATTAAGATGAAAATTATGATATCAAAATGAAGCAAAAAGAAAAATAACAAAAATGAGAAAAAAAAAAGTGGAAAATTGAAAGGAATTAATCAAACATTATTGCTATGATAAATAAGTTAAAGTATTTGAAAATTTTTCTTTTCAAACATTTAAATTTCAAACATTTCAAACAACATTTACAGTAATTTTCACCATTGCTTTTTTCCCCTTTTCTTTTCTAATTTTTTAATTTAATAGAATAACATTTGTTTTATGCATATCCATATGTTATTATTTGTGTTTTATAATTAAACTACAACAAAATATCGCTATCGTTATTATTTATTGCGACACGGTAGAAAGTGATATTATATAAATAATAGTAATTAATAATTAACAATAATAATAATATTAATGATAATAATAATAATAATAATAATAATGGTATTAATAATAAAATTATTAACAAGCAATAATAATCTCCATTTATCACATGCTTTTATAAATGATTTGTGTTTTAAATATAGTTAATTTCTTAAAAACACTAGTAAAAATAGTCATGGAGGAGGATTTTTGATGATATGTAATTTCTTTCTTCTTTTTTTCCCTCTTTCTCCCTCTCCCTCTCCCTCTCCCTCTCTCTCTTTGTCATCCTTTTTTTTATTGTTTTTTTTTTTAAATTTTGCTTTCATCAGCATTTTTTCTTTTCTACTTTCAAGTGTATAGAGTTGGATTTTTTTTTTTAGAAATAATTTCTAAATTTTTTCGTGGAAATTTTCTTGATATTCCATATAATTGTAAATTTAATAAAATCATTTAGCTTCTTTTTCCTTTTTCTTTTCTCTTCTAAATATTAGAAATGATAAATGTTGTCTTTTTTTTCTCCCTTCTTTTTTCTTTATTTTGTTATTTTCTTCAAAAAGCAGTACTTGGCATAAACAATTTAGAAACAACAGATGCGAAATGATGGGGGAGGTGATTGATTGATTAGGATGATGTGGAAAATTTATTTGAATTAAAAAAAAAAAAAGGTGGAATGTTAGAAAGGAAAGGAAGAAGAAAAAATGAGAATGAAAAAGTAATATCGATTTAACAAAAAAAAGGGAAAGAATGTATTATCATCATTATGTGATAAGAAAAATTTTAGTAAGATAACGAAAATACAATATGAAAGTAGAAGTGAAAGTGAATGATAAAATTTAATTTAGATAGATGGCTATATTATATGTTTATAACTTAATAATTCTTTTTTTTTTTCCTTTCATTTGAAAATTAAAAATTAAAAAACAAAAAAAAGAGAACAACACAAAAACAAGAAGAAATAAACTTTAGCACATTTTGTGATTTATGATTAGTATGATGAAAATTTTAATTGTAATGTAGTACTTTAAAAAAGTAATGCTGATAAATTTTTGATAAGTTTGCTTAATGAAAATAATATCTAATTTAAAATTTTAAAATTAATAATGATAGCAATTAGACAACAACAATAATAAATATATAAATTATTGTGGTATGTTATTAGCAAAATAATTATAATATCTTGAAAGGTAAACGATAAATTAGCTGTGGATATTTTGAGAAATGATATGATATGATATATGTTAATGGTTGAATTAAAAATTGACTAATTTTACGATGAATATTTATTGAGCATTGAGAACAATATTATATTAACAAATTTTAACATAAAATAACTGTGTATAACTGCTTCTGTAGTTTTTTAATTCATATATATATATATTTTTCATAATTTTTTTGTCACGAAAAAAGATTAACCTAAACTTTACTTATAATTTCACTTATAATTATAATATAAAAATATGGCGAAGAAAAAAAAAAAGAAAAATCAATTAAAAGCTTTTTCTTTTTTTTCTAAAATGAAGAAAATAATTTTGTATATTAGTTATTTTCGCTTTCTTATTTTCTATTTCTTTCCATTTTTTTTTTTTTTTTTTTTTGTTTCTTTAACTTTTTAATTTTTTATTTTTCAGACAATTGAAAGTGGTAGCTGCTCAAAAGTGGCAAATTTAGCAATGACAACAGCACCATCATCATCAACAGCAATAAAATCTATTGAAACTGAAACTGAAATTGGAGGAATTGGTATTGAAATTACTCCAACAATTACTACATCATCGATGATGAAATCATCAATGAATAATGATTTTAATGAATATAATATTTTAAAATTTTCTACCACTACTACTACTGCTACAACTCCTATTACTATAACCAATACATATGCAACAACAACTATTGCTGATACAACAACAGTAACTGTAGTTACACCAACAATTCCTTCAGCTACATTAACAACAAATTCATCATCATTTTTACCCATACAAATACCAGTAATTAATGATCAATCATCTTCATCATCAGCATCATCTGGTATATCATTAATAAATTCTCAATTACAATCACTTCTTGCGCTACAACTTATTACCTCACAATTACCTCTAGCAAATGAATCATATCGTTTACCTATTCTTACAAATCTTCCATCTCATCTAACATCTGATATACGATGGAAATCAATTTATGATATACAATCATCATTATCATCATCATTGTTATCATCATCAGCACCATTAATTAATAATAATAATAATAATAGTAATAACAATAACAGCAATAAATTAACAGTTGATATGAGACAAATTACGGATGAAAATCTGCCCAATAAATATATACCTATATTATCTACTACTAGTAGTACAACTTCTAATAATACTACTATTTCTACAACAACAACTACTAATAATACTGCTACTGCTACTACAACAACAAGAACAAATTTTGATATACCAATAACATCAACAACAACAACTACTAGCAAAACAGGTATCATATGTGAATAATATTTGTTTTATTATTTCTTTTCTTTTTTGTTTTTTTTTTTTTTGTTATTTAAAATATTCGAAAAAAAAGTGAAGAAAAATGGAAAATTTTTTCAACAATTGGTTTATAAAAGAAGAATAAGAATAAAAACTGACTGACTGACATAATTCTTTTTTTTTTTTTTTTTCATATATTAAATGATCAATTAAAATTTTTTTTTTCTTTTAATTTGTATATGAAATGAAATTAAATGGAATATTATAATACATTTTATAGCAATATCATTGGAAAAATTATTGGATCAAACATTGAAAGAACCAGTTTTATCAGTTGCCAAATTATTGATTATGGAATTTCGGCGTGAAAAAGAATTGTTACTTAATCAAAATGGACAATTACGACGTGAAAATGCACTTTTACGTAGCGCACTTGCCAGCAGTACTGTTTTAGTTGGCTTAAAAGGATTAACCACAACAAATGTTCCTATTTCATAAAAAAAAAGAGAAAAATTCATTCATTCATTCATTCACAGGATCATTCTTACTACCTGATTGATTAATTGATTGATTGGTTGATTGATTTATTTATTCGATTTTTCTTTTTCTTTTTTTTTTACTTCGTTTTTTCCTTTTTTTTTAAAAAAAAAAAAAAAAAAAAAAACCTCAATATCTAAACCGGTGAATTATTATAATGTAGTATGATTGGAGGGGAGGGGGAGCGAAAAAAAAGAGAAATGTTAAATTCATTCTTAATTGTCCTTTGTTCAACTCATTCTTTGAAAAAAAAAAAAAGATTGCTACAACTATTGAAAAGGAAAAGAGAGTTGATAAATTGAAAAAAAAAAAAAAAAGAAGAAAGAGAAGAACAACAGTAAAGCTAATGTCATTTACTAAAAGAAAAGAGAATTAGTTTTTCTTTCTTCAATGTAGTTCAATAATTCCTTTATAACATAAAAATAAAAGTTTGAATGAATGGAAGAAAAAAAAAAAAAAAAAAAAAGAAAAGCATAAAAGCTTGAAATGCTTTAAGCAAAAAAATTTATTCCGAAATGATTAAAAATTTCAATAAATGTTCTTTTTTTTTTTTTTCTATTATCTATACGATCTAGACATTCAATTCAATGATGATACGATTGCTTAATTAATATAATTTGTTTATTTGTTTATTAGTCAGTGTTACCGATCTCGTTTCTACTACGGGTTTGCAGCAAGCAGACCGAGGTCGGTGCTCAGACTATAAATTATTTTGTTGTGACATTTTAGAAATTTACTATGCTATATTTGTCGTTTTAATTTTTGATTATTACAAAGAGAAAAATGATAATGATGATGACAATAATAATAACAACAGTAAGAATATATAATAATAATAATAACAGCAGTAATAGTAATAATAATGATAGTAGTGGTAATAATAAAAATAATATTAATAATGGTAATAATAAATAAATAAATGAAGATGATGATAAATAACAATAATAATAATAAGTTGGCTCAAGGACCACGGTGGAAAAGTTTTGGCTAAGAAATTAGATTGATTTCATGCTTTAACTTTTTTTCTTTCTTTTCTACAACTTACTGAAATATTTATTGCTAAATTCAAATTTCATTTACTGTCTTACAAGTATTTCTGTTTATAAGTAAACAAAATTATTAATTGCTTTTTTTTTTTTTCAAATATTAATCAATTTTAACATTAGAAATTGAAGATTTATGATGATACATCGATGTTTTATATAAGTAAGGAAAAAAGGAAAGGAAGGAAAGAACATGAAAAGTGGAATGTGATAATGTTTTTTGATTTTAAATTTGATAATTTAAGTTGTATGTTTAAAAGATGGAATTATATTTGAGCATATATCATCAATTTTTTATTTAATTCTATTTAAAAAGAAAAGAAAAAAGAATGAACTTATTTTTGAAAATATTTTGCTTGTTTAAATTGTTAGACAATTCTTTTTCTTTTTTTTTTTTCATCTCAAATTTCAATTATTCAAGCATTTGCTTGTTAATTTCCGTCCTTTTTTACATCATTTACTAATACTATACTTTTTTTCAATCTTTGTCCCCTCTCTCTCTCTCTCTCTCTCTGTTTTCAACTATTTATCTTTTCATTCATATATTTGAAAACGGAAAAGTGAACCGTAAAGCTCTTCGAAAAAAAAAAAGAAAAATCTTTCGAGAATAAAAATATATATATATATATATAATGCTCATCTTGTTCTATTGATAAAGTAGTTTTTTTAAAAAAAAAAATGGAAAAATAATTTTATATTTATTCAAGTGATTTTCAATTTGTTTACTTTTACATGTTTAAATTCCTCTCTCTCTCTCTCTCCCTCTCTCCCTCTCTTTCTCTCCATTTCATCCGGTTATTATTATTATTATTATTATTATTATGACAATAATAATTATTATCATTTGGTAGTAATAGTAGGTAGTAGTGGTAAGAGGTAAATAATAGAATGCTAAAATGAAAACTTGATTTACTGTTGATTTTTCCACCATCTTCCTTTTTCCTGTCCTTCTCCCTCTCCCTCTCTCTCTCTCTCTCTATTTCTTCATTTTTATCCTATAAATTTTACAATCAGGTTATATAAAACTTTTTTTTTTTTTGTTGTTGCTGCCAGAAAGTTTTAACTCAGGTTAGGGATAATTTTGTTAATTATGCATCAGATTAGATATATTCTTTTGTATAGTTGAAAAAAAAACAAAAAAAAAAAAAAGAAAAAAAAAAGAAAGAAAGACGAAGAAAAGGTGAAAGAATTAATTACCGGAAATAGTAAATACCACCCGTAAACAAGATTAAATAATAAATTGATTAAAATCAGGAAATAATTATACCTAATATACATCCGCTTTTTTTTTTTTTTTTTTTTTAGTACCTGGTATATTTTAATTCATTTTTTACTCATCATTTACTTTTGTGAATTATTTGTTTGTTTTATATCTTCATATGTTTTTTTTTTTTTTTTTTCTTAGAGGTTTATATAAACTTTTGACATTATTTTTATTCATTCATTCATTTTGTTTGTAAAAAAAAAAAAAAAAGAAAAAAAATTATTGTATTATTTGTTATCATCAAATTGAATTTATGATAAATTAATAATTAATATTAGTTATATACTAAATATAAAAATGATTGAAATGAAAATTTTATGAGATATTTGTTAATGATCAATAATTAGTCAATTGATTAATATTCTAATAGCATGAATAATTCTCGTATAAATATTTCAATAATTCAGTCATAGCAATTATGTATATATATTTAAATGCAAAAAAAAAAAATTAGATTTTTTTTTTTTTTTGTTTATATACAATTTGTTTTTTTTTTTTTTTTTCATTTTAAATTGTTTCATAATTTGTCATTTCCATTTTCTCTTCATTACATATTTACAATTATTATGATTGATATCTTTTAATAGCTTAAAAAGCTATATTCTTTTTTTTTTTTTTTTTTTTTTTTTTAACCAAATTGTTTTTCATTTATTACTAATTGTTCGCCTTCCAATAAAACATTTTTCTTTTTTGTCTTGTTTTAATATGTTAATTTTTTCTGTGATTAAAGTAAATATTGTGTGGTATTACTTTCTTTCTTTTTTTCTTCATAATTTTTTTTTTTTTTTTACAAATTTAAAATTTAAAAAAAAAAAAAAAAAGAAAGAGGGGAAAGAGAAAAATGTAATCAGCACTTATTATAATAGTCGTTAATTTTTACTCGTCAATATTTTTGAATCATTGATTTGCTGTTGTGAAATGTTTAGTTATAAAATTTATACCTATTGTTTATTGCTAACATTTTTAATCAATGAAAAAGAAATAAGATAAATACATAGAGCATTTTGTATGATTGCAAAATTTCATTAACATGTTAAAAATAATTGAAAAAATTTTTATAACTATAAAAAAATGATTCTACCACTAATAATAATAATAATTATTATTATTATTATTGAGATGTAAACGATTCATTTCATTGGAGAGAAATTAAATCAAATCTAATCATTTTATTGATTCAATGAAAATGATACAATGTGATATCATTTTAAACAAAGAAAAAGAAAAAAAAAAAGTAGAGCTCGATTAAATTTGAAAAAATGCAACATAAATTTGCTAATTTGTTTCGATAGAATAAAATATATTTTCATAATGCTGCATAAAAATGAAAAATAGTAATTAATAATCATACAATGAATTTGTAATAATAAAAGTAGTAATTAACAATCTTAAAATGAATTTGCAATGATAAAAATAGTAATTAATAATCATGCAATGGATTTATAACAATAATAATAATAATTAATAATCTTAAAATGGATTTATAATTTTTTTTTTTGCTCTTTTTTTTATTTTATTTTATTTTTTTTTTTTATTTTTTTTTGTTTGCTTTATCATATGCATATAAACAAAACAATATCAAATAGAACACTATCAAAATCACTAGAAAAAACAAAACATTTATGCATACATACATCTCTTTATCATTCTTTATGATAATCAAAACTGTGAATAAAACAATTATCCTACTCATACAACATATAAAGATAAAACTATAATAATAATTCATCAATAAACAATTTCTTTTCTATCATATTTAAAAATCATTTTTCTTTTATTGATAACAGTTAGAAAAAAAAAAAAAAAAAAAAAAAAAAAAAAGAAAGCACTTCTAAATCGATTACTTTTATAAAAATTTACATGTAAAACTTTAATCACTTTTCTTTTTCTTTTTTTTTGCCCTCTCTTCCTTCTTCATTTTTTATTCTTGTCAAGTGCAAATTAATAAGCATTATTGATTGCTTTCTTTTCTTTCTTCCTATCTACTTCCTTCATATTTAAAATTTGAATTCAATCAATAAAAGATTATTTATTCTTCATCGTATGTTTATTTGTTTACTTCCTATTTATTATTATTATAACCCAAATTTGCAACAACACGTGATTTTCGACACTTTCTTCTATTTGCTTTTCCTACACAAATATCTAAAGATGAAGAAGTAGTAGTGGGCATATTTACAGTAGAATAATTACTATCATTTAAATTCATTTCATGTTTATTTGTTTCCATTGTAGCATCAATTGCAGCTGATTTTATAGTAGTCGTTTGCGCATCATTCATTTGATCAGATTTTTGTAATAAAATTTCTCCCTCTGAAGTCTGCAAAGTATTTTAAATTGAATTTAATGCAATAAAAATTATATTGAGGAAGACAAAAAAAAAAAGCTTTTTTTTTTCTCTTTTTAAATTTTAAACATTTATGTAACTTAAAATTAATCTTTTTTTCTTCTTTTTTGCTACTTAATTGTAAGAATATAAAGAGAGAGAAACATCTCATTTAATAACTTTAACATCATTAACATAAAAGTATAATTAATATTAACTACCGATTTAGATGATTGAGTCAATCTATCCAAATTACTTGATTCACCCAAAGTATGCAAATGTTGTTTGTTGAGTTGTTCAGTTAGTTGCTCAATAGGACTATTTCCGCCGCCAGAAGCTATCATTTCTTGTTTTTCATTTCCGGATTTCACATTTTTTTCAAATTCTTCTGCTTGTTTCGTATCAGTTGCCGATACTACACCTGGCATATCTTGAGGTTTATTTCTTTTAAGTAAAGTAATTTGTGGAGATGCAATCTTGTTGTTCTTTTTCTCCAAAGGCATTCGTTTCTGAATTCGAGTAGCAGATTTACAATTTGATTGCTCCTTATAGACTTTTTCATGAGAACATCGAAGATAATCTTTCGATCTCGTAGAACTGCATCCAAACCATGTTCGTGGATATCCATGATAATTTTTCATTCCTTTATCGTCACCATAGGAAGTGGTAGTACCACCAATAGTAGTAGTTCCACCAAAATTGCATGAAGAAATTCCTACAGTACCATTATTTTTTATTATTTTACTATTAGCTTCCATTTTTCCAAAATTTATATCATCTCTTATTTTTCCTGAGCGTCGAGCTACAGATTTATTACTCGATTTCTTTTCAAATATTTTTCCTTCTTTCTCTTCTGAGCTCTAAAAATATTTCAAAATTTAAATCTCACAATCTTGTTATTCTTGAAATGCTCATTAAGTCTCCTATAGCTTTTATCCAATTATTTTATATTCTGATTTAGTTTCATTAACAAAATTTTTCACCTCAAACAAGTAAGCATTAAAGGAATCATTGTTGAGATAAAAAAATGAAATCATAGTAGCATCTTGTATTAATTGTTGTAAATAAATGAATATATAGATAATAATAGATTAAAAAAGTTAGAAAATTACCTGAGGTTTAGAGCCCGAAGGATGATTGTCTATAAATCCACTTGTAGGCCTAACTTGTAGTTTTCGATTTCCTACTAGCACTACTGTCGTACGACAATCTTTTGCTGCTAGCTCAGCATCATGTGTAACAGCAGCTGAAGATTCTTTCTCAATCTTTGATCTTTCTCCATACCATAAGTCATTCGAGCATGATGCTTGAGAATTCCTTGATTTACATTTATTTCTTGAACTAGATGCATTCTATAAAAATTATCATAATATTTGATTTCAATATAGTGGGAAAACAATGCTTATAGCTACTGATTAAAAACCGGCTTAAAAAAAAAAAAAAAAGAAAGGATAGACTTTTTGAGAATTAACAATATTTTCATGAACAAAAGAACATTTTATAATTCTGTTTATAAGGGGAAAAAAATGATTAATTAAATTTTGCTGATAAAGGAAAAATGAGAAAACAAACAAAAAATCTGTCCAATCATATTTGAATTTATCCATTTTTAACTTTGTATATTCAAAATTTAAATTACTGAGTTAAAAGAAGCAAAATGAAAATATCATCATATTTGTACTCAAAAAATACTACATTAATATTGTTTATCAAGTGAATCAAATTAACATGTATTTGTTTATGATTTACAAAAAAAAAAAAAAAACAAAAACTTACATCTCCTGGCATCGATATTTTATTTCTGTAAATACATCCAGAACTTCCAGATGGACCTTGCTGATCATCTTTATTGATTTGCAAATTTTTTGGAAAATCCATTGGTTTATAATTAGTTTTAGCTGAGTTTACAATATGCTCAATTGATGGAATTTCATTTCGCATTCGTTTTCCATATGTTATATTAATCAATGAAGATATCGGTAATCGAGCTGCACTTGCTTTACTACTTCTAAAAAAATAATACTGTTTAGATTTATTTTAAAAATCTAAATGTAATGCATGTATATATGTTGCTGTTACAACTTTATTTAATATATCAAAATTCTCTGTTGAACGTACACTGTTTATTTTAACAATGATCAATTAATACAATACATTTAATCTTTACTAAACAATAAATAAAATTATCAATTCTAATTAGCTCAAATCATAAGAATATTCTACTCTCTTCTTACTTACAATTAGGATGCAATATTATTAAAAAGTAATATTTCTTCAAATAAAAAGTTGATAAAAAAAAAGAAAAAAAAAAAAAAAAAAAAAAACATACCGCATAATTTGGCCTCCAAAATATGGTTTATCAAATAATACATCGATTTTTTTTCCTGAATTTGTATTAAGTAATCCAATAACAGTACCAAATTCACCAAATGGTGCTCTGCGACGTTTTTTAACACAAATAACTCGATCCAGTAAGCAAAATTCAGCTCTTTCATCTGGCATGCTATCACCTTTGCATAGTTCCGCCTAAATTAGATTTATTTTTTTCAATCCTATTGAAAAATAATTGTTATTTTGATAATACACATTTTTTATCTCATATCGCTAATAATAATTTGTGAAATACTTTTGTTTTTCATGAAGTTTAGTAATTCTATTTAAAATAATGTACCATAAAAATAGCACGCGGTTTTACTGCAAGTCGTTTACAAGTTCGATCTGGTGTATTTTTTGAAATAACAACTTGTATACGTTTTTCAATTTCCTTCAAAACTCCAGAATCCACAAAAACATCGTCAGCTGATTCCAAAGCATTCTTTGGCGTAATAGTGTTTAAAAATGTTTTTAATTCTGAAAATTGTCACACTAGTTATTTCACTAGTTTTTCGCCTTGGTTATTTAAAAAAAAAAAACTATACCAAACATTAAAATGGCATACGAATATTATATTGTGGAACAAATTAATGATATTTTTGTAATGTGATGCAATTTTGTGATCAATTAAGAAAAGCGAAAGAACAGAACTACACTGATAAATTAAATCTTCACATGATAACAAATTTGTCAGTAACAAATTATGAAGAAAAAAAAAATTATATGAAACACGATAAATAACTTCAGTACAGGAAGCATAGCTAACTTATCATAAATTTACCTTCAATTTTTTTATTTAATTCTTCTCGTTCAAATTCTGGAAATATTTGCTTGATATGAATATATGGTTGAAAGTTATCCAGTTTTTCAAGATAGTTGAATACACTGGGATACCTATAAATACTCATTATGAAAACAAAAATAAGACAGTATATAAAAATAAAACATATTCATATTCAACTACAATTTAAACTATTTATATATATATATATATATTTTTTTTTCTTCTAATGTTTTCCATACTTCATTTTGTAATTCCTAATTATATCGAATGCTTTTGACGAATATAATAAATGACCCTCTGACGAACGACATGTGAAATCTGGTATCTGAAAATGATTTTATTTCATTTCTTCTTAAAATTATCACACATATATCCTCGAATTATTTCAATAAAGAATTGCTATCAAATAGCAAATAAATCTAATATGAAAATTTTAAAACATTAATACATATGGAAATTTAAAACATGAAGGAAAGAAACAAACGATTTGGTTCCTTTTTGTAAATTTCAATTCAAGTCCAATATTGGCTTTCAGTGGAGTATTTTTTGATGGTATCACGTTTGATTCATCCAGTAAAACGTAAACACAACCAGTGATACGATTAATAACATCAACACTAGCTATAATTTTTTCTTTTTTTTTTTAAAGAAACAAAAAGAAAAAGAAAAACTAAAACTAAATATGATGTTAGAAAGATGAATAGAACAAACATTAAATATTAGCAGAAGAAAACAATTTCAAACAAATTCATTTTTTCAAAAACAAAGAAAAGAAAATTTAACTTACTATGCAAAAACTTAGCTAATTCATATGCAGTATACCATTTAAGAGCATAATTATCATAATCTGCTACAATATCGCAAAAGTTCAAATCTGCCACTGGTGAAAGTTTACACGAAACAGTAAGTGTTCCTATAAAAAAAAAAGAATTCATCAATGATTCATAAATTAGCTTAACAATGACTATTAAATTAGTGAAAAATAAACCTTTTGTCATTAGATGATTTTCTTTGATAAATCCAGAAAAACCATAATATTTACTTTCAACCGATGAAATGAAAACTTTAGCATTAATTGGATACAAATCCTCCAATGCACATTTAGAATCCCAATCCTCTAGTGCATTCTGAAGAAATGAGCAATTAAAAGATCAACTACTGCAATATTTACATAAATTTAATAATTTATCTCAGTTTTGATGCTATTTAGAAATTTCTCAATCTTTCTTACAATCATAATTCATGTCATATTATTCATTATTATTATAGCATAAAAAAATAAACTGAAAATAATATTAACAAAATGAACTAACTTGTACTAAAAGAGAAAGCGATACGGGAATTGTATTATTGATATCAGCATAAAATCGTTTAATTAACACTTTTTGCTCTTCAAAATATTTTCGCAATCCATGTGCTAATCGAACTAATGCTAAACCTTTTTGTTGACCAGCATCAATACCTCTCCTTTCAAATTCACTATAAAAATGAATATGAAAATTAATTATATATAAAGTGAATTTTACAAAATCAAATTTGAAAATTTCATGTTTTTTTTATGCCTAAAAGCTTGAAAAGTTATAAAAATAATTATAAAAGAAAAGAAAAAATGCATAGATTTTAAAGCTAACTTTCGTCGAGTTATATTGACATAAGTTTTGTACATATTTTGTTCTTGTTCCGAAAGAGCATTACAAATAATTTTTTCATCAGCAGCTTTGCTATATCTGAAAAAAAAAAATAAAAATTGTATTTATCATTCACGTTATTTAAAGCTCATTTTCAAATATTGCATTGTAACAAAGAGAATTATCAATTCATGCATCAAATTATTTTTTGTTTAATTTTCATTTTAAAAAAATGAAATGAATTTAAAAAAAAGCAAACTTTTCATGGGCAGTCCATAGTTCCTGGACCAAAGCTGCCTGTAGCATAGGCCAATTTACATGTACCTCTTTTCCAATTAAATCAGATGCTATTTCCATTATATCCTGTAAAACAGAATGCAATATTTAGTACTTTACAATTTTCACTTATATTTTAATATTACTATAAATATTTACTAAGTATTAAACATCAAAAACATTCGTTCAAGAATTAACAAAAAGTTTTAAAATGATAACAACTACCAAATTATACCCATTCCGAATTATCTTTTTCATATGATTTCTTTGTGCGATCATTTTTGAATTCCTGTGGTTAGCCCAATTTATTTTCAGCCACAGTTAAACTATTCGACAAAGAGTGGAAATTTTGTTCAATTTATTTAATACTTTGAGAACGTATTTTACAAGAATGACACAAAGTGAACAGGCATTTCACTTTTTACTGGATAGTTTTCCTTTTTTTTTTTTTTTCCCATACAGTTTAAGCACATTATTTTCAAATTAAATCCGGTTAATAAAGCGAACCTTTTCCAGTTCTGGTCTATTTCCAATTTTTAGAATCATCGATTGATTTTTGGATGGCTGTTGAAACAATTTAATATCCGCAAAAAGAAGCTCAGCAATATGAGGTATACGTTTCAACGTAGGAAAGCCAGGAAATACAACATCTAACTTAACTCCAGGTAACAAACCGTGTACTATTCGATTACGTGGTATGCGAAATTGATTCATTTCTATTTTCTCTATTCTAAAATAAAATCTATTTTATTTATTGCCCAAAAATTCTGAAAAAGTTACATTCAATATTAACCAAATTATCATACAGTACTTACTTCACAGCACAATCCTGAATATCAGGAAAAATACCAGGAAATGTAGATTTCAGAATATGTGATGAAGAGGGATCATAACTAAACAACAGATGTGGTCCATGCATATTTCTTTGTCGTTCCTTTAAATATTTAATTTATTATTATTATTACTATTACTACTATTACTATTGCTATTATACAGATTCAAAGTAATCAAATGTTAAACTGTAAAGTATTTTTGTTAAATGGAAAATTACCTCATCAGTTAATAAAGAATCTTTAACAGCTACAGCTTGTAGAAGACGATCTTCATTAATGAATGGTATCAGAATAACCGCTTCCCAATCATTCTTCTTACCATTCAAATCAGTGTCAAATTGTTCCGGATAGAAATCAATAATTGGACTTTTTGGATCATTCATAAGCTCCTGAATTATAAATTTATGAACATACAACTAAAAACTTGAATTACTTACTATCATTACGACGAAAGAGCAACAGCACTTTTTGACATGCATGAGTCAGATATCAGATAAATAATACCTGATAATATCAATTCAACTATGATAGATACTATTCTGATCGGTTAGAAATAAAATTACTCACAAAAAAAAAAGTACTGCTGAAATAATGCCGAAAAAAAATTTGAAATTTATTACTCTATAAGGAGGTGGTAAACAATCGGCACTAGCTGCTGGTAATACAGCCAATAATTGCTCAAATGGTTTAAATGGTTCATTCAAATCAAAATTCATTTCCATTTCGGCAAAATCAGAAACATCTGATATGTAGGGAGCATAATGATGTGGATAAAACCTAAAAAATAAAATAAAATAAAAAGTGAACTAGTACAGAATTAAATTTGAGTTTATCTATAAAATGTAATATTTCTAATAAAAAAAAAATGTACCAGCTCCAACTACAACATCCATGATAGTAGTAATGTAAATTCCACTGAATTGCACGAATGTATCCTTCTGCTTGTTCACGTAACTCTTCCTTACTTATATTGTTATACTTCATCTTATCATTATAATAGTCACGTTTGTGATTCTTGAATGCCTTATTAACTACTGCAGTCCAAGATAACTGAAATAAAAAATAATCGAGATGAAATCGGATATTCTATAAAGATACTGTAAAATAGCATGCATGCATGCATGCATATGTAGGTTTTATCGATCAAATGTTCGCAAATTTAAACTTACATCACAATCATTTTCATAACTTTCATCATCTAAAGATGCAACTGGCAGATCATCATCTGAATCTTTGTCCAAACCAAAATATCCATCTAAACAAAAATATTTTCAAATTTAACAGCAAAATTTAATTAAATAACATGGAGATACTTTTTTTTTTTTTGCTCTTACGTATTCGTACGTGTTCGAGAACTTACGAGACACTGCTTTAGTAGATGTTAAAGTCCTTTGATCAGTAATTTCTTCACATTCGTCAGAAGCATTACTGTCAGAATCAAATGCTCCTTTAGTGATCCCAATGTCAGTAACTTTATTCGTTTCATCATTAGAAAGATCGAACACCTCTAAATCTTCATTCTGAAATATTTACATGTTGGATGAACTACTAATAAATATGGAAAATTTAAATAGATAATTTATTAAGCTCTATGCTTCAGCTCCATTATAAAAATATCAAATAAACAAAATAAGAAAATCCCAATGTCAAATTTAATTAAAATAATCATATTTTATAAAAAGTAGCATAAAACTAACAAAACTTTGCTCATCGTTATTAGAAGTAAAAGCATCCTTTTTCCAAGCATTTGATGTTCTTTTTGAACTAAGATATGCTTCATCATCCATTTGTTCAAGAAAATTCTTCTTGTCATTTTTTGCAAAATTTTTCAAGAAAATTTGAAACCGCTTCAAATTTAAAACACCCGCTTCGTTAATGTAACCTGTAAAAAAAAAAAAAAAAAAGTATTAATACATCAAAACTGTTCTAGTACATTCAATATAATATGTTACTTGATCGATCTTCTAATTATTATCTGTTAATAAATAGATAAATTCTCTTTAAAATTATCAAAGTGCCATTATAAGATTTACCATCTAGTTGAGGTAATACTTCATTATAAGTAGCGTAAAGTAGAGGTAAAGCATCTTCATGTATATGAACATGAGGTAGGTGAGGTATAAAATCGTTACCAATAAGAAAACCCATTAGTATCCAGTCATCAATCACTGATTCCAAATTATAATCAAATGGCAATTTTTCCTGAAAATTGAAATCAAATTTTATCAAATGCATATTTTAAAAATCCCTGCAAAGAGAAAAAGGAAAAAAAAAGGAAAGAATTACCTTTAGTGAGTGGAATTCCCATGAAAGGTATTCTCGAAGCAGAGAAAGATGCAATAAATGAAATGTTATTTCATCCACCTTTGCTCTAAATTTCAATTAAAATTTTGTAGAATTTTGTTAAACTTATCATACGATCTTATTTTAAAATTTCCAGCTATTAAAGTTTCAAAATCTAATAAATAACACCACAGGAAAATAATTTTCATGCAATTCAAACATTCATTCAGAAAATATAAAAAATAAAAGTAACACAAAATTATCATGAAAAATATCATGTTAGAAAAATTTTTGCACAGATAGCATCAGATAAGTATGATTCCTTTTAAACCAAAATTAATTATTATCTGATAGTTACACATTAATTACAATTTTTTATATTCATTTATGAAGCTAAAAATATCAACCTATGTTTTCTGATACGAAATTTTTGCCTTCCAAATTTCACTTCTTCTCGTAGCAAAGCAAAATGAGGCTCATGTGAACATATTCCCAACATTATCTAAATATATCAAACTATTATAATTAATTTTAACAATTTTTTGATATGCTATTATAAATATGAAATAAACTTGCCAAATCTGCATCAAGACCATAAAGACAATGTCTTGTATTAGCGTCATAATCTGGACGACTTCGTTCGCTACGTATAAAATCCATTATTTTATGCTCACCTTCTCCAGGACACTGCAAACTATCAGTTACATAAACGATTATATGAAATATACTAATTTAATGAACATAAATTATCAATAAAGGAGAATTAATTAACTTATCAATATTCAAAAGATAGCAACAGCAATCAACAGAAATTAGATTAACCTAATAATTAAAACGCTTTTTTTTTTTCATTTTAAAGAAAACGTTCAGTTTAGGAATGTTGATTCCTGCTTTTTCCATTATAATTTTTTCGACTTCCAAATTCCATGTTTCTTTTTTTTTTTTTTTTTTTTTTTTTAACAGTAAAATAAGATTAGGCTTATGTAAATATATAAAATTCATGAAAAAAGAAGTGTGTATTAAGTACAACTAACATTATGGCCAGAAAGATATATTCGTAAACCTTGCCAACAACTATCCGTAGCAATTTTCATTTGTACAAAACACTGTAAATTCTCATGTAGACGAGCCATAAACTCCGTACCTTAATTGATCCATTTTTATGAATTAAACGAAAAAAACAATGACAATATGTGAATTCTTGAATGTTATTCTAATAATATTTGTATAAATAAGCAGCTAATCTCTATTTTATTTCAAAATTTATAAGCAGCTAACTATTCATATATTTAAAATGTCATAAAAATTTCAGTTTTTCTTTTTAAAAACTAGTGTATAATGACCAGTAAAAACTGATATTTAATTGTAAAATATTTTAGAAAACAAAACCAAAGCAAAAAATAATTCTTCAGAGAGTAGCTCATGTTAATGAATTAAAACATATCAAAAACTTGACCACCTTCAATAATATTGCAATATCAAATGATATGCAAACCTGGAGTGATGCAATTTGAATCAAATGGTTTTTCATCTGGGATTTTTATTCCTTTCTTTCTCGCCTTACTTAGAGCTTCTTGTGCATTTTTTGCAGACCTTCAAAAATGAAATAAAAACAGTTGCACATATCATTAGTGCTATAAAATAATTGCTATAATTTCTCTTCTCTCAATATAATACTAAAAATTCTTCAAGTTCTGAAATAATGCAATCTTACGATGGCGATTCAAAATAAAACAATAATATAAAAATAATAAATTAATAAAAGATTATAATAATATAATCATAAATATCATAGCAAACTTTACAATAAAAAAAGAAAAAGAAAAAAAAAAATAAAATAATAAAAGAAAGACAAACATAAAACGTCGCGCTCTTTGTTGATTCATCTTAGCACGCGGTGCAACACCATCAATAGCCATGAAAAAAACTTTTTTCGGCTTAATTATGCCAAAAAGAAACTGAAAAAAATTTTGTAAACAACAATCATGTAATAACAATAATTATTAAAAAAATCAATGAATTGTGATAATTTGACCTACATCAATGTAATTAAAAATATCATGAAATATTTGCTCTTCTGAAATTCGAAATGAAACATCTTCATCATCTGGATGCGAACAGCCATGTATTATACCATTCATATCCAAATATAAATTATCAAATTCTGGAATCTGAAATTATCAAAGTATTCATTTTATAATTTGTAATCTAACTATTAAAACTTATTCTCTATTATATGCTGTTCTAATTCACTAAACTAACTAGTGAATTAAAACAGTATATACTAACCTCACTAGTAAGTTTTCAAAGTTTGCAAAACATTTAAAAATTGATATTTTCGTATATTGATAAAGAAAAAAAAAACATGCAGCAGAATAAATTCAGAAAAAAAAGAGAAAAAAAAAAACGAAAAGATGAATAAGTTGAAAAAAAAAAGTTCATTAACGTCAGATGATTTAACCATATAACATGACAAACTAACCTGTTCATCCCGAACAACTTCACTTAAACATGGATAACGTTCGCTAATCCATCGATAAAACTTTGGAACACCCATTTTTAACTATTAAATTTGAATAATATGTTTAGTATTTTGTTATTATTACTATAAAACAACCATTTTTTTTAAAACTAACATTACAAATAATTAAACAGTTGCAAAAAAAAAAAAAAAAAACTATGCATATTTTACGTACCAATCATAAATATTATCAATACGATAGCAATATTAACTTATACATCAATCAACTTAACTGAAGTATATTTCAACGGTAAAACTAGTTTCCACGTGTAAAATTAATTTCCACGAGTAAAACTAATTTCCACGGGTAAAATTAATTTCCACGGGTAAAATTAATTTTCAAGGGTAAAATTGATTTGCAAAGATAAAATTAACCTCATACTCCGTCCCCTTTACTCTAAACTCCAACTCTAATTCTCTAAGTTAATGTTTTCATTAATATTTCCGGTTTACTTCAAGCGTCATCGCGTTATGTCACATAGAGACTGTTGTGAAAAAAGTCGATTTCAATGTTAAATATCACGTACGTATCAATAATGTATGCGTATATATAAATGCGCGTGTACATATGTAACCTCTTACTTATACGTCTATACGTATGGAACACGTATGTTTGATGTAAAAGAATTTCGTAACAACTAAAATTTTAAAGAAATAAAATAATTTGGCGTTAAAAAGCAAACAGATATAAATAATGAGTGATAATGAATTCGATCGATAAAACATATTCATATCTAGGTGTATCGAATAAATAAACGGAATGAAATTTCAAAACACGTACGTGTTGTACGTTTGTACACTTATATAATTCATAGTTTAGCATCAAACAATCGCTTATAATTTGTAAATTGAAAGATTTTGTGGAAAATTAAGTAAAGTTTATGATAAAAAAATTGAATTTAATTGAGTATTTTTTTTGACACGTCAATCCTTTATCTGTACCGTCATTTACGTGATCTTGTCTGATTATAAGTGTTTGGGAACAAGAAGAATTGATTATATTGCATTATTACTGCTAAAGAATTATCATTATCAGTTAACTATCGTATAATTATTATCAATAGTGTATATTATTCAAATATTTCAATAATATGTTGATAAGTTGTATTGAGCAGTTATCAATATTGTTAAAAAAAATATTATCAAATGATTGCTGGAAGAGCTGAATTGTTATCAGTTGCTATAACGAATATCTTTTTTCTTTTTTTTTTTTTTTTTTTTTTTTTTTTTTTTTTTTTTTTTTTTTTTTTTGAAGTAGTTATCAAGCAGTAATGCACCTCGAATGGTTGCTTCTTCTTCATGCTATTATCACTTTTGCAGGTAACTTTCTTTCATATAAATAATTTTTCATGTTAAAACGAAAAAAAAAAAAAAAATGAAATAATTTTGTAATTAATTTTAAAATTACAATTTTTTATAGTAATAATAATAACTAGTTATTACTTTTGTTGAAATTCTTGCCGGAGAATATTTGTTAATTATTTTTATTAATTAAAATTGTTATTTCTTTCTTTTTTTTTAAAAAAAAAAAAAAGTTAGAATAAATAAATAAAAGATTTTATTTAATACATTTACTAATTATTGAATAATTTAATGTTTGCAATAATTACAATCAAATTATCTTATCATTTTAGTCGCATATGATGGTGATAATAATAAGCATTATTCTGCTTTAAATGATGCTTGCGCTATAACATGCACAGGTATGAAATTTCTTTTAAAATTTCTTCAAAAAAAAAAAAAAAAAAAAAAGGTAATAACGATGTAATATTTAAAATTTTATTGTTAAAAAATTTTTGCTATTTTCAATTATAATTTACTATTTGAATAGTTGAAATAAAATGTAATTTACAATTAATTGCTATTTGATCATAAATAAAAATTTCGAATGTAATTGTAACGATTTGAGAATGATTGAAAAAAAAAGGAAAATAATTTTAAATTGAAAATATGAATACTTATTACTTTTCTTTGTCAATTCTTTTTCCTTTTTTCTTTTTGTTCACTTTTTTGTTAATATTGTTACAGCTATAAATTTCAATTTCAATTATGAAAAAGAAATAAAATTTGAAATAAACTTCAATGGAGTGAAAAAAAAAATGAGAAAACGAAAAAAAAGAAAATCAATAAAAATTTAAATTTGAAATGGAATTGAAGTAATGAAAAAAGGAAAAAGGAAGAAATGAAGTCAAAATCAACTTTGCAAAGATAAAAAATTTTTAATTCATAATTATTATTTTTCTTTTTTAACGACTTTTATGCTTTGAATAAACTGTAATCAAAATAATCACAAATGATAAGAGAGAAATATTTTATCATACCATCATTTCATCTTCCCATTTATTCATCGATGCATTTAAAAATTGATAAAATAGAAGTATTTACTTTTGCATGCGGATTTAAAGTAATAATAATAATAAATAAAATTTGAGTTATGTACAAATTAATGCATAACAAAAAAAGAAAAGTAATAATGAGAAATTCTAAAAAATTTAAATAATCAGAAATAAAAATTTAAAAAAAAAATTGTTAATTTATCCAGCAACATTGGAATAATTAAATAACATAAAAAGAAGCTAAGAATTTTTTTGTAATTTAATTATTTTTAATTGATTTTAATTTTCCAATATTGTTGTAGTTTTAAGAAGTTTAAACATTCAAATTCACTCAAAAAAGTACTGAAAGTAAAGTAACAATTAAATTTCAATAAATTATTAGCAATTTTGACGACAATTTAATTTGATTAAAATATTTACAATTACTTAAAATTTTGTTTTAATAATTACTCATCCTTTTTCTTCATCAATTATGTAATTATCTGAAATAATAGATTACATTTACTATTGTTTGTCTTAATTTTTGTTATAAATTTTAATTATATTAATTTCTGATATTGTATTTTTAATTTCTTTTTCATTCAAACAATTTAGCTACACACGAAAATAATATTGAAAATAAAAAAAAAAAATTTGAAATTATTTTTTTTTTTTCTTTTTATATTACAAAACGCCATTTTTCTCATTAAAAAAAAGTAGTAATAAATAAAAAAAAATAATAAATCGAATGGTAAATATGATGATTTCATTTAAATTTTAAAAAATAAGATACATTTTTAATATATAAGTAAATTTTTATATTATTTGAAGATATGCAAATTTTTTATTTCTTTTAAAATCTAACATTTTAAAATTATTTTCAATTTTCAGTAAAATTATTTTCAATTAACATTTTCTCACTTTTAAAGTAATTAATTAATTAATTCATTAATAATTAATATTAAATATTTTAATAGTTTTAGGTGCGTCAACAGAAGTGAAATATGACATAGGTCGTAGTTATGTATTTGATGTAACATCTCGAACAATTTTAAAAATTGGTGACGAACGTGACACAGATGTGATACAAAATGCGCAAGCGCATATATCAGTTCATTCGCCATGCGAATTTTCACTCAAAGTAATTTATTAATTTGTGTATATATATATTTATATTAATTTTTAATTTTTAAATATGCTTAGAAGATAATTTTAAATTTTGCATCAAAGAAAAGAAACAAACAAAAAATTAACAAAATAATGCTAAATTTTCTTATATATAAACATTATTTATAATTTATTTGTTTTAAATTACTTTTCATAATTAGTTTAAAAATATGAAAAATTGCACATTTCCTTGTTTTTTTTTTTTTGATTAGCAAAAAATTTAACTTATACTTTTCTAACTTATAATAAAACTTATAATTTAACTTGTAATTAAGCTTAGAATAAAACTTATAATTAAATTTATAATTTCAAGCATAGAAATAATTTATTATTATACTGATTTAAAATTTTTAAATTATTTACACATCTATTCAATTTTTTTTTTTAAATTTATTTATTAAAATATGCAAATTGAAGAAGAAAAAAAAAAGAGCTCATTTCAAATATTTTGGTCAGTTTTTTTTTTTTTTAAAATAATTAATAGAAATATGATTGATGCAATTTAATTGAGTAAAATAATTTCAAATATTTTTATTACTCATTTTTTTTAAAAAAAAAATATATTTAATTAAATATAGTATATAGCAGAATTAATGCAAATAATACTTAATGGAGTAAAATGATTTCAAAATTTTGTTGTTACTTTTTTTTAAAAAAATATTTAATTAAATATAGTACTTAATACAATTAATACGAAATCACTTAATGCAATAAAATAATTTCAAATATTTTTATTACTTTCTTTTTAAAAATAATTTAATAAAATATAATATGTAATAAAATTAATCCAAATAACACTTAAATTTCAAATATTTCACTATAAAAAAAAAAAATATTTAATTTAATATAGTATTTAATATAATTAATGCAAAAATTGCTTAATAGAATAAAATAATTTCAAATATTTCACTGTTACCTTTTAAAAAAAGAAAAAAAAATTAATTAAATATAGTAAAACGTAAGTCTAGTTGACACGTACGTCACTACGAGGAATGCAAGTTGAAAATGATAATTTAATACAGTATGTAACATAATTGATTCAAAAATCACTTAATGGAATAAAATAATTTCAAATATTTCGCTATTACGCTTTTTTTAAAAAAAAAAAAAGTTAATTAAATTTATTGAAACGTAAGTCTAGTTGACACGTACGTCACTACGAGGAATGCAAGTTGAAAATGATTGGAGTGCTATCCTGGAACGTTCATCGCTTCGATTTGCATTTGATGATGGGAAAGTGATTGCAATTTGCCCGAATAATACTGATCCAATATGGGCAATTAATATTAAACGTTCTATTTTATCAACTTTTCAAATTATACATGGTTTGTTCTCTTTTTTTTAATTTTAATTAATTTTAATCTTTTGTTTTTTTTTTTTTTAATTTTTAATTTGCTTAATTTAATTCTATTCATTTTTGTAATTAAATTTTTTTTTTTCACTTTTTAATCATTACATTTTGTTTTTTATTATTTAATCTCTTTTCATTCTTTTTTTTTTTTTAGGTAAATATTTTTATTTTTCTGTTTTGTATTTCAATTTTATCAAAATTATATTTTTATATAATTTCAATTGAAAATTCTCTCTGAAGAAGAAAAGAACAACAAATAGCTTTAAAAAATTTTAATTAAATAATTTTTTAATTAGTTAATTTTTTTTTTACTATTAAATTTACTAGTTTACTACAAAATATTACTAAATTATATTAGGTAATTAATATTATGCTGAAAATAATTAAAAATAATTAAAAGAATCTAATATATTTTACTTTAAAAAGGTTTACTTTAGATTAATCAATTCGAAGTATTTCCATCTTTTAATTTTAATTTAATTTTATTATTTTTAATTTTAAATTTAATTTTTGTATTATGAATTTGTTTAGAAGGAATAAGAGAAACTGATATTTCTGGTGATTGTCCGATAATTATTGAAAAGCAAAAAATCAATGAAATATTAAATTTAAAAACAACAAAACAATTAAATTCGTGCTATCGTAAGCATGATATTGCTGGCATTCGAGCTATACCATATCGATTAGAATCGGTTAGTTAATTATTAATCCGGAATTGTATTCCGGAAAATGAAGTTATTTGCATATTATTTAATTTGATTAAAACATTGTTATAAAGGGAAAAAAAAAGTATGTAACTATCTATTTTAGCTAATATTTTAAATTGAATCACACTGATATTAATTAATGTATGATTAGAATGTGATTTGTTTACTTGTTTACTTTTTTCTTTTTATGACTATCATAATAAATTTAAAAAATGAATAATTAAATAATGAAAAAATAGCTAAAGTGAATAATTAAAACTGAATAAATTAATTAAAAATTAAAAAAATTTAAGAGGAAAAAAAAATTGAAAAATATACATTTATAATAGTTTAGAAAAAAAAAATAAAATATAATAATAATAACATATAATAATGAAATATAAAAATTTTGATTTTAATTTTAAAAAAGTGAAAATAAAAATAAATAATTTTAGAAAATACAAATGGCACCAATGATAGAAGCAAAACAAATATGTGAGCGTCAAATTGCTCATACTAATCTTCAACAGGTAAATTAATATTAGTGCAAATAAATTAATTCATTAATTATTTAATTAATTAAATAATTAATTAATGATAGATCATTTAATTAATTAATTTTATGAACTTGTCATTTCTTTGATTACATTTTTTCTATTTGATAAATATTAATTAATATATAGCTTTAGAGAATACATATTATAGTGAGCAAATTAAAATTAAAAAAAAAAAAGTTGAAGAAAAAAAAAATTTTTTTTTTTCGCAAAATTTCTTTTTTAAATTCATTTTTCTTGAATTTATTTCTTATTAGTGATTTAACATTAAATTTGAGTTTATTAATTTTTTGCTTCTTATTGTTTTTTAATCGATAAAAAATTATTTTATATTAAATTATTTTAAATTTTATATCTATTTTCTTCTACCACTTATCATTTATTTAATCATGAGTTGTTGAAATAATTTTATTAATTCATTTGTTTACAATATAATCTAATAACAGATTCATCAGTATAATTGATTAACTCAAATTTAATTGTAGTAAATAAGTAATTTAATTAATATATGTATAGTAAATTAATTGTAGTTTAACTAATTTAAAATTTAATTATATGTATATAACAAATCAATTGTAGTATAACTAATTTAAAATTAAAATATGCGTATATAATAAATTAATTGTAGTGTAATTAATAATTCAAGTATATAAGTAATTTAATTAATATATATATATATATATATATATATAACAAATTAATTGTAATTAATAATTCATAATTGTAATTGATAATTCATAATAATAATTCAAAACAAATACTTTTATCAACATTACAGTTCTAATACAAAATAAAATTATAATTATAATAATTATTTATTAAATTTTTCCAGATAATAAATAAAACATAACATTAATTAATTGTGATATAATAATTCAAAATGTCCACTTTTATACTATTTTAATGTAAAATAAAATTATAATTATAATAAAAAAATATTCATTATTAAATTTTTCCAGGTAACAAATAAAACGCACCACTAATTAATTGTAATTTTGCTAATAATTAAATTTTATCACTGTAATAATTAAATTTTGTCACTTTATCAATTTTGCTAATAATTAAATTTTATCACTGTAATAATTAAATTTTATCACTTTTATCAACAATAAAACTTTAATACAAAGTAAAATTTAATAATTAATCATAATTTCCAGGTGACATGCATGGAAAATTATCATATCATTTCACCTTACAGTAATGATAATATTGGAATGTTAAAAGTTGAACAAACACTACGAGCAATTGGTATTACAAATTCAGCACCACAAGAAAAATTTAATAAACGCTTATCAATTACTTTTGATTATGGCAGTGATAATTTTAATCAGAAAAATTCATTACAATTTGTTAAAAAAATTATCGATGAATTATGTGAATCAAATGATCGCATTGATGCAAATGTAAGTGTAAAATATTTTATATAAATTATAATTTTTCTATTTTTTTTTTTTAATTTGATAAAATATTTTTATTATTATTCTTAGTAATTATCATTTTATTTTATATTATAAAACAAAAAAAGTAAAGAAATTAAAAAAAAAAACGAATTTAAAAAAAAATATATTATTTTAATGAATTTTGTAGTATTAATAACATTGGTTAAAATTAATTAGCATTTTTTTTTTTTTTTTGAAATTTTCATTTTTAACAAAATTTTTTCATTTACATATTTATTTTATTGCAGTAAGTATTAAAATTGATTTATTAATTATTTTCTGAAAATCAAAAAATTGATAAAAATTAAAAGATAAAAATTAAATTTTAAAAAAAAAAGCAATAATTTGTTAATTTTTTTTTTTTGCTTTTCATTTTATTAATAATTGTAAGTAATGAAATTTATCAATTATTTATTTATTTATTTTTAGTTTTTGCTTTCTAAATTGTAATAAATTAAAATTTAAAAATCCGAATTTATAGAAAAATCTTTTTAAGAAAAAAACAAAAATATATTTTTATTAGACAGCAATACAATTTGCTAATTTGGTTTATAATCTTCGTGGATTATCACTGATGGAATTATCATCAATTGCAAATTTACAATGTGATATATTTATTGATGCCTTATCAGCATGTGCTTCATCTTCTTGCATACAGCAAATTGGCAATTTGATTAATTCACGCCTTATCACTAATCAATTCATTTTTTCATCACTAGCAATGTTATCAAATCCAACAATTGATATAATCAATTCAATTGCTACATTTATTGATAATATTCCATTTCATGGTAATAAAATATAATTAGTTTTCAATTTTCTTAATAATTTAATTTTAATTTAATTTCATTTAATTTAAATAATTTAATTTTCATGCTAATAAAAATTATTTTCAATTTAATAATTTAATTTTTATCAATGATAATAATTCATCAATGTTACTTATCAATGATAATAGTAATAAGTATGTATACATATATTTTTTTTTTTGAAATTAAAAAATTTTTAAAAATTATAAGTAAAATTATTTTTTAAAAAGTAAAAACAAATCATAGTTATACTGAAGAAAGAAAAATGAAATAAAATAATTAAAAGAAGAAAAAGAATGGAAGAAAACAGTAATTCTAAATTTAATTTTGTAATTTATTAATTTTATTAAATAACTTTTTTTTTTAATAATTTATTATTTTATAAAATAATAAAATAAATTTTGTTTTGTATTTTTTTTTAGGTTTCTTAGCAATTTCATCGTTGGTACAATCATATTGCATTACACATTCAAATTGTCAAATGGAATTATCAGTGCAACGTATCATACATAGTATTTCATCTAAATTACCATCTAATTGTTATGTTGGACAAGAATTTGATGAAATTAAAGTGAGAATATTTCAAAAATTATTATCAGTAATTAATGATAGATACTTATTAATGATAATAATAAATATATGATGATAATTACTAATGATAATAGTGATAAGCATATAATGATAAGTGTCAATGATAATGATGAAAAGTGTATGATGATAAGTACCAATGATAATAATAATAAGTATATAATGATAAGTACCAATGATAATAATGATAAGTATCAATGATAGTTTGATAATAGTGATATCAATGATAGATGATAAATTACAAAATACAAATGTATTTTTTTTACAAAGTATAATGAAAAAAAAGAAAAAAAAAATGCACATGTACAGCTATTTTTAGAGGGCAGTGATAATAAAATAGTGATAATTTAATAATAATAATATTATCAGTGATAAAAATATATTAACACTGATAGTGATGAATAAAAAAATTTACATAAATATAAACAAAATATAACCAAAAAAATGCATTTAAATATATAATAATTAATTTTTAGAAAGCAGTGATAACAAAATAGTGATAATTTAATGACAATATTATCAATGATAAAAATATATTAACACTGATAGTGATGAATAAAAAAATTTACAATACATTTAAATATACAATAATTATTTTCTTAGAAAGCAGTGATAATTTTGAAATCAATTGGAAATATTGGTTACGAAGAGTATTCGTTATCATTGTTATCAGCATGCATTTCAAATGATCAAATTTCAAATGAAATTAAAATTGCTGCAATTGATGCATTACGTCGAAAACCGTGCACACATCAGCGGAATAGTAAAATTATTGAATTATTCCGTAATCAAAAGGTATTTTTAAAAGATTAAAATGATTTTTTGTTTTTTTTTTTATTTTCTTTATTTCAAAAAAAAAAAAAAGAACAAAAAAACAAAAATATTTAATAAAAATATTAATAATTTATACAGAATTATATTAAAATTTGAAATATCTTTTAAACAAATATTTAATCTATTTTATACAAAATTATCACTTTTTAATTTATTTATTTTTTATCAAAAAATTATGAAAAATAAAATTTCATTGATAATTTCACTGATAAAATACTATTTGAAATTATCATTGAAATGATTTTTTCTTTTTTTGTTTTTCAATCAACGAAATTATTAATTATTATTTTTTTTTTTCATTCTTCTCATTTGTGTCCTATATATATAATTGATAATAAAATTTTTTTTAAAAGAAAAACTATAAATTATTTTTCATTTATGATAAAAAGATAATTTAATTTTTTTGATAAAAAAAATAATTTTAAAATTTTTTTGTGAGAAAAAAAAAAAAACGGAAAATAAATATTTGATTAATTTCAGGAAAATGCAGAAGTAAGAATAATTGCATTTCGACAATTAATGGAATGTGCAAATGATGAATTATTAAAAATTATTATTGAACAATTAAATAATGAAACTATTAATCAAGGTTAGATAAATTTAAAATTTACTAAATTTTAAAGTTTAAAACAAAAGAAAGAAAAAAAGAAAATTATTTTGTAAATAATAAAAATTTATAAAAATTTTAATTTCAACAGAATTATCAATTATTTATTATAACTTTTTTGTTAATACTTTTCATTTGTAACCTATGTACATAATTAATAATAATAAAATTTTAACATATAAATTTTTAATTTTAACAAAATTTTTCACATAAAGTAACATATGCGTATATTAAAGTATAATTACTAATTATTTTCAATTAATCAATTAAATAATTAATTAAATCATATATTTATTCATACTTAAAATAAATGTTAATAACTTTATTAATATGTTTATTTCGATTATGATATTAATATGCATTATAATATTACTTTCTTTTTGTTTTTACATCTTATCAATTTATCAAATTTAAAAAAAAAATTTAAAAAATTTAGAAAAAATTAAATTTTAAAAAAAAATTTAAAAAAAATTAAATTTAAAAAAAAACAAATTTAAAAAAAATTAAATTTTAAATTTTAATAAAATATTTTTTCTCATTACAGTTGGATCATATATTTGGTCATATTTAAATACTAAACAACGTTCAACTAATCCAGGAATACGTAATTTGCAATATATATTAAAAAGATTTCACATTCCAAAACGTTATAATTTAGACTTAAGTCGTTTTTCACGTTACTCTGAATTAGGATACTTTGATAAAGTGGTAAGTAATTTTTCAATTTAAATTTTACTATTTTTTTTTTTTTTTGCAAAAATTTTAAAAAAAGATTCAAATATATTTTGAAAATTTCCTAATTTAAATTTAACTATTTCTCTCTTTTTTTTTTTTTTTTTTACAAAAATTTTAAAAAAAAATTCAAATATATTTTGAAAATTTCTTTTCCGTTCTTTTTTGTTTTTGTTTTTTTTTTTCATTTTGTTAAAATATTACGAAAATTATTAAAATTATTTTAATATAGAATTTATTAATTTAGATTTTTTTTTTTAACATTAATAAAATTCCTACTAGTAAGAAAGAAAATATTTATTTCATTGATAATATTTTATTTATTGATTTCTGATAATACTTATATTCTATTGATTATATTTTATTGATAATAATGATATTTTATTGATAATATTTATTTTATTGATAATAGATTAGCATGGAATAATTTAAAAAAAAAAAAAAAAAAAATGAAAACTTTGTTTTTATTTTAAATTTATGGTAACAATTAATGATTTTTTTAAAAAAAAAATGAAATAATTTGATGAATCTATTAATGTAATTTGAATTGATTAATTTAATTAGGATAATTTTAATTATTATTTTCAATTATATTTTATTTAAAGTATTTTAGAATAACTATGGTGGCCATATGGATACATCAATATTACTTATACCAAATGGATATATACCACGTCAAATAGCATTTAATTTTACAATTCATTTATTTGGAAAAAGGTAATCAAACAAATTTTAAGTAATAAAATTTTGCGCTAATTAATCAAAAAAAAAAAAATAACTTAATTAAAATTTAAAAAAAAAATTGCTTAATTAAAAGTTAATTAATTGATAATAAAAATTCGTACGGAACAAAATGTTAGAGACAGATGGAAGAGCAAAAAAAAAATGATATTTGACCATAAAATCAATCAAATTATTTCTTATTAAATTCTTTTTTTTAACAAATTAATTTTTTCTAATTTTTTTTTGCTTTTTTTTATATTAAAATTAAATATTTTATGCTTTTTTAAATTTGTAATGTATAAACGTTAATGAATTTCAGCATTTTTATTATCTTTTTCCGTTAGTTTTCCTTCTGAATTGATAATTTTTAGTGATAATTGATAATTGAAACAATCATAAATCTATTAAATCCATTTTTGATTTATTTTTTGTCCTAAAATGTTAATTTTTTATTAATTATTTATTAATAGTAATATTATTATTCTATTTAATATTTTATTAATTAGACTAATATTTTCAATTGCTTGCTTGCTGCACATTAATGATAAAAAATTGATAACTGATATGATCGACTAACTTACATCCAGTTAACTTGATAACTGATATAATTAACTTAACTGATAAAGTGATTTATTATTAATAATTTAATGATTCTTTTAAATTTTAATGATAATTGATAATTTAAATAATCATTGAATAAGCATTAGAAATTAATAATCAAAAATTTTAAATAATGTAAATAAATTTTAGACGATATTAATAATAATCAGAAATGTTAAATGATATCATAATTGATGACAAATATGAATTGGTAATAATTGATAATTTATATTTTAATAATTGTTTTAAAATTTAACAATAACTGGTAAAAATATAAATATTCATTGAATGTATTAAAAAATAATATGCATGTTAATAATATTCAGAACTTTTAAATGATATGATAATTGATAATAAATTGATAACAAATATGAATTGGTAATTTATATTTTAATAATTTAATAAATTTTTTTTTTTTAAATTTAACAATAATTGATATTAATATAAATATTCATTGAATGTATTAAATGTATTTTTCATTTATTTATTTTTTTCTTGCAGTATAAATATTTTGGAAATTGGTGCACGAGCTGAAGGCTTAGAGAATGCGGACGAGGAATTATTTGGCGCAAATGGTTATATAAGCAACCCGAACGGACATATCTTTCGAGAAAAGCAATTTCAATCGAAATATTCTAAATTGAATTATTTGAAAGAATTATATAGAAGACGAAATAGAAATATTGAAGATTTGCTAAGATTAACCATTTATATTAGAGTAATTTTATTAATTAATAATTGTAATAAATTTATTAAAATGATATTAAATAATTTAAATTCATTAAATGATAGATTCTAAATTCATTAAATTATATTACATATTTTAAATTCGTTGAAATGATTTTTATATATTTTAAATTAATTAAATAGTATTACGTATTTTAAATTAATTAAATGATATATTTTAAATTAATCAAATAATATTATACATTTTAAATTCATTAAATAATATATTCTACATTCATCGAATGATATTACGTATTTTAAATTTATTAAAGTGATATTACATACTTTAAATTAATTAATGATATATTCTAAATTTATTAAAATGATATTGCATACTTTAATTTCATTAAATATTATTACATATTCTAAATTAATTAAATAATATTACATATTTTAAATTCATTAAAGTGATATTATAAATTTAAAATTCATTAAATAATATTACACATTTTAGCATTTATCATAAATCATTTTAAATATAATATATTTAAATATATATTTATTTGATTTCTTGATAAGCTTATTTATTTGATAAGCTAATAAATAATTTTAATATATATATAAATTTTTTTGATTCATTTAGATGTTTGGTGATGATTTATATTATTATGGCTATCAAATGGAACAACATCAATTAATTGATAAAATCAAAGAAAATATTGAAATTGATAAAGTATTAGCAAAATTAATGGAAGAGAAGACAAAAAAGGTTTGAAAGATTTAAATTTTTAAATTTGATCAGAAATGAATAACTAAAATTATAAGAAATATTTTAAGTAGAAATGGAGAAAAAAAAAAACATTGAGCATAAATTAAGATTAATTTATAAATAATAATTATTTGAAATAAAACTAATATATTTAAGATTATATATTAGAAGGAATGGTTTTTAAAAAAAATAATAATAAAAAAAAAAGATTTTTTTAAAAAATATTGAAGTTAACTTTTACAAAATTACTCAAGAACTGAAAATTATTTTTTTTAAAAAAAAAAATGATTTCAAGGTTAATTAAAGAATTCATTGTATGATAAATAATTAGGATTATTAATTTGGATAGATTATAATTTATCTTTAATATCCATAGCAATTATTACCATAACTATGAAATGATTGAAATTTAAATATATTATTTGCTTGAAATAATTGAATTTTAAATACATTAATTACTTGAACTAATTGGATTTTAAATATGTTAATTACTCGAAGTAATTGAATTCTAAATATACTAATTACTTTAAATAATTAAAGTCTAAATACATTAATTATTTGACTAATTGAATTTTAAATACATTAATTACTTGAACTAATTGGATTTTAAATATATTAATTACTCGAAGTAATTGAATTCTAAATATATTAATTACTTTAAATAATTAAAGTCTAAATACATTAATTATTTGACTAATTGGATTTTAAATATATTAATTACTTAAACTAATTGGATTTTAAATATATTAATTACCTGAAATAATTGAATTTTAAATATATTAATTACTTGAACTAATTGAGTTTCAAATACATTAATTACCTGAAATAATTGAATTTTAAATACACTGATTATTGAAAACAAATATTAAACTCTAATCTTTTTTTTTTTTTTTTGAAAAATAACAAATTACTTTATTTATTTAAAATTATTTAATGAAATTTTTATTTTTTAAAAATGTTTATTATTTATAAATTATTTGCAGCTTTCACGCTATATGCTTTTATTTGAATTATCACAAACACTACCAACACTATCTGGCTTATCATTTCAATTCCTATTAAATGTATCATTTGCAGCTAAGCTAAATAGTAAATTGAAATTAAATTTTGTAAATTTATTGCAACGAAAATTTGATGCAAGCAGTCATGTAAGTTGATTATATTATAATTTTATTTTATTATTAAATATATATTACAAAAAAAAATAAAAGTTTAGTTAAACATTAAATTTTAAAATTTCCTTTCTTTCTTTTTTTATGTTTTAATTTAAAGCAAATTTTCTAATCATTTTTTTTTTCTTTCTTTCTTTTTTTCTAAAAAATAAAAGTTCAAAAATCTTTTCTTCTTCTTTTTTTTTTTTTTTTTTTTTTTAAAAAAATGTATTTTGCTATAAATGCATAAATATATATTAAATCAAAAAATCTTTTAAGTTAATTTGAATTTTTTTTTTTGAGTATTTTAATTCAAAGCAAATTTTATAATCATAATTATTATGCTTTTTCATTTTTAAATTATTTTTCTTTTTTAATTAATTTTAAATTATTTTTCTAAAAAAGAAATTTACATATTTAGATTGACATACATCCATCAATATCAATTGCAAGAAGTGGCGCAATAGTATTACGCGCAGGTAATATAATGACAGGTGCTATGATAACATCAAATTTGTATGCTGCAACAACAATTTCACAAACAATGGAAATGATTGAAGGAAAAAAATTATCATTTAAAATTGATATTCCACACAAAGAACTTTTTGTTACAAAAATAAGGTAATTACTACTATTATTATTATTATTATTATTATTATTATTAGTATTATTTAAAGCAAAAAAAAAGACAAAAAAATTTATCACAACTGATTTGATAACAGTTGTTATCATCTATTTTAATAGCTTAATGTAAGATATAAGATCAGAAAAATTTATCATAATTGATTTGATATTAGTTATTATCACGAATAACCAAAAAAATTTATCATAATTGATTTGATATTAATTATTATCACGAATAACCAAAAAAATTTATCATAATTGATTTGATATTAATTATTATCACGAATAACCAAAAAAATTTATCATAATTGATTTGATATTAATCATTATCACGAATAACCAAAAAAATTTATCATAATTGATTTGATATTAATTATTATCACGAATGATGGAGAAAATTTACCACAATTGATTTGATATCAACTATTATGATCAATTTGAAATGTTTATGTTAGATATAAGATCAAACAAATTTATCACAATTAATTTGATATCAATTGTTATCATCTATTTTAATAATCTTAATGTTAGATATAAGATGTAATCTATTATGATCTTTCATTATCATTTATCAGGATTTTTTTATCATCCATCATAAGTTTTTGAAGATAAAAATTATCACAGTTTATTGGATATCAATTATTATTATTATTATTATCTGTCAGAATATAATTCATAAAATTTGATCACTTATAATTTTTTTTTTTTTTTTTTTTTAAAACTAATAACTTATACTGATAATACATAGAGCAATATTTTTATTAAAAAGATACAATAATTTGCTATTATCATTAATATTTTCAGAAGAATAAATTATCACAATTTATTTGATATCATTAATTATCATTTATCGTCATTTAATTCATAAAATGTCATCAAATATAAATTCTTCTTAGCTTTTTATTGAATTCTAATTAATCAAATAATTAAAATTAACTTTTAAAAAGAAATGAAAAGAATGTTTAACAAATATTAAATTTAATTTTTCTAATTTTCAGTCATGATATTATCAAAATTGATAGTAATCGTTATCAGTCATTTATCATTAGACGACACAGTGATCAAAAAATACAAAAACGTTATTGTTCCGGTGACATCTTAGCAAAAATTCTTGGAATTCAAGCATGCATCGATGTAAATTCATTTTAAGAAAATATTTTTTATATTTGAAATAAAAAATAAGTTAAATTTTTTATTAAATTAAATTAGTTTTTAATAAATTAAATTTTTTATTAAATTAAATTAGTTTTTAATAAATTAAATTTTTTATTAAATTAAATTAGTTTTTAATAAATTAAATTTTTTATTAAATTAAATTAGTTTTTAATAAATTAAATTTTTTTATTAAATTAAATTAGTTTTTAATAAATTAAATTTTTTATTAAATTAAATTAGTTTTTAATAAATTAAATTTTTTATTAAATTAAATTAGTTTTTAATAAATTAAAATTGTTTTCAGTTTTATGCAAATTTCCCAGTAATGGAGGGAAGTATTAAAGTGGAAAAAATTGATCACAGCATGAATAGTTTTGAATTTCTTTTAGAAAGAAATAGTAATGTAAGCTTTTCTTTTCTTTTTTTTTCTTTCTCTCTCTCTCTCTCTCTCTCTCTCTTTCTCTTCATTTTAAATACTATAATATACATGTATGAAAATTTTATATCTTATTAAGTAATTATTAATTCGAATTTTAATTTGAAATCAAACGAATAGAAATCAAGTGATAATTAATTCAATTTTCAGTTCAAACTAGAAGGAATGAAAATGAAGTTATAATTAAATCAAATTTTTTTTTATTCTTTGTTTTAAATATTTCATATATGTATGAAAATTTGACATCGCATTAAGTAATAATTAATTTTACATCTTATTAAGTAATATTTTTTTTTTTTAAATCTTATTAAGTAATCATTAATCGTCTTAGTAAGTAGTAATTACACCAGGATCGAAAATTAATCAAAAAATTGAAACTGATTTTGAAATTTCAATTCAACGTAAAAAAAAACGAAATTTAAAATTAAGATAATAAAGTCGAAATTTAAAATCAAGATAGAATTTTTAAATTGTACTTTTTTTAAAAAATTTTTCATTACTCGAATGATATTAAAATTAATAAATTTAATTTTAGAGAGGAGAGCAAAAATTGTTAATTAGAATTGATACACCAGGATCGAAAATTAATCGAAAAATTGAAACTGATTTTGAAATTTCAATTCCACGTAAAAAACTTAAAGTTGGTATTGTTACTCCAATTAAAACAATTGTACTAGATGGTAATTTACAACAAATGCAACAACAATTGGATGATTATGCGACAAATCTTAAACTTATCATTGATGATAAAGTTTACATTCTTGATGGCATTTTAAAGGTGACAATAATTTTTATTTGTTTATCTATTTGTCTGTTTATTTGTTATGTTTGTTTATATCTTTGTTTGTTTGTTCGTTCATCGGTTTGTTTATTTGTTATATTTATTTATATGTTCGTTTGTTCGTTTATTTGTTATGTTTACTCATTTGTTTGTTTGTTCTTTTGTTTGTCTATTTGTTTTTTTATTGTTCGTCTGTTTGTTTATTTGTTATGTTTATTTATACGTTCGTTTGTCCGTTTATTTGTTATGTTTACTCATTTGTTTGTTTGTTTGTTTATCTGTTATGTACACTTATTTGTTTGTTTAATTGTTTGTTTGCTTATTTGTAATGTTTATTTATGTGTTTGTTTGTTTGCTCGTTTGTTTTTATTTGTTATGTTTATTTATTTGTTTGTCTATTTCTTATGTTTACATGTTTATTTGTTTGCTTATTTACCTTTTTTTTTTTCTTTTTTTAGTAAAACTATTAAATAATGATTATATAAAATCTAATCAAATTGAATTAATTGTATTTGATATTTATTAAATTCCCAATATATTTTCAAAAAAAAATTTTAATATAAAATTCAAAAAAAAAAAAAAAAAAAAGAATTTTTCTTATTATTTTTATTAATAATTTTTCTTTTTTTTCAGATCACAAAACAAAGAGAATTAAATTTGTATAAATTAAATGCAAGAAGTATTGCTAAAAGTGTTACAATAGCAGAAATTACAACAGAATTACAATTTAACATTGTTAAACCTTACGCAATGTTTGATTTTCATTTGGATAAAATTTTTGATAAAGCAATTATTTTTAAAAGTAAGTTATTAAATTATTACATATGCATTATATGTTTATGAAAAATTTTGGAATAAAAAAAAAAAAGGAAAATATTAAAGATTTTAATTTTAATAATTTCAAAAAAATTTTTTAACTAATTCAATTTCATTTTGAAAAAAAAAGAAAAAAGGAAAATATTAAAGATTTTAATTTTAATAATTTCAAAAAAATTTTTTAACTAATTCAATTTCATTTTGAAAAAAAAAAAGAAAAAAAAACAAAACGTTGAAAATAAATTATTGCATATATATGATTTAGTTAAAAAAAAAAAAAGAAAAAAAAAAAAAAAAAAATTTTAATGTAAATTCTTTTCTTTCTTTTTTATTTTTTCAGTTATCATTAGCAATACAATATGATAATTTATTTTAAGTTGGATAAAATTTTTTTTTTTTTTTTTTTTTAAAAATTAATTTTATCGGATTGATTTATATTCTGATATCATTACAAATTATATTTATCCAATTAAATTATTAAAATTATTTTTTTTTAAAAAAAATTTAGGAGAAAGAATTAATTTTGTAAGCCTTTTTTTTGTTGAATAAATTAATTTTATAGTTTTAATCAATCCACAAACACCAAAATATGAAGGTAAATTGGAATATTTGGGACCAAATTTTAATGGAAAATTTGATACAACAATTATTCATCAAGGAATGATTAATTTAAAAGGTACAATAAGTGGTGAATATCAAATTGAAAATTATTCAAAACAAACACTTGAAATTGGATTTGAACAAATATTTCAAGTAAGTGTTTAGAAAAAAAAAAAGATTTGTTTGTTTCTTTTTTTTATGTTTTTAATTAATTAATTATTTTAAAAATGAAAAGAAAATGTTCTTCTATCGTTTCTGTTAAAAAAAATTTTCTTTTAAATTTAAAAATTTTTAAATTTTTTAAAAAATTTTTTTTAAATCTATTATTTAAAAACAATTTTATTTTTTTTTAGAGAAAAGCAAGTAATCATCATTTCAAAAATGCTATTTATGCTATTAGTACTGCATTTAACAGATTAGATTTTCAAATAATTTCTAATCGTACTGGCAATAATATCAAAAATTTATTGGATGCAACTTATTTTGGAAAAAAATTCTTAGCAAATTTAGACGTAACACGTGATCCTAATAATATTTACACGGCTATTGGAAGGGTAATTATTTTTTAGCTTTTGCTATTTAATTTTTTTTTTTATAAGAAATGCATAATTAATTATTTTATTTGTCATTAATTTATATTTAAAAAAAAATGCATAAGTTGTACATTTAACTGTATTTTATTAATAAATTTTGAAATATGAAATAATAAAATGCAAGTTAGGTAAGATGTGATCAAGTAAGGATTGATAATAAATATAAGTTAGGTAAGATGTGATCAAGCAAGTATTGATAATAAATATAAGTTAGGTAAGATGTGATCAAGCAAGTATTGATAATAAATATAAGTTAGGTAAGATGTGATCAAGCAAGTATTGATAATAAATATAAGTTAGGTAAGATGTGATCAAGCAAGTATTGATAATAAATATAAGTTAGGTAAGATGTGATCAAGCAAGTATTGATAATAAATATAAGTTAGGTAAGATGTGATCAAGCAAGTTGATAAAAATTATAATTTAGGTAAAATGTGATCAATTTGATAATGTTGATAAAAATTATAATTTAGGTAAAATGTGATCAATTTGATATTGATAATAAATTAAATATTATCTATCAAAATCATTTTCCACTACAATTCATGTTGAAAATTGATATCGAAACGCCAAAAATGCGAAATATTCACGCTTCAGCCGAATATGCCATAAAGGTTATTTTCTTTTTGTATTTGAAAAAAAAAAAAAAATAAAAGTATTTGATAAATTTATGATAAAATTAGAAACTATTTGTTCCTTTTTCTTTCGTTTTTTAGGTGAATCCAAAATGGAATTTTAAAGGAAATATGCTACTTCGTTATTTTGACCGTGAAATTACATTAAATAAGCAAATTGATGAAGTGACCATTGGTCAGTATAAAATGCAAACACATTTACAATGGAATAGAAATGAGAGAATTAATGCATTATCAGATATTATATTTCGTCCTCGAGTAAGTTAAACAATTGTAAACAATTATTCTTAAGTATGATTTCATAAATTACTTACTTTACTAAAAGTTATTTCATTTATCTTTGTTTTAAATTAAAAAAAAAAAAAAAATATTGGTTTTATTAAGCTTTTTCATTTAAAAATTTTCATATTAATTAATATTTATTCAAACTAATTGCTAAAATTTAATTAAATTAAAATTTAAATCAAATTAGAAAAACATTACTTACAGAAAAATGAGTATACCTGCTAAAATTTAAACTAATAATTAAATTAGAAATGATAAAATAATTTGTATTAATTACAGGAAAATGAATATACCATTGAATCAACAGTTAATGTTGCCGGATTAAATGAACCATTAAATATAAGAAAGCATATCAAATATAATTATGATTATTACAAGTAAGTGTAAATAAATAAATATACTATATTTATTTACTTAAAATTAATTTCAATTTATATTTTTTTTTTTAAAATTCAATTTAGTTTTCTGCAGCACATATATAGTGCTAAATATTTAAAATTAATATTTTATTCATAAATTATTTTACATTTAATTTCATTTTATATTATTTAAAATTAATTTTATACTTTTATATACATGAATTTATTTTCTTAATACTTATTTGTATAATTTTATTTGCAAATTATTTATATTTAATTTCATTTTATATCATTTCAAATTATTTACATTTAATTTACTATATAAATAAAAAATAATATTAATTTACAGCATACAATTATTTATACCTAATTTTATTTTATGTCATTTCAAGTTATTTACATTTAATTTAATTTCCCTGTATTAATAAAAATTAATAAAAATTAATATTAATTTACAGCATACAATGGTATACAATTATTACAGCATACAATTATTTATATTTAATTTCATTTTATATCATTTCAAATTATTTGCATTTAATTTAATTTCCTATATAATTAAAAATTAATATTAATTTGCAGCATACAATGGCATGCAAAACAAGGTGGTCAAACAATATATGATTTAACAATTAATCTTATTGGCCAATTTGGCAATCAACAAAAAATTAATTTTAATATTTACACCGAAAAATTTGAGCCAAAAATTAACTATCAAATGGTAAGTGATCAAAAGAAAGCAAAAATATATATTAAAATTAATTAATTTTAAATAATAAATTGTTTATTTATTTATTTTAGACAGGTGAGTTACAACCATCAATGAATAGTATAACAGCGCTTGCAACAATACGTAAAGATGGTAATCATTTTGGTACAGGTAGTATTATTCTACCAAAAACATTCAATCTACCTAATCAACAATATCGAGGTGAATTTAATTGGATTTATCAACAGGTAAGTTTAATTATTTATTTATCTGTTATCAAATTATTTTTTTTATTTGTATGATTAAAAGTGATAAAGAGAAAAGGACCAAAATCATTAAATCATTGATAATTTATGATAATGTGATAACAGTGGTTAAAATAGTTTTTATTCTAATTTTATTAGCCAAAAAAAAAAAAAAAATAAAAAAAATTTATTAAATATTTCGAAGAAACAAAAATTTTTGTTAACAAAAAAACTTACTTTTAATATTCACACTGAGAAATTCGATCAAAGATCAAATATATATCTAAGATAATTATGATATCTTTAAAGTAAAATAATGATGATAATATGATAATAATATATTACTTGAATAATCGTTGGACTTTAAAATATTTTTTAAAATAATTTTTGAATAATGAAATAATTAAAAAGTTAAAATTTTTAAAGTTTTTTAAAAAATTAAAATAACTAAAATAATTTTTGATTTTTTTCTTCTTTTTTTTTTGTTGTAACATAATTAATGATAATGTGATAATAGATATTAAATTTTTTAAATAAAATATATATTAAAATAAAATATTAAAATTTTTTTTAAAAAAAAAAATTGAAACAAAAGAAAGTAAAATAATTGACAAAGATAATGTGACACACTTTTTTAACATTTTAAAAAGTGTTAATTAAATAAATAATAAAAAAAGAAATTTCTAGCAAAAATTTGAGGAATTTGTTAGATATTAAGCAAAAATTTTGATATGCTAAATTAATTTAGCTAAAATTGCTAAATTAAATTGATAAATTAATTATCATTTAAATTAATTAAGCTTATTTTTAGAGATCAAATAAAATAGTAATGGAATATAATCAATTAAAGCATTCATATGGTACAGTTTATGCGATAAAACTCGAATCGAATGATGATATTAATTTGAAATTACATTTTGATCGTCAAAATGATAAAATAATTTTTAAATGGTTAATTTTTAAATTTTGAATAATTAATTATTTTGTTTATTTTATTGTTTATTGCTAATTTACATAGCTTTTTTCTTTGTGTAATCTTTAAAAATTTCATTCTTTCTTCAATTTTTTTCAAAAAAAAAAAATAATGATTAAAGTAATTGAAAAATAAAAATTATTATTTTTTTTTTTAAATTTAATTAATAAAAAATATTATTATATTTAGTGATTTGGATAAAAATCATATTCGAACTATTTCAATGACACTCAATGCAACATCGTTTCGTTGGGATTTATTTGAAATTGAAACTCATTTAAGTACTGATAAACCATTACAACAACGATCAATTAAAACAAAAGGAGGTTTTCTCTATCGAACTGATCAAGTAATTTTAATTTAATTAATTTAATCAAAATGTTTTCTTTTTTTTTCTCCCTCTCTCTCTCTCTCTCTCTCTAAAGTATTATCAAAAATTTAGTTTGATTGTTATATGTGATTGATGATAAACTGTTTTAATTCTGGAATATATGATATAAATGAATATTATCATTTTATCAATGATAAAATGATTTGTTTTTTAAAATTAATTTTTTAATAAATTAATGTTTAAAGGTCGCCTAATGTAATCATTTTTGTTGTTAATAACTATTAGAAGTATTAAAAAATTCATTTTTTTTTCTTATTTTTTATTTTTTATTTATTTATTCTGTATATTTGCTCATTTTTTTTTGCTTATTTATTCTGTTTATTTGCTCATTTTTTTGTTTATTTGTTTACTTTTTGCTTATTTATTCTGTTTATTTGTTTATTTTCTGTTCATTTATTCTGTTTATTTGTCTATTTTTCATTTATTTAATCTTTTCATTTTTTTCTTCGTCTGTTTTTGTTTATTTGTTTATTATTATTATTTTATTTATTTATTTTTTTTTTTTTCAGGCAAATATTGAAGGATTATTTGAAATAAATGATAAACGCTATGGTATTGAAGGTTATTGGCGTAAAATAATGCATAATGAAGGTAGCAGAGCATATATTTATGCTAGCAAATTTATGACACCTCAAGTAATTTTTTAATTGTTTACTTAATTTTATAAACAAATTAATTTCTAAAAATAAAAAAAAGAGAGAGAAAGTATATTACCACAATCCATTATATTTTTGTTGATAATAATTTTAAAAAAAAAGTAATAATTAATTAAATAAATAAAGGATAATTAGTTTATTGTTTTTCCATTATTATTATTATTATTATTTTTTACTTTATTATAAAATTCCTCTTTTTTTTTCATCAAAATTTATATATTAAAAAGTTTAAAAAAAGAATTAAATGCTAAATTTTCTTTTTTTTTTTTTTTTTTGGTTTTTATTTTACAGATTGGAATAAACTTTGAGCAACAATTGGAAGTGGAAAAAATTATTTCAATACGAAAAGCAAAAACAATTTTTGCGCTTATCAATGCTGGAAGAATATTAAATTTAACAAATGAAATTAAAAATGATATTACATCAATTAGTGCTATCACTGATATTATCGTAAATTTCTTTTTTTTTTTAAGAAATAATTTTTTAAAAAATGAAAAAATAATTCAAAATATTTACTAAAATTTTATAAAAATTATTAATCAAAGAAAAAAAAAGTATAATTGCTATTATTGTAAATGAAATACAATTGTGTCTATTAAATGTTAAAATTAATTAAAATAATGAAAAAAAAATTTTAAATTTGACAGATAATTATTTCAAAAGAAATTATTTGTTTCAAAAATTTTTTGATAAAATTTATATAATTATTATTTAATTATCTCCTTTTTTTTTTGAAAATAATAAAATTATTATTTTTTTTTAGTTTAAATTTTTGATAAAATTTATGTTTTTTTTTTCTTTTTAATTACTTTCATTTCGATTTTTTCTTTTTAAAAATGAAATTTTTATTTGAAATTTCAAAAAAATAAATGTTTAATTTTTAAGGGAAATGAAATGGTATTGAAGCATACGATCGAATATAATCATAGAAATGGGCAAAGAATATTGAACAAATATTTGAAATTTAATGAAAAAGTGTTAAATATGAATTTGTCAACAATTTATCGTCAACGACAAGTTCAAATAGACATTAGCGCCTTAACAAATTTTGGTATAATTCAATATGGCAAAGTAAAGTATTTTTCATTTTTTTAATTAATTAATTTTATTTTTTTGTAAAATTATAAATACCAAATAATAATTTAAATAATAATTTAACATATTTCTGTTAAATTTTTATAAAATTAATCAGTAAAAAAAAATAAATAAATTCAAAATATTATTAATGAAACATTTGTTATTGTGCGTTTTTTTTTTTTAATTTAATACTAACAATTTTATTAAAGTTTAATAAATGAATTAAATTTTAGCACAATATTTTTTTCAAGTATTTTATTCAATGATTAAATTCAATTCTAATTAATTTAAATTTGACATATAGTTCAATTTATCAAAAATAACATCTATCCTTGTGGAATATTGAAATATTTTTGATTATTTTTATTTATTCATTTGTTTACTGAAAAAAAAAAAGTTTTTTTTTAAGTCATTTTTTAATCAAATAAATGTAATTAAATTTTTGCTTATTTCGAATATTAATTATTCAATTATTATACATTTTTCAACTATTAAATTCTAATTATTCAATTATTAAATTCGAATTAAATTATATTTGATATATATATATATATATATATAAAAATTATTTGATTTGAGATATTAATTATTCAATTATTATTAATTTTTCAGTTATTAAATTCCAATTATTCAATTATTAAATTCGAATTAAATCATATTTGATATATATACATATATATACAGTAAAAATTTATAGAAAGTAATATCATATATGAATTATTGAAATGTAATTTTAATTATTTTTATTAATTAATTGATTAAACCTTTTTTTTTTAAAAAAAATGCTTTAATTTTAATTGATAAATCTTTTTGTTTTTGTTTTTTTTTTTTTTTTTTCAAAATATATTTTAGATTATGTTTGATTGTCATAAAGGTCAAACATTTTGGAATTGTGATGCAGAAACTAATGTAAACAAACAATTTGTGATTAAAGGATATGAAATGTTATCAGCTCAAAATACTGATATTGGTTATTTGATAAAATTAAGCTATTTGATGAATAGCGAAGGAAAAATTAAATTCAATATTGATAATGTAATTTTAATTCATTTTTTTTTTTTATTTAAATATAATTTAAATTTTCATTAGTTTTATTTACATATAAATTTTTTTTAAGTTTAATTAATTATTTTAAAATATATGTGTGTCGTAGGATATGTAGATCACGATAATGTAATTTTAATTCATTTTTTTTCTTTTTTTAGTTAAATATAAATAATTTAAATTTTAATTAGTTTTATTTACATATAAATGTTTTTTTAAGTTTAATTAATATTTTAAAATGTATGCGTGACGTAGGATACGTAGATCACGTGTAATTGCATACCTGTGATTGTATTTCACGTACAAATTACTTGGATACAAATTAATTTGTTGATATAATGTGTAAATTTTTTAAACAAAATTAAATTTAGTGAAAAAAAAAAAAATAAAAATTAATATAATTTAGGAAGCATCAAAGTATAATGCAAATGCTATGTTACGTCATGCTGATATTTTATATAATTTGGAATTGGATGTAAATAATAATAAAGGTATTGTAAAATTTCAAACACCAGCATATTTAATCAATCCACAGGTAACTTTTTTTAATAATTAAAATTTTAAAATTTGAAAATATTATTTTTCTTTGCTTAAAATAATTCATTAAAATTTCAAAAAATTTAAAAATCTTTCTCTATTAAAAACAGAAAAAAATCTTCTTTTCAACTTTTTTATTTATTTACATTCATTATTAAATAAAAAATTCAATATTTTGATATTTAATTATTCATTCTCGAGATTTTGTTTATAAGTTATTAAATTACTTTAAATTTTCATTTTTAAAATTCTTATTTTATTAGATTGTTTTTTTCAGAAGATTTTTTTTCTTAATTTTTTAACTTTTTTTGTTAATTATTTTAGTTGTTGTTATTAGTATTATTTGTTTTATTTTTTATTTTTGATTATTTCTTTTTTTTTGATTGACTTAATTTGCATTATGATTTTTTAATTACTTGTTATGATTTTAATTTTTATTTATCTTTTTTTTTGCTTCTTTTTTGGGAGAATTCTATAAAATTTATAATTGATTAATTTTTTTGTATATAAATCTACTAAATATATATTCAATGTTATTTATTAATAACTCATTCAGAAATTTATAGAATTTGTAATTAATTAATTATTTTAAATATCAATTTCCTAAAAAGAGGAGCTAAATTATATTAATAAATTATTTTAATTAAATTATGCCAATGAAATTATTTTAATCAAATTATACTAATAAGGTTATTTTAATTAAATATTATTAATGAGGTTATTTCAATTAAATCACATTAATTAGCTTATTTTAATTTAATGTTATTAATGAAGTTATTTTAATTAAATTGTATTAATGAGGTTGTTTTATTTTAATTACACTAATTAAATTATTTTAATTAAATTATAGCAATGAGATTATTTTAATTTTCAATTTTCATCTGATATTTGAATGATAAAACTTTTACCTTACATTTAAAATATTTTGATTATATATCTCATTAGGGTATAAGTTATTTTGCTAATGCTTATAGCAAATTTAAAATTTTAAAATTAAAATTTATTAATATTTTACATTCCAGAAAATTTTACGATCTCTAAAATTTAATAAATTTGCTTGTCTAACATTTTTTTTAAGGTAAGAATAATAAGAAAAGGACCTACTGAATTTGAAATTCATAGTGAAAATGAAAGTGGTGGACGAATATATGCGCATATTAAGACCGGTGATTATGATAAATTACTAAAAATGAAGGTAAATTTAATTTTATATTATAATTAAAAAAATAAGAATGGAAGTATTTTTTTTTTTTTTTTTTGGAAATTAAATTTTCTTATTTTAGTTTATTTATTAATTAATGAAAAAACACAAAAAAAAAAAAAATAAAGCTAACTTTTATATATTTTTCTTCTTTTTATTGTTATTATTTACTAATTTTATTTATTAATTTTTATTTATTTTCATTATCTTTAAAAATTTTTTTCATTGCCATTTTTTTATTTTTTTAAATTTTCAAGAAAATTTCAATTATTATAATTTACTAATTAATATATAATTTATCGTTTTTTTTTCTTTTTCACAAATAACAAATTTTTCAATTTAGATAACAGAAATACCGGAAGCATTTGAGTTGCATTTGGAAAATAGTTTAATTAGTGATAAGCAAAAATCAATTGCTAAATTAACAGTTGATCCATCTGGGAAAAATAAGGTAAGTAAAAGTTATTTAATGAAAATTTCAATTTTTTATTCTTATTTATTTCTTTGTTTTTTTTTTTTTTTTTTTTTTTTGTTGTTGTCATTTATTTTATTTCTTTTTAGTTTTTTATTTTTTCCAAAAATTTTGTTTTTTTTTTAAATTTTACTTTTTTTTTGATAAAAAATTTCATTTTTAAACTATTTGATTTTATTGTTTTATCATTTAATTTCCTATTTTTCTTTTTTATTTTCTTCTTAAAAAAAAAAAGCATTTTTTGCCATTCAATTTCCTTCTTTTTTCCTTTTTTTTTAAAAAATTTATGGAATTAGAAATGAAATTTCATTAGGTTTATGCAACTGGAAATGGAATCTTTTAGACTTATAGAATTGAAAATGAAATTTTATTTAAGTTTATCGAATTAAAAACGAAATTTTATTAGATCCATCGAATTATGAATGAAACTTTTCTTGACGTATGGAATTTGAAATGAAATTTTTTTTTGTTTTTAGATTCACAGAATTGAAAATGAAATTTTATTAGGTTTATGGAATTAAGAATGAAAATTCTTTTTTGCACTTACGGAATTAAAAATAAAATTTCCTTTTAGACTTTTGAAATTGAATATGAAATTTCCTTTTATTTAGACTTTTGAAATTGAATATGAAATTTCCTTTTAGACTTACGGAATTGAAAATGAAATTTTAATAGATTTGTGGAATTCAAAATGAAATTTCCTTTTAGACTTACGGAATTGAAAATGAAATTTTAATAGATTTATGGAATTCAAAATGAAATTTCCTTTTAGACTTACGGAATTGAAAATGAAATTGAGGTTGAAGGTGAAACATTCCGTGCACTACGTTCAACCATAATACAACCGAAACGAACGATAAATATTGCAATACTTCGACCAACAAACAATAAATATGCCTTATCAGTACAGTATGTAATTTATATTTATGAAAATATATTTATAAATATATTTTCAATTTTTATTCTGAATTAATTTCTTTTTTAAAAAAAAAAATTTTTAAATTTTCAATTCTTTTTTTTTTTTTTAAATAATAAATATTAAAGACCAAATGTTGGTGGTAGAAGACAACCAACTGTAGCCGAAATGACATATCAAAAGACAATTGATGGTTATCACTGGGAAGGAAGTATTTCTGATGAAGCATTGATAACACCATTGCAAGCAAAAATAATTTATAAAAAAGATGAAAAAGATAAAAATAATTATCGATTAGATTTACAAACAGAAGTTTGTTTTATTTTTTTTTTAAAAATTTATTAAAAATTAGTGATAAGAAGAAATTTTATAAAATTGAGCTAAAATGCTTTCAAATTTTGATAACATTTTGTTCATTTAAATATTAACAAGTGATAAAATTTTTTGAATAGTTATTCAAAAATATTTTAATTTTGATAAGATAATAATAGCATATTGGAAATATTTTTAATAAATATCATAAAATGTTCAGTTGTAATTGTATATTTGATAAATAGTAAAAAAAAAAAAAGAAAAAAAAATTTTTAATTTTGATAAAATATTTTGATATAAATTCAAAATAATTTTTTTTATTTTTATTAAAAAGTTACGAAAAAAAAAAAATTATCATAAAAAAAAAGAAAATGTATTAAAAATAGTAAATAATTGGAATAAAAATTGTTTGGTTTAAAAGAAAAAAGAAAACAAAAATTTTTTTAAAATGATAAATATTTTATGACATGATTTTCTCTCTCTCTTTTTTTTTTTTTTTAAATAACTATCAAAAATATTCCATACTGATAAGATATTAATTAGCATACTGATAACTGATAAGAATTTTTTCTTTTAAATAAAAATGAAATTTTATGATTATTTCAGTTTATCTATAGTAATCAACCGGATAAATTGTTTGCTAATTCATTTCATTTGCATCGAAGTACTTTTGTACTACCGGAACAGAATAAACGAATTGTTGTACGGAATGTTAAAAATGTTAATGATAATGTTCGATTTGTTATTGAGTTGAAAAGTACTCATCAAGCAAGGTAAGTAATTGTTTACTTATATAAATATAGTAATTGGATAAATATTTTAAAACAAACCATTTACTTATATAAATTTATTAATTGAATAAATATTTTAAAACAAACCATTTACTTATATAAATTAATTAATTGAATAAATATTTTAAAACAAACCATTTACTTATATAAATTAATTAATTGAATAAATATTTTAAAACAAACCATTTACTTATATAAATTTATTAATTGAATAAATATTTAAAACAAACCATTTACTTATATAAATTTATTAATTGAATAAATATTTTAAAACAAACCATTTACTTATATAAATTTATTAATTGAATAAATATTTTAAAACAAACCATTTACTTATATAAATTTATTAATTGAATAAATATTTTAAAACAAACCATTTACTATATAAATTTATTAATTGAATAAATATTTTAAAACAAACCATTTACTTATATAAATTTATTAATTGAATAAATATTTTAAAACAAACCATTTACTTATATAAATTTATTAATTGAATAAATATTTTAAAACAAACCATTTACTTATATAAATTTATTAATTGAATAAATATTTTAAAACAAACCATTTACTTATATAAATTTATTAATTGAATAAATATTTTAAAACAAACCATTTACTTATATAAATTTATTAATTGAATAAATATTTTAAAACTAATTATTTATTTATATAAATAAATTAATTGAATAAGTACTTTAAAACAAATGAAAGAAAAATACAAAAAAAAAAAAAAAGAAGACCGTTATTTTAATTTTGAAATGATTAAATGCCATTTAAAATAATTAATTTATCAATTGTAAAATTTCAATATAATATTCAAATCTATTAATCTAAATTAAAAAAATAAACCTTTGTTTTTTTTTTTTAAAAAAAATCATTTTAAATCAGTTAAAATAATAAATTTATTAATTTGTAAAAAATTTAATATAATATGTGTAATATATCTATTAATTAAAATTTAAAATAAACTTTTGTTTTAATTTTTTAAGAACATTTTTAATCATTTAAAATGTTAAATTTATTAATTGTAAAAATTTCAATATAATATGCAATATATTTGTTAATTTAAATTTAAAAACGAAAAAAAAAGTTAAATAATAATTTGTAAAATAGAATTATTGTAAATAAAATTTACTTCTTTTAAACATTTATTATAAAATGTTGTAAAAAAAATATTTATTATAAATTAATTTAATCGTCAAAAAATTTTGTAAAAGTGTCTATTAAAAATTAATTTAATTATCGAAATACATTATAAAAGTATTTATTTTAAATTGTATTAATTTTTGATTTTTGAAAAAAATTAACTTTTGTCTTTTTTTTTTCTTTTAAAATTAATACATACAAAAGTAATTATAAAAATTAACTATTTCTAATTTATATAAATTTTATTTAACTATAAGCTATAATTTATATTTTATTATAATTTAGCAATAATTAAGTTTGTTTTTTTTTTTAATTTTTTCTTTCTTACTTTATAAAATGTATTCTTTTTCCTTTTTTAAATTTATTTTCATTCTAAAATCATCTTTTATAACCTAATTTTATGATTTTGAATTTTATAAAAAACATATAAAGAAAAGAAAAATTCAAATATAATTTGAAATTTTAGAAATTTCAATCTAATATTTATTGAGTGAAATTTTATATTTTATTTTTCAGCTTTTGCTTTTTGTTTATTTAAATGAAATTCAATTTTAGTCTTGGAAAAGTTTTGAAAAAAGAAAAGAAAATTAAATTTTTAATTATATTTCATTACTAATTTAATTTTAATATTATTTGTCCATTTTTTTTTTCTTCTTATCAGCAACCTGAATACACGTTTATGGACTAAAATTGATCGAAGTGTAATCGGAAATGTTGCAATTCCGGTTCGTGCAATTTTCGGTTTGGAAACCAGAAATTTACAGCATCAACCGGTTGAGTATTCATTAGAGACAAGAACGGATACAGTTAAATTTACGGAAATTCAATTGAAATCGCCAAATTCAATGTTGAAAGCACGAATTGATAAGATAAATGATAATCATTATAAAGTTGGATTTTATGAGGTATAATTTTATCATTTCCTCTCATCTTATCACTGTTTATTTCAAAATTTGATTAATAACAAATAGTAACTTTTTTTTTCTCTTTTGAATTTGATAACAAAATTTATTTGATAACAAATAATTTATTTACTTTTTTTAATTAAACAACTAAAATTTGATAATTACATTAAAAATTCTTTTTCTTACATATATAAAAAAAAAAAAAAAACTTTTTAGCCATTTTTATTATCCAATCTTCTTTTTTTTTTTACAATGTTAAATTTCAAAATTTTAAAATTAATGTCATTTTCTAATAAAAATTTTTTTTTTTTAAGTTTAGTTTTTTTGTCAATTTTTATATTAATTAATTGATCATTTAATAGATTAAATTGTTGACAAAAAAAAAAAAAAAAAAAAAAAAAAAAAACAAAACAAAACAAAAAAACAAATAAATGTAATTTGTTTGTTTGGTTGTTTGTTTGTAGAAAAATTTGAAATGAAAATTTTTCAGAATAATCAACAACCATCAATTGTTGGTGAATTAAATTTGCATAATAATAAAGCAATGTTTGAATATCGAAATGAACGATTGAAAGAAGTTAAATTGCATGCATCAATTGAAAAATTAAATGATTATGAAGCAGAAATTAATTTATGGCATAGTGAAGTAAGCAAAAAAATACAGGATGCACGTCTAACGCTGCAAGTAAGTAATTTTGACGTAAGTTACGTTTACGTTAATCACGTAACACGTGTGATTGACGTGATTAGATATTATATTATCAATTTTAACTAATAATTCTTTTAATTTCATTCTATTTTAATTCATGCAGTACTACTATTATATTATAATTTTTAGAATTTAATTTTACTTTAAATTCTGTAATGAATGTCAAAATAATATGAAATATTGAAATTTTGAATTTAATTACTTAATTACTTAAATACGTTTTATGCACGTTGTATATATGTCTTATATATATATATATTCTTATATATATATATATATATTCTTAAGTTAAAATTTTTAATTTTAATTTTAAGTTAAAATTTTAAGACAAAAAAAGAACTTTTTTTTTGATAAAATATAAATTTTCAAATATATATATGACAACTTTTAATTTCACAAAATTGATAATAATTAATTTGTATTCATATTTTTTAATGTTACTTTTTATAGGTAAAAGAAGGTAATGTATGGAAGAGTAACATTTATATTCGACCAACAATAGAAAATGAAATAATTGTAAGTAAAAATTCTAATATAAAAAAAAAAAAAAAACAAAATGTTTTAGACTTTTTTATAAAATTTATTAAATTTAAAAAAAGAAAAAAAATTTATAGACAAAAATAAATGAAATTTTGTCATCGATTGCTTTGAGATTATTTATTTGTTTATTTTTTATTTTTTTTTTTTTATAGAAGAAAACTAAAGAAATAATATCAAAAAGTGGCGAATTTCATCAAAATTCATTTATACCTGATGCTATTCGATCAATCTTTTTATCACATAAACAAATTGCTAATGATATTGTGACAACAGCATTAGATGAAATTATCAAACAATGGACGACAGAACAAAGGTAAAATTTAGTGATAATAATAATAACAAATTGATAACTTGTCAAATTCAATGATAATTGATAATCAATTAATAAATTATGGAATTAACTATAATAGTAATAACAAACTGATAACTTGTCAAATTCAATGATAATTGATAATCAATTAATAAATTATGGAATTAACTATAATAGTAATAACAAACTGATAACTTGTCAAATTCAATGATAATTGATAATCAATTAATAAATTATGGAATTAACTATAATAGTAATAACAAACTGATAACTTGTCAAATTCAATGATAATTGATAATCAATTAATAAATTATGGAATTCAACTATAATAGTAATAACAAACTGATAACTTGTCAAATTCAATGATAATTGATAATCAATTAATAAATTATGGAATTCAACTATAATAGTAATAACAAACTGATAACTTGTCAAATTCAATGATAATTGATAATCAATTAATAAATTATGGAATTCAACTATAATAGTAATAACAAACTGATAACTTGTCAAATTCAATGATAATTGATAATCAATTAATAAATTATGGAAGTTAGTAATAATAAATTAATAACTTGTCAAGTTTAATGATAATAAATAAATAAAATATAAAAATTAGTAATAATAAGAAACTAATAAATTGTTTAGTTCAATGATAATCAATTATTAAATTGTGAAATTCAATAATAATAATAATAATAATAAATTAATAAATTATCAATTTCAATAATAAGTATTAAAAATAGATTAATAAATTGTGTACCTGTGTGTGTGTGTATGTCTTTTTAATTCAGTTTTTGATTAAATTTAATAATTTTATAACATTAACTTAAATGAAAAAAAATTTTGCAAAATAATATATAATATTTTGAATAAAATGAAAATGATATAATTGATATTTGTGGCATAAATTATCATTTAACTTATTTATTTATTTATTCAATTTTTTATTTATGAGTGTTTCGTAAAATAAAAAAGTTTTTTTTAGTTATAAATAAATTTTTGTTTTTTTTTAATTTTTTATATACCTAAATTACGTAATAACTGCAATAGAAACAGGGTAATTCTCTTTCTACGTGATAGGGCAGCGGTATGTACAAAGGGTAGAGACGTAATTTACGTGAGCTGATCAATTACACTTACTAGAAATTTCTCGTTCAAGGTAAATAATTGCAATTCTCGATCTCGATTACGATGGATTTTCAAAGGGTTATTAATAGCTTTCGGTGGAGGAATTTTTTTTTTTTTTTTTTGTAAATTATTGAAATTTGTTTTAAATTAATTATTCTTTCTTTTTTTTTTTTGTAAATTATTGAAATTTCTTTTAAATTATTTATTCTTCTTTTTTTTTTTTTGTAAATTATTGAAATTTGTTTTAAATTAATTATTCTTTCTTTTTTTTTTTGTAATATTGATTTTTTTTTTTTTTTTTGTAAATTATTGAAATTTCTTTTAATTTTTTTTTTTTTTTTTTTTTTTTTTTTGTAATTTATTGAAATTTCTTTTAAATAATTATTCTTTCTTTTTTTTTTTCATATACAAAAATTTTAAATTTTTTTTTTTTTTTCATTTTTTTTTAGAAATTTTGCTGCTGAATTTGGTTCAGAATATGCAAAATTAGTGGATGAAATTGAAATTAATTATGAATTAATTAAAGAAGCAATGTTTATTGCATATGATCAAGCATATCAGGTTTGATTAAATTTCTTTCTTTTTTAATAATAAATTTAATTTTTAAGAGAAAAAAAAAAAACTAATTTTTATTTCTCATTCTTATGTTTTTTTCTTTTTTGAATTTATTTGTTTTAAAAAAAAAAATTTTTATAATTATATAAATTTAATATTTTTATTTAAATAACTTTTTTTTGAAAAAAAAAATTCTATTTATTTATTTATTTATTTATTTATTTTGCTTTCTTTATTCGTATATTTTTTAAAATTATTTAATTCAAAAAAATTTTTAATTATTTTTGGAAATTTTGAAATGTTATAAATTCTATCAAAATAACTTTTAAAAAAAGTTTTTTTCTTTTCTTTAATTTCATATTTTTCTTTTTTAAAAAATTTATTTGATGAAAAAAAAAAAAAAATTTTAGGAAATGGAACAATTTGTTAAAGGTATAACCGAGAATGATTTCATTTCTCGATTAAAACAATTGTTTGACGTTAACAATGATATTCGACAAGAAATTAAAGCTTCGCTAAAACCATTTATAAATTTAATTGATCAATTATATAAAGAGGTTTTTTTTAAAAATTCTTTCATATTTTTTAAAATTCTTTTACAAAAGAGAAAGGGAGAGAGAGAGAGAGAGAGGGAGAGAAGAGAAAGAAGAAAACAAAAATTAAATTACTACTTTAATTTATTATTTTTATAAGCGATATAATAAAGTGTAAATTTGTAAGTAACTAAAATTTATTAATTCACTCTAATTATTTAGTATTATTTTAAAAAAAAAGACATAATTTTTTTGCAATTTTTTAAATTTTGTATTAATTTAATTTATGCTTACCGTAAATCTAATTAATTTGATAAATTCAAATTTAATTAATTTTGATAAAAATGTAATAATTTAAGATGGATAATTTACAACAAAATGCTGCAATGATTATTGAACGTTTAGAAGAAATGCTAAAATTAAAGAATTTACGAAGTAATACTTTTTTTTTTTTTTTTTTTTTTTTTTTTTTCATTTTAATATTTTAAATTTGAAAAAAAATTTGTTATTTTTTTTTTTGTTAATTAATTATAATTATTATTTTAATACATTGTAATTTTAGAATACAATGATTTTTGTTTTCTTTTATTATTTTAAATTTATCAAATTTATTATTTATTAAAAAAAAAAATTAATTTATTTTAGGAGCATTGGAAGAATATAAGGAAATTTTTGAACGAACTGATATTATCAGAATTATACTTTATGAAATGCAAAAATTTAGTCGACAATATCAGTTATCAGAATTAGAAAGAGCTATTGTTAACATTGAAACAAATCGTAGACGTTATCAGGATGATGCATTTGAAATTTATGATAAAGTAAGTTATTAGTATTATTTATTATTATTGTTTTTTTTTTTTTGTTTATTTTATTTGTTTTGTTTTATTTTCTTAGCTATCAATTATTATTTTCCTAAAATTATTTATGCTAGTGATAATTTGCTTTTTTATCAGTAAACATTCGTTCATAGCAAAAATAAAAGTTCTATCTGTTTATCAAAAAAAAAAAAGAGGAAGAAATTAAAATCAAAATTAATTTTTTGAATTATAAAAAAAATTAATTGTTTAACACTGAATTATTTTGTTAATTTTATCATTACAAAAAATGCATTCATTTAATTAATTAACTGTAATGAATAATTAAAATAATTAATTAATAATTACTCAATTACTTTCTTTTTTCCACTGCCACTAAATGCATTTCTTTCTACTTTACTTTATAAATTATTAAAAAAAAAAAAGGGAAACATTGTAAAATAAAAATAATAATCAAAAAAAAAAAAAACAAATAAATCAAATTTGATTGATTTAGAAAATTTTTATTTGAATACAATTCTTAATTATTTGTTTTAATTTTAAGAAATAAGTTTAAAATGCTAGAAAATGGTTTAGCTAAAAATTTTTGTCAAAGAAAAAAAAAACACTTAAATTTTAAAAATGATTAATTATAAAATATTTTTTTTTTTTTTGAAATGATTTATAATTTCAGATTAAAAATTTCATTCTCGATAAAATGATTGTATCAACACTTAGCAAATTAACAATTGCAATGTTTGATTCATTGGATGAAATTCAAATTCGTCAAAAATGGCAAAATATTATAAATTATTTGAGAGGAAAAATAAAAGCGAACGAAATGGCTAAACAATTTTGGAATTATTATTTACCAAATTATAAGGTTTTTATATAATTTAATTTAAATTTATAATTTGAAATTAATATCGTAATAAGGAAGCAGATTAAAATTGAGTTTTTGTAATAATTTATTATAAATAATTTCCAATAATAGTTTAAAAAAGTTTTTAATTCGTATATTCATTAGATTAAAATTTAATTTTTTAGCATTTATTAAAAGTAACTGATTAAAATTTGAATTTTAAGCATTCATCATCGAGTCATTGTGAATTGGAAGTTCAAACTGACTTAGATTTGAATTTCAGAACTAACTGATTAAAATTCGAATTTTGAGCGTTTATCACTGAGTCATTCTGAATTAGAAGTTCAAAATGATTCAAATTTGAAACACTGATCAAAATTTAAAATTCAAAATGATCAAAATTTAAACTTTAACATACTTTAGCATGCAATGAGCATTTATTAGATACAATTGATTCAAATTTTTTTGAATAATAAAAAAAAATATATTAAAAAAATAAATAATAAAAATAAAAATAATAAGTAATAAAAAATAAAAGCGTTTATTGCATTTAATTGATTCAAATTTAAATTTCAGCGTTTATCATCTGGTCATTATGAATTAAAAGTTCAAACTGATTTAAATTTGAAATTGATCAAAAATTTAAATTTCAGCGTTTGTCATCTGGTCATTACGAATTAAAAGTTCAAACTGATTTAAATTTGAAATTGATCAAAAATTTAAATTTCAGCGTTTGTCATCTGGTCATTACGAATTAAAAGTTCAAACTGATTTAAATTTGAAATTGATCAAAAATTTAAATTTCAGCGTTTATCATCTGGTCATTATGAATTAAAAGTTCAAATTGATTTAAATTTGAAATTGATCAAAAATTTAAATTTCAGCGTTTATCATCTGGTCATTACGAATTAAAAGTTCAAACTGATTTAAATTTGAAATTGATCAAAAATTTAAATTTCAGCGTTTGTCATCTGGTCATTACGAATTAAAAGTTCAAACTGATTTAAATTTGAAATTGATCAAAAATTTAAATTTCAGCGTTTATCATCTGGTCATTATGAATTAGAGGTAGCTGTACCGTACGGTGCTTCATCATTAGAAGAAATTTTAAATAATCTTCATCCACAACATTTTATTGCACTTAAATCAGCATTGATTGAATCATTTGGTTTATCAGTTAAAGATCAAGTTAGTTAATATATATGTATAATTTATTAATAATTTATATTATTTTAATAAATTTTTCAATTTTCTTTTTTTATGTGACAAACATTTTTATATTTATATTTTTCATTTTATTTATTTATTTGTAGGAATTTGCACAATCTTTATCGGATACAATTTACACTTATAAATCAATAAAATTAAATCCATGGAAAATCATTTCACTTTATGAAAGTATGTTGTTTTATTTATTATTTATTTCTTGCAAAACAAAAAAAACAAAAACAAAAATAAAAGAATGAAAATTTTAATTTTAATTAAATTTATTTATTTCTACTTTTATATGAATAAAATGATAGTAAAAATGAATAAAAAAGAGAAAATTAAAAGTTTTTTTTTTTTTAAATTTAAAATTTAGGTATTGCATATATAATTAATGGTAATCGTTTTGTATCATTTGACGGACGTGTATTCGCGTTTCATCACGCTCGTTGCGAATATCTTCTTGCGTCAGATTTACGTACTCAACGTTTTGCACTAATAGCAATATTTTCATCACAAGGATATTTAGAAACTATTAAAATTGAATTACGTAACGATGAAATACTCTTTCATAAAAGTGGCAATGTAATTAATTAATTAATTATTTACTAATTATTTCCTTTTTTTTTTTTTTTTTTGTCCTTTTCATTTTCTTCTTTCTTTTTTCAACAATTTAATTTTCCTTTTTAGTAAATTTTATTAATGTTTTTTGATTTAGGCGAAAATCATAAATAATATTTGAAAATGATTGTATGTTTTAATCAATAACTGAAATTACACTTTGAGTTAAAATAAATTAAAAATACAAAATTTGTTAATATTGCATACAAATATATTATTAAATTATTATAAATTACTAAAATATAAATTAAATATTTCAAAAAAAAAAGAATTTTTTTTCCAATTTTTTTTAGTTCAAATTTTTAGCAATTTAATTAAATAAAAATTTTTATTTTTATTACTTTTAGAATACAATGAATTATTGTTATATTTATTTATCATTAAAATTTACTAATTTAAAATTTTTCATTTCCTTTTTCTATGCTTTGTTTTACAATTCAAAATTCTAATAATTTAATTGAATAACATATTTTTTTGTTAAATTTCAAATTTTTTTTTTTTAGAAAATTTTAGATTTAAATTTTAGATACAAATAAATGGTGCACCATTAATATCAATTCCATGGCAAAAAATTGATAGCATTGATGGAGCAATTTTAATTTCAATTTCTCGAAAAGATCATTGGACAATTTTAAAAACTTACGATGGCTTATGCATACGTTGTAATAATCAATTTTATATTTGTGAAATTATTTTATCAGGCCGAATGCATGGACGTAGCAATGGTCTTCTTGGATTAAATGATAATGAACCATCAAATGATTATGATTTAATTGATGGTACATCTAATGATCAGGTAAAATAAATTATAGATATATTTAATAATCAAAAAAAAAAAATTAAAATATTTAATTTCTGAAATATTTAATAATCAACATTTGGCTTTTTTTAATTTGCTTTCCTCAATTTTTTTTTTTTTTAGCATTAAAATATGTTTTGTTATTTCTTTCGTTTTTTTTTTTTTTTTTTTATCAGTTTTAAATAATTATAAAAAATTTTCATTCTAAAATTTTCATAAAAAATTTTCGTTCTAAAATGAATTATTTTTATGCATTTTTTATAAATAAAATTATTCAAGTATAAATAAAAAAATTTCATATCAGTATATAATTTAAAATAATTAATCAGTTAATAAATACTAGTTTTTTTTTTTTTGCATTATTTGTTTGTTTGTTTATTTATTTTTTATTTTCTTTATTAATTTTATTTACTTTTTTTTGTTTGTTTACTTTATTTATTTATTTAAAAAATTGAAGTGTAAATTTTGTAGAAAAAAAAAAAAAAATGTAACATTATTTCTAATCATAATAATAACTGATAAAAATGGAATATAACAATTTTAATTTTTTAATAAAAAATGAATAGAAAACAAAACAAAACAAAAAAGTAAATAAATAATAGTTTATAAGTTTACAGCTAAACGTATTAGCTGAACATTGGGCAATAAATGGTGAATGTGGCGTAAATCAGGCACGTGATCTGACGTATCGTGATGACGAACGTTGCCAAGAATATTTTCAAAATTCTGATAGTCCATTAAGACTTTGTTTTAATCATGTAACTTTTTCTTTTTTTTTTTTTTATTTCAATTAAAAAAATTTTGCAACAATTTTTTTTTTTCTTCTTTATTTCTTCTTTTCTGTAAATAAATTTTATAAATAAATTGCTATAAAATAAAGTAAACAAATAAGTAAATAATAAAATATTTGAGATATTTTAATTAAATTATCTAATAAATATTTATTACTTCGTCTTTGTTTTCCTTCTTTCATAAATAAATTTTGTGAACTAATAAATAAATAAGTAAAATATTCAAAATATTTCAATAAAATTAAAATATTCAAAATATTTCAATAAAATTCTTTCATAAATAAACATTTGCTAGTTCGCCTTTTTTTTTTTCTTGTTTTTAAATGAACAAATTTTATAAGCGTAAAAGAAAAAAAGTAAATCAATAAATTAAAAAATGATTAAATAAAATATTTAACACAATTTAATAAAATTAAAATTATAATAAAATTAAAAATTTGCCGGTTCAACGTTTGTTAAATTATCTTTCTTGTCCTTTTTTTTCTTTCTTTGTTTTCTAAATAACTTTTTATAAACAAATAAACAAAATAAATAAATAAATAAAAAGAAATGAATTATTTGAGATATTTTAGTCAAACTCTTCAATGAATATTTTCTCTAATAGTATTCTTTTCCTTTTTTTTTTTTTTAAATTTTTTAAATTTAAGATACGACCAAAACCATTTGAACAAATCTGCTCAAATGGTGGACGACAACAGCACTGCATTGCTACAGCAGCATATCATCAAATATGCGCAAATGTCGGAATTATGATAGCATTACCACATGAATGTGGTATGAATTACTTTTTTATTTTTTCAAAAATATTTTAATTAATACTTTTAATTAATTTAATAATAATTTAATTTAATTTATTTTAATACTGTAACATTTTTTTTTTTGATTGTTTTCTTTTTCAGATATTTTAATTTGTTTATCTTTTTTTTCTGTTTTTATCAAATACTTTTAAATTTATCAGTAAATTTATCAATAAGTTTTATCAAATACTTTTTAAATTTATCAATGCAAAAAGAAAATGTAAAAAAAAAGAAAAAAATATTGGTGTATTCTTGTCTATTTGTAGATCAATTTTCTTTTTTCTTTTACATTTTAAAATAATTTTTTTTTTCTTTTAATTTTTTTTTTCTTTATTTATTCATTCATATATTCAATTTTAATATATAATTTTTTTTTAAAAAAAAATGTTTTTTTAGCAAAAAATCGTTTTTTTTTTTTTATTTTAATATAAACTTTTTATAATTATTTTTCATTCTTAATATAAATATTGAAAATTAAATATTATATGTTTAAGTGATTTGTAATTTTTAAAAAAAAAAAAAAAAAAAAAAAAAAATGGAAACAATAATTATACTATTATTTTGCATTCATATTCAATTTTAATATACAATTTTAGCAAAAAGTTTTTTTTTTTTTTTTTATTTTAATATAAATTTTTTTTTAAATTATTTTTTATTCTTAGTATAAATATGATAATCAAAGTGATTTATCATTTATATATTAAAATTGAATATCAATGCAAAAAAATCGTAGTATAAATATAAAAAAAAAAAAAAAAAATGAAATGATTTATATATATTTTATTAAAATTGAATGATTGAATGACTCATATATTTAAGTGATTTATATTTAAAAAAAAAAATGAAAAATGAAAACAATAATTATATTATGAATTTTGTATTCATTCATAAGTTTAATTTTAATTTATAATTAAAAAGAAAAAAATTGATATTGCAGTGAGATGTGATGGTGATTTGCATTTGGATGATGAACGAATGATTGAAAAATCAATTATTGATCATGATATTATATTTGTTGTTGAAGAAAGGAAATGCATGAATCATCACAAGGAGAAATTAGCACAAATAGCACAACAAATTAGTCATCAACAACGGTATTAGCATTTATTTAATAAATTTTAATAGTAATAATAATAATAATAATAATTAAATAATTTTAATAATTGTAACAATAATAAATAAATTATAATAATTATAATAACAATAAATAAATTATAACGATTAAAACAATGATAAATAAATGATAACAATATCATAGCAATAATAATTAAATTTAATAAGATATAAAAATTTTATATCTAACTAATTTCCACTAGCCATTTTATAATTGATTCAAAATTTAATTTAAATATTGAACAACAAATAAATAAATAAATGATTGCAGTTTCTTTTTAAATATTCAACAACAAACAAATAAATAATAATTAAATGACTACCGTTTCTTTTTAAATATTCAGTAACAAATAAATAAATAATAAATAAACGATTACAGTTCCTTCTTAAAAATTCATGAACAAATAAATAAATAACTACAGTTTCTTCTTAAATATTCAACAACGAACAAATAAACAAATGAACGATTACAGTTCCTTCTTAAATATTTATCAACAAATAAATAAACAATAAATAAATAAATGATTACAGTTTCTTTTTAAATATTCAACAACAAACAAATAAATAAATGGCTACAATGTTTTTTTTTTTTTTTTAAAAATAACAAGTAAATAAATAAATAAATGATAAATAAATAATCACAGTCTCTTTTTTTTTTTTCAATTTCTTTTTTTAAAAAAATTTTAGATCGGTACGTTTTGGTTGGATCGGTTTTGGTGGCGAAGGTGTGCACCATGAACCATTGGTGCATTATGAACAGAATGAAGCATTAATGGATACTTTAACATTTATAAAACAAACACAACAAACATTTGAATCAATTTCTGGCATTGAACAAACATTTATTTGTCCTAAAAAAGCATTGGAATTTACAATAAAACATTTTCCATTTAGGTAAAATGCATTATTGTTTTCTTTTTGTTTATTTATTTATTTTTCTTTTTTAATAATTAAATATAAATTAATTATTTCAAAAATTTGTACAAATTATTTTCTCGATTTAAATAAATTAAAATAAAATATATTCAATAAGTTCATTGTTTTCATTTAATTTAAATAAAAAATAAATTACATAATTGTAATTTGTACAAATTATTTAAATAAAAAAAAAAAATTAATATTTACTGCTTTCTTTTTTTTTTTTTTTAAGTTCATAGAAAAATAAATTGGAAATGAAATAAGATAATAATTAGATGTAAATTTTTTATCTCAAAAATAATGCATTCATTGTTTTTGTTTTTAATTCAAATTAATAGTATAAATTGTAATTACATTTATTATTTTTCTGGTTTTTTCTTTTTTAATTCAAATGAAAAAAGAAATTATTAATGAAATTTGATAAATTAATATTAAAAAATTAATTTCCTATTTAGATTTGCAAGTGCTAAAAGTATTGTTTTGGTTATATGTAAAAAATGTTCACAAAATGGACATAAAGAAATGCTTAATATGTTACTCGAACAAGTAAATTTAACCTTTTTTATTTTTATTCTCAATTTTAATTAATTAATTGATTAATTCTTCTTATACTCAACAATATAAAAAATTTAGTTACTTTTTTGTTTATTTTATTTAGTATTGCAGAGAAAAAATAATAGAGGCAGTGAAATAATTTGAATTAGTTTAAATGTTAATCAGAAATAATCAGTTATTCATTATTAGTATTCCATTACAAATATGTATTCAATTACATTCTATTACAAATATTAGAATTGTCACTTCGTTTTATTTTATTTTATTGCATTTTTTTCTTTTTTTTGTTTAAATCATAAAATAAAATAATTACATTAAATTATTTATTTCAGAATATCACAATGCATTTATTAACATTAAGCAAATTTAAGACAAATGATGGAAGTAAAATTGTTGGTAAGTTAAATTTAAAAAATTTAATCAATCAAAACAAATAATAATTAATCTTAAAATTATAAACAGTAATTAATTTCAAAAAAAAAAAAACTTTTCTTTATTCATTCATCATTTTTTTAAAACTTAAAAACAGAATATGAATTAAATTCAAGAAATAACATTACATATTGAAGAAATTCAAAATATTTGGAAATCGACAATTCTATTATTTTTTTTTTTTAAATCCTAAAATGTATAATTTAAAAAAAAAAAAAAAAATGCATTATTTACAATCATATTTCATATTTTCATAAAAAAATTATTTTGAAAAATTCATCTTCTCTTAAATAAACTGAAAATGTTAAAATTTAAACGAACAAAATTAAAATTTCATTTTGTTTAAATTTAAATTATGCCTAGGATAAATACAATTTAAGAATAATAATATTCAGAATGTTACTAATATTACTAATTGTCATTATTATTATATTTACTATAATTATTATTGTTTTTATCATTTATTTATTATTATTATTACTATTATTTATTATTATTATTATTTATAATTACCATTATTATTGTTGATGGTTATTATTATTACTTTTCTCATTATTATTAATTATTACTATTAATATTATTATTACTAATTATTGCTGTTTATCATTATTATTGTTATTAATTATTATTATTAATATCATTATTGCTAATTATTATCATTAATTATCATTATTATTAATTTGCTCTACAAAAATAAACCATTAATTATTATGAAAGGAATGAATGCAAAAGAATTATTGAATGAATATGGGGCGCAAATTGGACAACGTTCGTCACTACTACATCCGCATGATAGCTGCTCAGTAATAGCTCAACAAACATTTGGAACTGTTTTCTCTCTTGTAAGTAATTATAATTTTATTACTGAAAATTATTTGATTAATTTTTTTTTTTTTTTTGAATCGTAATGAAATATTTGAAATTTTTCAATACCAATTCATTGTTTTTGAAATTAAAACATTTAATCTAAATTCACATTAATTCACTTTTAGGTTATTTTTAATTTTTATATTAAATTTTTTTTTTTAGTGTATGTCTAATTTTATATTTATTTAAATTTTAGTACACTTTTAATTTTATTTTAAATTCTCTTTTAGTATGTAATTCATTTTATATTAAAAACTCTCTTATTAAATTTTAGCATATGTTTAATTTTTTTCTATTTTTTTATTTAAAACAAATTATATTCTCTTCAGTATTTGTTTAATTTTTTTTTTCTTTTGTTTAATTTTTCAAATTTTATATTAAGTTCATTTTTTTTTTTTTTTTTTTTAAATTTCATATACAATTTTCCTTTGCAATAATACTTTATTTATCATCTTAGACATAAATTATTTAAGCTTCATCATTTTCAGATTTTTTTTTTTCTTCTAAATTCTTCATTACTTCTCCTCAATTTTCTATTATTACTTTGAATAATTATTAATTTTCTTCCTCTCTGTTTTTTTTTTATAAAATTATTAAATTTTAAAAGTTAAATGATCATCTTTTTAACTAAAATTATTTCTTCTTACTTTTCTTTTTTCTTTATATTTATCTCTCTTAATATTTACCACATAATATATAGAGTTTTGGCGTAAAATTTTTTAAAAATTATCATAGTATTAAAATATAACAAAAAAAAATTTTAAAAAAAAAAAAAAAAAATTGAAATAATTTAGAAATATGGTTTTATGATAGCAGCATCTCGAATAGCTTACAAACGAGAAAGTTATTGTTTCAATTGTCAATGTACCATTGATAGATTATTTGCGCGTAATATTTGTCGACCATGTGAAGCAATTGAACCAGCTGAATTGGTTAAAAACAAAATTATTGATTAATTAATTATAATTAATTAATTTATTTATTTACTACTTTTTTTTTTGAATCATTATAAAAGTAAAAATAAGCGATGTATTTTCCATCTTAAATGCAATAGTTTAATGATTATGAAAAAAAAAAAGAAAAGAAGGAAAAACTTAAATATCAAACTTATTAATTAATGTATTTAGATCATTTTGAATTAAAAGAAAACGAAAAAAATGATAACGAGATCAATGAAAAAAAAAAAGCTATGATAAATAAATTATCATAAATATTTTTTCTAAATTATTTTTTTTTCAAACATCAGTTACAAATAATACTGTTAATATTTTTGATTAAATAGTGTAAATATGAAATGAAAAAAATTAATTAATTGATAATAAACCATATGATTAAATAAGGATTATAAGTTTTTAAACTCTTAAACTTAATAATTCCTATATTTTATCATTAGCATATTTTAGGTATCATATAGAATGATCGATTCGGAACCCGATAATGATCCACAATTTCTTGACCTATTCATTTAATAAGTTATACTTAAAAAAAAAAAAAAAAAAACTTTTTCTTTTCTTTTTTGTTCTACCAATTTTCCTTTTCCTTTTGCATTTCCATTTCAAAATTATAGTCTATTTATTATGCATTTTATTTTATTAAAATATTCTCATTTGATAATTATATTACAAAAATTTTTGATGGTAATTTTATATTTTTAAATGTATGCCATTTACGACATATGCCTTTCTTAATAATAATAAAAAAATGTTTTTTTCTCTCATTTTCCTTCGAAACTGAAATAAACATTAATAGTTTGAACAAAAAACAAAAAAAAAAAAAAAAAAAAAAAAAAAAAAAAAAAAAAAAAAAAAAAAAAAAAAAACAACATAAAAATAGAATAAAACAAATAAATGAAAAAACAAAAACAAAAATAAAACTAACCATTGCTTTTAATAATGCTCAAATAATCAGCACCCCTCGAATTACATTTTAACATATTTTCATTTGATTAATTCATTTAGTTATATGTTAATATTTTCAACCAGATTTTATATATTAGCGAATTTAAAAATTTACATATTTTCCAATGATATATATTAAAATTATTACAAATATAAACTTATAATATCTTACACTATCATCTGTGACTTTTTTTTTTACGGACATTCTTTAATAATATCATATAATTTCTAAATGATATTAATGTAAATCAATTGTATTGGAAAAACAAATTCAATTGTAATTTATAAGAGAACAATTATAAGCCCAATTTTTTTTTTTTTTCATTGTATAAGAGAACAATTATAAATCAAGCACATAACATATTGAAATAAATATTATGCAATAATTAACAATTGTTTATTGTTTACAAAAACATCCTTCAAATGAATAAATAAAATATTTAGTAGGAAACATTGTAACATTAAAACTTAATATATGAAAATTATGCTACAATGAAATAAATGAAATTTGTCAGTATTGTAAATAGATGAGAATTTTGTTTTGGAAATTCTAATAGAATGATAAATTTTTGATATTCTGCTATTTGATATTCATCACTTTTACCTAATTTAGACTAAAAATATTAATCACTTTTTTTTTTTTTTTCAATAAATTCTCAATGAAATTACAATGAGTGATACAGCACATTATTTATGAATAAATGTAATAAATGGATTTAGAATTTGTACTGTCAAACAATTCAACAAAATATAAGATTATAGTGCAACTCTGAAAGTGATGCTAAACTATGAACTTTTTATTATGCAGATTTCCACTTATGTTGAACTCTGATGCAACGGGATTTTAAAATTGACATTTTTATACTTTTCAAACATTCACTATTGATTAACCACAGAAAAAACAAAGAACCAAGAAATAAAACTTGAAAATTTGAAACAACAAATCAATGGGGTATTTAAATGGATTTGGACAAAAAAAAAAAAAAAAACACATTCGCTACATTTTTGATGCTATCTCACATGACTGAAAATTTATAGTATATACGAAATAATTTAGCAGTTGCACTTTTGATTACAATTTATGTAACATGCGCGACCATATTTTTGCTTCAAAGGAAAAGCAAATAAAACATATCAAATTAAAGTAAATTTGGCAAAGCAAAATTCCCACTAAGATGAAGTTTTGCTAAAAGCCAAAACATAAGCGAATCAATAATTAGTATCATTTCCATTTGATGCATCATCAGGTTTATCTCGATCACGCTCACGCGCTACAGGACTGCGAGAATCACGAGGCGGTGGGCTTCGAGAATTTCTTGCTGGTGGGCTGCTTGAATTTGCAGATCTTCGAGACACTGGTGATCTGTCACGTGAAACACTTCGACCGCGTGAAGCCGAACGTCTTCCATTGTATCGCGAACCACTACGACTTCGTGTTGAGGAACGTCGACGTCGTGGTGAGCGTGAACGCGAACGTGACCGCGAACTGAAAAACGATACTTATCGGTAATGCAGTGGACCGGAATAATCGAAACGTGAGCTAGTTTCACTGTTCAATGCACACAGAATAACTTTCTGTGAAATAAACTTGCGCAACCTATTAATACTACAAAATAGTCAAAAGTAGTTTATAAATGTAATCAGTACCAGTAATCTGTATTTTTATGATCATTCATGATATAAGGAGTATTTCATACTATCCTTATATACTTCATTTTATTTGGCATAATCGAGGAAAAGACTTTATTCTTTCTCAAACTTGACTCTCCAAGGCGATGGACGATCCGACTGATAAAAGGTATCTCATTTCAAGTTCTTATTGACTTTCCCATTTATCTATCTATATGCTATCAAGGCCCACTGTAACATTCAGATAATTAGATAATTTCTAATCATTTCATTAAGACTTGAAAAAACAAAACTCCACCCCCCGAATAGATAAGTAAATGGCATGCCGCTGATTCATGGATGCTATCACACAGGTATTGGATATCATATCCAAAAAAGGCACAAAAACGATTTTGTACGAAAAACTGACTGACCATCAAATGTAACACAATCAGCAATCAGCATGTAATTAATCTTTGTTCTGTACCGGAATCTCTCTCTTATCCTCCCTTTTTTTTGGTTCAGGCCAAGCCAGAAACACAGCTACGCTGCCCAACAACAACAACAACGACGACAACAAAAACAACAACGACAACGACAAGAGCAGCAGTCAACTGCTCTATGGAACAGCAGCTCAGCAAGCCAATTTTCCCCTGAGATGTGGCCGTTTTGCTTGATGCATTTTTTATTTCAGCTAACAGCAGCTACACTGTATCTCGGTGATTAGCAGCAGCAGCAACAGCAGCAGCAGCAAACCACGGCCGCCTCAAAATTACAAATTTATTATTTTTCGGCAAGTTACTTTGCAAAATTTTTGAGCTAACTTCATGTGGGATGATGCATTAACAGCGATTATCCACCTTGATGATTTTTAATAAAAATCACAAGTGTCACCTTCAACTTTTGATTAAAGAAATCAAACGCAAGCAAATTTTCATTTACTTACTTGTGTAACTTAATTATGGTATTTCTCTTTAAATGTGATTGCCAAAGTCAAGTATCCATGTGAATATGAACGTGTGAATTCACTAACCGTCGACTACTTCTGTAACCGCTACTACCACCATTACGGCTACGTTCATCGATTGGGCGCTCATAACGTGCCATGGCAACACGGATCTCACGGCCATCGACCCATCGTCCATCCATACGATCCATTGCATATTCTGCATCTCGTCGACTATAAAAGCGTACGAAACCAAATCCTTTGCTTTGCTTGGTGTAACGATCACGAGGAATGTGAATATCACCTATTTCACCGTATTTCTCGAACAAACGACGTAAATCTTGTGGTGCCGTTTGATATGATATATTATCAATCTAAAAGATCAGGAATGTATTTCAAACTAGTTAAACAAGAAAAATAAGTAGAGTATGACAAAAATCAAAAAGTCGACAAGCTTACTAATCCACTAGAAATAAATATAAAATTATTAAAGCAAAATTTTCTCTTATAATTGATATATCACGATGGAAATGAGCGAATTAGAAAATATCATTGTAATGAAATATTACAGATCGAATGAAGAGAAAAAAAAAAGGAAAGTATTTAATTATTTTATAAGTTTATCCATGATAAACATGGCTCTTATCACTGCATATAGTTTGATGTCTTAATACAGCCTTGCTTGAGCAAATGTTTCAGCTAAGCATTTAATCACATAGAAAATGCCAACCATTGATTACTTATTCTTTCTCCCTCTATTCCTACTAAATAAATAAAAAATAAGTTAAGAGATACCTTGAGAGAGTATAAGCCATCAATTGACGGTGGTCCAGGTCTTCTGCTCATCGTTACCAATGCTTGACGATTACTTACTTGAACCCTTCAAGTGATGTTTTAAGAAATTAAATTTTATCTGACTTATCTTTTAATTTTAATCAAAAATTATTAATTGTATCATCTCATGTCATTTGTCTTTTTTAAATGACTGGAAATACTAGAAACAATTTATGCAGAAACTATGCAACTACCTATGCACAACTACCACATATCAGTATGCTACGGACAACATGCTCATGTCACTCTGATTGGTGACAATGAAAATTATTGGTTCATTAAGCCCATTACTATCAGTGTATCCAGTTCGCTGAATGAAAAGAAACGGTATTTCTATTTCCTACCAAACACTGTACAAATGCTATTAAATTCATAAATCATTTTGTTGAATCAATGCAATTGGACAGAATATTTTTTTCTTTTTCAGAAACATCAATGTTAACCTCAAAATTCAGTCTTACTTTTCGACGCACAGCTTTTTATATGATTACTTGAGTTATACAATATAACAATTATTAAATTTGATAAATGACATGAAACTCATGAGCTACTGATAGCAGAATGTAATCTTCATTGTATAAATTAGGAATAATTAAACCTTCCTTTATGCTTTACAAATTTATGGATATGTTTATTGCTGTACAATTTATAGAAATTATTAAAATGATAGAAGATCTGATTTATATGCCATGATGTTGAGCAAGTAATTTGATGAAGTCTTCATGAGATGCATACAGCTTTTGACCCAGTGAAACGGTAATCCATCGCAATTTAATTGCATCATCTCCTGCCTGGAATTTTACATCATTCACTCCAAAATAAAACAATTTCCAATTTAATTAAAACTGAGTTTGAATTACAATAAACAAAAGTTGGCCCCAATAAGAATTTGAAACCATTTACATACTCTAAGCGTGACATTGTTTAGGTAGCCGTCGTTATCATGAAAATTAACCACAACTGTTTCCATCCATGCATTATCTGTATTCCGTGGATCATCCACATAACCACGATACAGCTCCACACCTTTACGCCAAAGCATATCCAATTCCGGATACTTTTTACCATCCAGTGCCTCTTCCGTAAATTCTCTAAAGTTTTGAAAATTTTTTCCTTTTGAAAAATCATGCCACAAAATGAAGACTTCCTACCTTTTCAACGTTTCTTGTACATCTTCACCAGCATCTACCATACCCCCAGGAAGAGCCCATTCACCGGAATCTCGCCGGGCGATCCCAACAAACTGTAATTGCCCGTGGTGGATTCGACTTACAATTGGATCTGCTGCGTGATTTGGTCCCCACTTGCCCAAAACTCCACGTCCTCGTAATCCTGTTCGTCCCACCGGATTAAGTGGTCGCCCAGTTCCATCCAAATTATATTTCCTGAATTTAATTAAATTACAAAGAAATTTTGTTTCTCTTGAGATGATGACCACAATAAATGCAAAAATGGTATATATAGGTAACATAATAATAAATGTAATTGAATAAATAAGTTACCCCATATAGGAACGTCGATCGATTAATCCATCAACATCGTTCCATTTGAATTTCTGACTTTCGACATTAACTGAATCTGCCCAGGGTTTACCAATAGCTCCTGAGCTTGTGAAATCTTTCGGAGCGTATTCAGGCCAAACAACTTCCCATTTAACTTTATCATCCGGTACCTTTACACGATAGACATCACTACGCAGATATGGTTTTTCTGGAAATACAAAACAAAAAATTATCAAGCAGCCATAATATTTTGCATAATTTCCTTAAGTTGCACGAAATATATATTACGTATTTATTCTATTTAATTAATCAATTTATTTATTTACTAGTTCATGAATTTGATTAATCAACTTACATATATATATATATATATATATATATATATTTATTTATTTATTTATTTAGTTACTAGTTATTGAAAAATTTTTTCATCAGTTAATAAAAAAAAAAAATGTAATGAAAAAAGTAGTTTAAAAAAATATAATAAGGCAATAATAATAGTAAAAATAATAAAAGAAATTTACTACTTAATAAAAAAATATTTAATTAATCAACTTATTTATTTACTAGTTAATAAATTGATAGTTTGAAAAATCATGCGCAAGTAAAACATAAGTGCATAAATATGTGTAAATATTATGGAAAACAACTGCAACTTCTACAATATGGCTATGAAAATTTTAATTTTACGTTTTAAATTCACTCATTTTTTGTAGACGATGTGAAAAAAGCAACGCCTGACAAATATGTTGCTAAATTTAAAAAATAAAAAAATTATATTTGGTTAAAAATAATAATAAAATATTACGATAGCAATAACAAAAAATCATCAAAAAACTCAAGTTGAAAAAAAAAATTAAATAAATTAATAAAGAGCAAGAATTTGAACGAAATAAACCTATATTTCGGCATTTATGATGCATTTTTGACTTTGTAATCATAACAGAATTCATAACAAGTCGAACAGATCGAACATTTGCAATAAGCATTGACGAAACATATTATATCGCAATCAATCAATACAATCTGTGATAGCATAATTTTATTTTAAAAGAAAAATTCAATCATAAACACAATTATAATTATAATCATAATCATAATCAAACTTAAGATTACAATCATTTACGAAATTAAAACAGAGATTTTAAATTTATTAAAATTTAAAACACCTTTTTACCAAAACAGCCAATAAGCAAGAAGCAATTGCAATTGAATTTTGCGGTAAATGATGGCTTCAGAGGAAAAGTTATTTTATGTTTGAGTTAGAGCGTTTTTTTATTTTTGAAGTTTACTCTTTCAGTTTATTATGATTTCTTGAAACTCACACAGCTAATAATAATTAATTTCTGCAAGATAGAGAATATTTCTAAGTTAACCATAAATAATAATAGGAATATTAATTATTATTAATAATAATGAGCAAGGAGTAAGAATAATTTATGTCAAGAAAACAACTGACGAAGTAATCATAGTTGGGATTATGATTATAATTATGATTATGTTCATGTATAATAATAGTATATAAATAATTAATAATAAGAGAGCAGTGAGTCATTGGTGATTAAATTGTTGGATGAAAATAAGTAATATGGAATGGAAATTCTGAAATCAAATTATGGGATCAGAATAAGTAAATACGTGCAAAAAATATTACTGACCAGACTATAGGATCAGGATAAATGAAAAAGATAATAATAGTACTAACTGTATTATGGAGAGAGAGAGAAAGTAAATAAAATTAAGACAGCAATAATATTACTGATCAAATTATGGAAAGGGAATAAATAAATAATGATAAGGATATGACTGGCCATATTATGGTATGAGAATAAGTAAATTACAGTTAGCATCACAAATTAAAAAAGATAACACTAATATTGATTATTGTTATTTTTTTTAAATTTTTTTTTTATAGATTATTATTACTAATATTATTGATTATTATAGTGATACTACTAATTATACTGATCAAATTAAGAGATAGAATAAATAAATAACAATAAAATAGAAATAACATTACTTATCATATTATTAAATTAATAAAAAGCAGAAATCAATTAAGCAATACAAAGTATTTCAATGTTTCATGTTTGCAAAAGAAAAAATTCTTTCCTACAAACATTTATCAAATTAATAGTTACGTAAAAGTAATTAGAAATTTTAATGCTTGTGTATTTCAGGAGTGGAAAGACATACGATGAGTGAAGAGTGTAAAATATTTGCTGCATATTTTGGTACAATTGAGGTTCGACGAAGTGCTACAAAATCGCGCGTTATCCTACGAAATTATCTTCAGCAAAGAGTATCACAATTTCAGATAGATGGTAAAATTAAGGATGTATCTCATACTCATAATTACATTTTTGCTTTAGCACCTTCAGATCATCGTATTTACACTCTTCGAATAGATTCATTTTTCGTTTATTCTCTCAATTTGGATATGGTTCCGGAAAATCCGAAATTTGAATATCTTGTAAATGTTAATGTGGAAACTGAATTAATGCATGATAGAGTGGATTTTAATGATCCTCGAATACCAGAAATGGCCCATTGTGATATGCAACCGAAAGAGACAATAAAAACAAAAGTTGAAGATTTCCTCATTTGTACCACAAGTCATTCATGTTACCTGGCAAGAAATAGAGCTAGTGGTGAACCATCATTGTATCGAATTTTCACGGATAACAAAACTGATGATTTTCAAGTATTACAATTTGGATCCGATGAGCCAATTCTACAGCTTTCTGCTGGTAATGAACATGTGCTAATTTTAACTGTAAGTGGTTTGGTTTATAGTATGGGCATAGGAAGCCGAGGTGTGCTTGGCCATGCTAATTTAAGATGTGAGCATCATCCAAAGCAAGTGGGATGTTTGTCACCTTTAAGGGTGACACAAGTGGCATGCGGTAAATGGCATAGTGCTGCATTAACTGAAGATGGTGATGTATACTTATGGGGATGGAATAATTTTGGACAGCTAGGTGATTGCTGTGAAGTTGGAGAAATTCTGGATATACCTACACCATTGGATATTCTCGAAATTATAGTGCAAATTTCTGCTTATGGAAATGCTACTTGGTTAAAACGATCTGATCACTGGGAACTCACATTTGGCAGTACGAAATTGTTTTGAATTTTATCGCTTCTCTGAAGATTTTGTTTCTCTGAAGATCTGAAGATTTTGTTTGTGTTTCTATTTGAATTTTTATGCATTTTTCAAATCCAGCAGTTCTGGATTTGTATTTGGATACCCCACTTTTCTTTTTTTTTTTTTTTTTTTTTTTAGAAATTGAAATGTTTAATAATTGTGATGCATAGAAATGCTTTGTTAAGTTGGACTTGGTTTTAATGTTATGATTTGAATTTTTTTTTCTGCGAGTGGAATAGTATCGAATTTTTATTTGATTTTTTAAATGCTTTTCTGATCTTGATTTGCAAAAGTTTCTGACTTAATAGATTTTCGACGTAGAAAAGTTATAAGGGAAAATTGTTTTGTGATTTAATCAATTTACTAATTTTTCGATTAGATAGGAAGGCAAAATGAAACAATTAGAAATAGAATCTGAACCATTTTTTAAAACATTAAAATCAACAAAGTCTAACTTGAAATATATTTACAAATTTCGAATATATGTGTTAAAACATTTCATTTTACTTAAAATTTTTGTATAATTTTGTTACTGATATCCCTTTAATATATGTTACTGTTCACTGTACCTAATTATATAATCCGATATGCTTGTTGCTTAATTTAAATTTTTAACCTAATGGAATTTATGGCTTGCAATATTCTGTTCAAGTTTATGCAATGTTGTTCATTATCTTATAAGTCAAAAATAGATGTTGAACGCGATTTTTTCATTCGAAAATCATCTCTAGCGGTTGAATTAGTCGATAGAATAAATAGGAATCAATAAGCAAATATTTGTTATAGGTGTTTCAGAGATTTGTCATTTTACTTTATGACTTGCCGTGCTAGAAAAGTGTACGGCAGTATTCAGTGCAGTTCACATGATGAAAATGTAAGTTTTAAACGAGAAAATTGAGTTAAAATTTTTAACTATATTTTTAATATATTTATTTAATATATGCTAAAAGTTTGAGAATTAGTATATCTTGGAAGTTCTAGCATCAGTTTATTCGAGAAATATATTTCCAATGGTTTTTACGCCAATTTTTTTTGTTTCAATTTTGTGCAATTATTGCTTAGGAAATCTTCAGAATTTAATATCATTTGATTATCAGTGATATATGTTTTTGATTTTAAAATGTTAACTGTAGATAGCATTCGATTGCTCAAGTCCAGATGCACAAAATGTGATATATTGTTTTCTGGGTTCGACGGAAGTTGACAGTAAAAATGTTGATAATATTGAAGCTGTTCGTCAATTGTGTGATAGTCGACGTCGAAGCGTAGTGTTTTGTCGAACATGTGGCCTTTTCAGAGTATTTTTTTTTTCTTTTTTTTTTTTTTCAAAATATGATGTTAATTAAATGATCATTAAATGTATTCGTTTTTATTTTTATTTTTTATTTTTAAAGTGAAGTAAAATTGAGTAAGAAAATTAAATAGAAAGACAAAGTTTTTACATATTAGAATGTTCGATTATGTTCAAATACTTTTTCTTTCAATGTTTTTTGTTTGTCTTTTTTGAATGTATTCATTACAGTTTGGCAGATGGCTTACTCCCAAAGAAAAACGAATGAGGCTTTGGGTTGCTAATTTACTTTCTTGGCAATACACTACTGGTAAACTAAATAAGGAGGAAAATTGGCTTTTTTACGAATTGTCAAATTTGAAGTAAGTTTCCATTAGCTTCAAGATTTCCGTCTTCAACAGTAGTTTTTAATGCAGTTTGTTTATCTTATATGAGATTTGAGACTTATTTTACATTAATTAATGCGCAAAAGTTTTATATGAATTGTGTGATCAGTGCTTCATGCAATTTCAAATTTTTAATCATGTGATTACTGAAATGAAAAGTTATCGTGAAATTTGTGACAAGAAAACAGAGAACTATATTAATGACTGTAGCGAAAATAGGAGAAAGATATGAGTTGGTTTGGGGCTTAGGCTTTGGAACTACAACATCTCACATAAATCAGTCATATTTTTTTAAAGGATTAAACGAAATAAAATTTAATGTTGAAAATTTTCTAAGGAATTGGTTATGTTTTCAGATGGACACGAACATTTGAGATAGTTGCAACAATTAGTGATCAAGGTGCTTTGAAATTCAGTCTTTTTTTAAAAAATAATGCGGTTGCTTACGAAAATAATGTTTATAATGTGAATGATTCATCTGATGTGAAAGCGATTATTGCGATGTTCTTTCCTCATTTGGTAAACTTTCTTTCAATTTCTTCATTTTTTGAATGAATTCATAAGATTTTTATTAACTTTTCGAACTTTTCTTAATAGGTGGTAGACAGAATGTTGATTTCGTCAAATGTATTAGAAGACTAAAGCTTTATTATATTCTTTGTGCTATCGCTGGAGAGCTGGAGGAGTAGTGGAGCAGAATTAACATTGCTGAAATTCTGGTTGTGCATGCAGTAGTTTTTGACTTTATAATGTAAAGAAAGATTAGGAAAAAAAAAAAAAAAAAACCTTCAGGTACCATCTCCTATTTCTTCGGCAAGACTTATATTAAAAGAAAAAGAGAATATTGATGGATTCTTCGAAAGTATCAGACATGAACCTGTGAGAAATTGGAGGATTTCTACTGAAAGTATTGTTGCAGTTCTACGACCTTATCAAGTTCATTCTACTTCTTCAATATATATATATATATATTTTTCTTATTCAAAAGATTTCTCCATTCTTTTTTAGCATGAAATTTAGCAAATTATTTTATCAATTATGGTCTTATAAAGGAGTAATTTCTTTAAATCATAAATAGCGAAATTATAGCTTGTATTAGTTTTCTACTGTGCATATTTGAATGGTCTATTAAAATTATTTAATCTCATTTAGAAAGATGCAATACGCTTTATGATCTCACGTGAAGATCCTAGTCAACAGATCAATTTTACGGTTAAGTATGATTTTGTTGAACTGCCAACTACACCACCAATTCTGTATTCACCAGTTACTGGTTCTTTATCACGACAACTCGATACTCCATCATTTGGCAAATGCCCACCAGGTATCTTTGGATATTTATTTCAAAAATAGGATCAAAGCGATTTTTGCAAAATATCAGCTGAACTTTTACAGCAATTGTCTTAATTCTAATGCAGTGTATGTTTGAGTTTTTAGTTTTAGCTCTTATATTATTTACATTTAAGCTAACTATGTCACATTTCTTAAATTTCAATGACTATAAGTATCAAATAGTAAAATTTATTCTGCTTAATGTTCGTTCAAAGGATTTATGCTTTAAAATTATGGTGCACAGCAGAAATCATGTAAAAATAATTTTGATATACGTGATAAAAAAGTGATGAAGTTGTAATTTGTTTATTTATTAGCATATTTCATTAGTATTGTCAAATAATTTTATAGTTAGTATTTTATGTAATATATTTCTTTCTCATTATATATGTGATTGTATAAATAATTTAATTTTCTAATTTTTTTTTTCGTAATATGATCATCATAGTACTATTTTATGTGGTATATTGGCTGATGAAATGGGACTTGGAAAGACTATCGAAGTTATTGGTCTAATATTAAGTCATCAACGAGATAAAGGACTTCCACCGATTGTTGATGATGTGGCTAAAGAAATTGATGATGTGAAAATAGTTGTTGGTGAGCTTATCTCTACAGTTGTGGCTGCTACCGATGGATATTTGGCATTACAAGATAAAGTAAGTTATTTGAAATATTTTGAACAAAATGATTATACTAAATATTAGATGAATGATATATATTTCATTTTTAATATTTACATGCTTGTTGAATTTTGTTTTTCTTTTTTTTTTTTTAATTGTCTGAAGAGAAATATAACTGTGATTAATTATCGACTAAATTATGATTTTCTTAAGTTCAAAAAAAGAAAAAATGGTTTTTTCTTTTTTTTTTTAACAATTATTTAAATAGCTAAAATAAAACTGAATGAAAATAAAAATAGAGCTAATTCTAATATGAATATCAATTATAACTTTTAAAATTATTACGCTCAGTTATTTGACAGATAAATTCGAGATATCGTCGAATGTTCTGTTATGATAATTTGGAATTAATGAGTCCAAAAAAATCGAAAGGTAAAAATAGCATATTGAAACCGCTGACTGTAGTTTGTACGACATGTTCCACGACTTGTTCTCAGGAACGAGTTTACTGGGATCGATTTCCTTCACATGATATTCCTTTCTTATGTCCGGAATGTATTCATGATAAGGTATGTAACAGTTTAGCTATGTTTTGTTTTAAGTATTCCAAAAAAAAGAAAAAAAAAGAATAAATCTAATGTGGCTTACATTATGAAGAGCTTCATAATTTTTGTATTAACAAAAAGTTGAATATAGTAAAATGCTCGAGATTCAATCCTTTTTTTTCTGGGAAATCGATTTTATGGTTTTTATTTGGAAGAGGAAAAAATTTTTGTTGTTGATCGTTATAGGATAAATTATATCCAGTGAAAGGTACGCTTATTATTGCACCATCAACAATTTGTCATCAGTGGTATGAAGAGTTGAAACGACATATTCGTGACGATATTAAAATTGATGTATGTTTTAGCTGAATTCTTTTTTTTTTTTTTTTTTTATCCATTTTTGTACATAAAATTAGTTTATTGTTAAATGATTCTGGAAGTATGAAAGTAAAAATGAATGATTAAAGAATAGAGAAATTTAATTTGGAATTTATTCTGTCTTATAAACTGAAAAAATAGCGAATAGTCTTGATTTATTCATGTTAGCTTGCTTTCATTGAAATTTTGCATTTTGTTAATTTTTATAAACCATTAATGTTTTAGATGTATCGAGGACTAGTTAATGACGGTTATAAGCATCCAGAATATCTGGCAACTCAGGATGTTGTTATCTGCTCTTTTGAAACACTCCGACAAGAAGTATATTTTGTAGAAGCTAGGCCAAGACTGGGTTAGTTATTGTTTGTCTTTTTTCCTCTCAGTTTTCCTCTCACGAATAGACTTTTTTGAAAGTGTTTTTTTTTTTTTAAAAAAGAAAAAAGGATTGACTTTCTTAAATATTTATTTAGTTTTTATGAATGATATGAAAAATAAATTTTGCGGAAGGATAATTTAGAGATTTGCAAATTCAGAGAAGTGATAATAATTCCTTTGTCGATCTTATACAACATAAAACTGATAACTGCCTTTGATTTTATTAGCATCATTAGTTATACTATAGGAATTTAGAATCATATTTTGTAATCGAATAGCTTTTAAATTAGTTAAACATTTAACATATTTAATTACACTTGGCCCGAATAGTATAGTTCTGTAGACTTCGGATTTCATTTTCATAATTATCCTTCGATATGAGTATTTTCGAATATTAATTATTTTCAGATTCTTTACGATATGGCAAACGACATCGGATCGCTCCTACTCCATTATTAGCTATAGAATGGTGGCGTGTAAGTTATAGCTTATATTTTATGTTTTATGTCATAATTATATGAAGTGCTATTTTTAGTTTTTTTCTGAAGTTTTTCTTTATATCTTTCAACTATTTCATATCAATCATTTACAATATTTGCAATTCATTTATTATTATTTTGTTTGTTTTACAAAAAAATAAGATTATCAATTGCATTATATATGATTTCAACAATTTAGGCAACTAATTATTTCAATAATATTCAGGTTTGTATTGATGAGGCGCAAATGGTAGAAAGTACATCAAGTTCAGTAGTATTAATGTGTGATGGTCTTAAAGCAGTAAATCGTTGGTGCATTACGGGTACACCGGTCACAAATTCATTGCAAGGCATGCTTTATTATGGCTAGCTTTTTTTTTTATATCTTCAATTAAAAATTCTAGGTTTTTTTTTTTTTTTTTTCTAAAGTTAATATTAAATGATAATTAAAAAGATCTCTTATAGATTTATATGGTCTTGTGCGATTTTTACGAATAAAACCATTTTGGAATGAATGTTGGTGGCGTAATGCATTAATGCTACCGTATCAGTGTGGTGATGAAAAACCAATTTGCGATTTATTTTCTAAAATAATGTGGAGAAATACGAAAAAATTTGTTTATGATCAGGTACTGAAATGAAATTTTTCTATTTTGTTGTTTATTATAGAAATTGAAAATGTGTTCATATAATTTGAATTAAAAAAGTAACAGTTATATTTAGGTTTTTAATCTTTTATATATATATTTTTTAGATGCTTTCACCGTCGATAAGTAGTAATTTAACCGTTTTGCGATTTACACCTGTTGAGGAGCAGTTTTATCGTGCAACTTTATCGAATTGTCGCTTAAAAGGTTTGATTATTTCTCCTTTTTTGACTAGAAATTTTTAGAAAACTGCATTTAATTTTTCAAATTTCATTAAACAGTCATCATTCGATTTTCTATCTCCTTTATTGCTGATCATAATTAAATTCAATCGCTATTCTCTATCAATGGAATTATCAGCAGATTTATTTATTTTTATAGGCAAAAATATTAGGAAATTCATACTACTTCAAGTTGAGGAGGTTTACTGAATTTCAGTTCGTTACATGCCTTATTTGCATAATTTGAATACACCAATTTCATCACTTCATGGGAAAGATTTTGAGAAATTATTGGAACCTTTGCAAATGATTCGGAAATTTATCGTTTTCCCTAGTCTTCGTTTCCAGGAAGTTAGTTTAATAAAATTTTCGATATCTTCCGTTTTAATTAGTAAAAAAAAAAAAAAAAAAAACAAAAGTTATATTCTTGTAGAAGTTATTTTTCCTAACGATTTATGGTTTATTACAGTCAAAAGCAAATGTTAGTACGGAAGATAGTTTGCAAGAGGAATTGTTTCGAATCTCAACACAGCAAGTTGAAGTTCATCAGCGAAATATATTAATGCATTATTGTGGTAAGTATTTTCAATTTCATATTTGTTAAAAATTTGATATTCTTGAAGTTTGACTTTTTCTATATTTTCTGGATTCACATGTTTTATATGCATTTACAGTTTCATTTTAGTAAATTTTTAAAGGTTTGGCTGGATTAGAATGGCTTTGTGGAAACGAGGCTAATGCTGCGAAATATTATAGTAGTGCGATCAATGCAATGAAGGAACTTGATCAAATGAATAACAAACTTGGATTGAAAGGATCAAGATGCGCTTATAGGTTATTATATTTTAGTCACTCTTCGATCTTTGTTATTTGTCACTCTTTAATTGTTGGTAACAAATTTTATAGACTGTTGAGATCGGATAGGTTACAACAAATTCATATATTTTCTGCTATATTGGATTTGCAAAAAGATGGCATTGAGGTACGAGATGTTAGTGCAGAAGAAGCTGAAGCTCAGGTTTGTTTATGGTTTAAATGTGTTATATTTGATGAGTTTTATGCTGGAGATCAAAAGTAGTGAACAAGATGTTTAATATTTCTTTTCATCATTCCGTGCTTTATAGTTGAATTTGGCTTTAACGGGTTATACTGAACAAACGGTATCAAATTTGATGCAAACTTATGTTACTGCTAACGAATCTTTCCCAAAATACAAGGCTATTCTATCACAAGTAATTTCCTTTTTTTTTTTTTTTTTTTTTTTTCAAATTAGCAAAAGCTGTTATCATTGTTCGATAACTTAATAATTAAAGGATATAGAGTATATATATAAACTGTTTAGAATCTAATCTATGGAAATCCATAAACCTATTTGGAATATTAGGTAGGCAATAGAAGAGATCGTATAGCACCAGTAATAATTATAATCTTTTTTTTCCTGCTTCATTATTCATTCTAAACAATTCAAATTTCGGGTTGGGTTGTGATTATATCACCAAAAAGATTATATCACCATGTTTGGTGAATTGTGTTAGCTGTTGAATATTTATTATTCACACTATTTTCTGTGATTTTTTTTTACTCTACAATTCTTTTACTACTTTTAGTAATTTAATTTAATTAATACAAAATCAAGTATCGGATGGTTATGTGTATTACTACTTTTAATATTACTACTTTTAGTAACTCAGATAATTTAATTAAGGCAAAATCAAGTATTGGATGGTTATGTGAAGCAATCAATTTAGTGAATAATGTTGGACAGCAGCATCTTTTCATTGATGCTATTCGAACAGCGATCACGAACAGTGGGCTGCCAAATGTTCCGTACGGCTTATTTTGTTTCAATTTAAATTCTGCTTAATTGTTTTAGCATCTGCAAATTTAATTAATATATTTTTGCTCTTTTTATAAGATTTAAGCAAAAAAAAATTTTTTTTTTACAGTGTATCAAATTTATTGGGTTTAAATTTTTATGTGGTAAAACGATGGGATGAACTAATTGACTGCGCCCAGAAGGTATTTTCGGAAACAAAAAAAATTGCGATGAATAATATTATGGAGAAGAAATGGAATTTCATCTTAGAAACGATTATTGCATGTCATTTTTCATCTAATGATGGCAAATCATTAAAGAAGTAAATATTTGTATTTATTAGCAGATTAATTTATATATTTGTATCTATTAGTTTTTTTTTTTTTTTTATTTATTAATTTCTATTATATTATTGCTGTTGAAAAAGAAAAAATATCTGAAATATTTTCAATAAGTTTTCAATGAAAAAATGATAATTTACATATTTGAGATTTGATTATATTTATAACAAATAATAAAGAAACTTTCATTTTATTTTTGGATATTAAAAAGATATTTTAATTGTATTTTTTTTTTTTCGTTTTATCATTATTGAGATATAGGAATGATATCGACCAAGATGATAGTGTTTCAGAATGATTTGGAATAGTTCTGCATTGGAATATAATGCTAACTCTTGCTGATTTTTTTTTTTTTTTTTTCTTTAATGAATCATTTTAAATTACGCTGTTCTATTATTATTATTTGTGAAATTAATTTTATGCTAGTCATATCAATGTTTTTCAGTTGTTTACTATGTATTTGTAATAAGCAAATCAGTCAATTGGAATCCCTTCTCTTCATGAGAGGTTCAAAAACTTCGTAAGTTTTTTTATTCTTTTTTTTATTTTTTAACTTTTTTTTTTCATAACTTCGAAATATTTTATACTCGTATAGATTTAAGTTTTATTTCGTTTTGTTTTGTTTTATTTTTCTAGCACGCTTATTTTCCATGACAATTAGATTGTTTGATCATTTCAAAGATAAAATGTAAGGTAGGAAGTCTTGGAAATAGTTTCAAAGTTCATTACAGTGAACAACGTTTCAAATTAAAACTTCTTTTCTGAGAGAAATTTTTGATTTGAATTATAATGGATGGAAAAGTTTTTAATGTGACAATGATTTGAAAGAATTAACATTGCAGCAAAGATCAAGATAGTGATGAAGCAGGTACAGCTGGAGAGCAGAAAATTTCAAGTCTTGAAATAATTATTCGAACATTCTTGGGAACACTTATCCGAATGCAAAAAGGTGTGCAATGTAATCAGATTGCACTGGGCAAAGAAACAATTGCGCAATTGGAGGAATTCAAAATTTTGTTGGCGCTCTCAAAGCGCCTCTATGCTTCAGCCAATGAATACGCTGCTAAAATGTTTTCTTTTTTACTAATACTAAATTATTTCATGATTTTTCTGGATTTTAATTTTGAATCTTTAAGCTTTAAGGAATGAAAATTAGATATAAAGAATTCATTAGCGAAATTAGGAAGATTTTTGGACAGTATACTGATGATGATTTGAGTATATTAGATATGGTTCTGCATTTTTTTTTATCGGTTTCGGATATGATGATCAGAATATTAATGTTAATTCGTATATTGGAGTGTTTACTGGATTCCGGAACTACGATTCTAAGCATTCAAGCGTATAAATATTAACTAAACAGTTCTTTCTATTATACTAATGAGGATGAATTTATTAATAATTAGTCAAATGCTTTTTTTTTTCTGAAAATTTTGCAAAAATTTGTATTGAAAATACAAGTGGTAAATTAAGTAATTAATAATTAATCAAATAATCTTTTAGTAGTAATAAAATGGGTATAATTAATGCGGGAAGCAGGTGAAATAAAGTGAGAAAGAATGATGAAAAAGGATATGATAAATATCTTAACTATTATTTCAACTAGATAAAATAAATTTAAGAATTCAGAAAAGTTTTCGCTTACATTTATACTTGTTTCAGTGATGAGATTCGTCAGTGTAAACTTCGCCTACAATATGCAACAATGGATGAAATAGCAAAATATGGCACACGTTTGCCTATTAATTTAATTATTAAAGGGACAGAAGATGATAAGGTTTTTTTTTTTCTTTTTATTTGAATAATTAAAATATATATATATTTCATTTTTTATTATTAACAATAGAAGATAATTGATATAATTTGCAATAGTAATAATTTTTTACAAATTACTATACGAATTTTGTTATATCTTTTTTTTTTTTTTTTTCCTCTCTCTCTCTCTCTCTCTTCTTCGTTTTCTTTCCTTTCTTATTTTCATATTAAAAAATTAAAAAGTTAATAATAATAATAATAATTTTTAGCGTCAAACCGATTTGAATGCAATAGAATTGGAAAAATTGAAGCAATCACGTTGTTTAGCAAAATTACGTTATTTATCAAATTTGCGTTCTCAACAAACGCATGATTGTCCAATATGTTTAACAACTGTAAGAGATACATGGATTGTTTATCCTTGTGCTCATTGTTTATGTGTGACATGTTTTAATCGACTTACTAGACGGTAATTTATTTTTTATTTCAAATTATCTAGGTCTTTTATTTTTATTACTATATGATTTTCTTATTTTTTCTCTTTTGAAAATTTTTATACTTTATTTTTCTCTTACTTTTTTATGTTTTGAAAATTTATACTAAATTTTTATACTTTATATATATATATATATATATATATATATTTTATACTTTATTTTATAGGTAATTAGATTTTGTGTGTGCGTGTGTTTTTTTTGTTTTTTTTTTCCTTAAATTTCTTCCTCAATAATTTAATAATTTTTAAAAGATTCACCTATTTAAGAAGATAGCATCTTTAATTCTATAATGATAATGCGAATTGTTAATCTGTACAAATATATTTTTTATTGTTATAAAATTTAAAAAAAAAAAAAAAAAAATGTTTCTTCTTCCTCAATAATTCAATAATTTTTAAAAGGTTTACTCATTTAAGGTGATAGCATTTTTAATTCTATAATAATAATACGAATTGTTAATAATAATATGAATTGTTAATATATTGAATTTTTCATTATTATTAAAAAGTTGATAGCATTTTTAATATTTTATTGAATACATATATGATAAGTTATACAAATTTATGTGTTAAATTATCATATTATCATCATCATATATTAATGTGATGCTATGCATTGAAAAAAAAACAACTAATTATTAATGTTGTTTATTCGAAAACTGTTCACTTCTTCAGAAATGGAACGATTCTCAGGAATGATGGATTACTGGCATGTGTCGTATGTCGAGCAACAACTTACATAAGTCAAATTTCATATGTGCAAAATAAGGCATTTGAAAAAAGCGCTCATTTGTTAGATGAACCAAATGTACAATTGAAAAGAAGTGTTTCTGTTAAGGTTAATATTTATTTTTATATACCCGAATTGTAAGATTAATAAATAGTTTATCCATAAATTAGATTGAAATGTATCATATATATATTTTAAGTGATAATTTGAATTTTTGAAATGCTATTTGATTAAATAAGTTAAGAGCTATAAATATTGAATAGTTTACTGATTAAATTTAAAATGCTACTGATAGTACTTAAATTTTTAGATTGATGCTATAATACGACGTATTAAATCAATTCGCTTACGTGATCCAACATCAAAAACCTTACTGTTTACATCTCTTTCAATGCTTATCAATCCACTTTGTTCGGTGTTATCTGAAAATAACATAATTTTTCGAAATTTCTTGGGAGTAAATCGACAAAAAATTCTCGCTGATTTTCGATTGAAACCTGAAATTGAAGTAAGTTGTTTACTTTTTCTCTCTTTTTCTTTAGTTTCTTATACTTACTATCCAATGTTTTATTAAGCATTTGGTTGTTACTATTGCATGAAGTTTTCATCATTGTTACTTTTTTAGCTAAAAAAATTGGAAGCAACTTATTAATAATTTATTTATTAAATTCCTTCATTTTTCAGCATTTTTTTTTTTCCAGTCAATCTGAGGATTTTGTTTTTATAGCTGCTTGTTATGCCGATGAGTTCGGGCGCACGTGGTTTAAATCTTACTGCTGCTAATAATATAATATTTTTGGAACCACAAATGGATATTTCTCAAATTGCCCAAGTATGTTGGTTGAATTTTATTTTAAAATTTTGAAAGAATGGAAAAAAAGAAAAACAAATGAAAGTGGGATGAGTTTATAATTTTTGATTAATGTATCATTTAATCAGTTATTTATCAACAAATATTTTCAAATAGTAATGTGATTTATTACATATTAAATGTATGAACTTTAAAATAATTTCTAGGCAATAGGTCGAATTGATCGAATTGGTCAAAAAAAGACAATGATGGTACATCATTTTGTAGTTTATGGTTCCATTGAGGAACAAATTCATTACAAGTATTCTAAAAATCAAGATAAAGATTGGACTGTACAGAGTATTGTGCATCTTCTCGGTTTGTTAAATTTATTTTGCATAGCACATCTCTATCTAATCATTTTATTATCACTAATAAACATATGTTATTGATTAGTTAGCTATAATGAGACTAATTAAAAAAAAAAAAAAAGTAAATATTATAGCATGGTTACGAGATAATTTGACGAGAAATAGACTTTCATTCTGATTACTAACGATTTGTCATAATTAAATTAGTAATTTTACTTTTAATTTTCAGGTTTAGTAAGTAACAGTGAAGAATTAATGTGTGATGAATAATTTCTGGTTCAAATCAACATTGTGATATTTATTATCTCCTGTTCTCAAATCAATTTCAGGATCTCTTTTATTATTTTTTTTTTCTTTTTTGGTAATTTTAAGAGATTTTTTTTTTATTCATTTAATAAAATGTAAATATTAATCTTAATTCATTTGTTTTTTCCTTCTTTCTTTTTCGTTTTTTGCTTATTTCACGAATGTTACTCTTTTATCTTTTATACAACTTACTTTTTTTTTTACGAATTTAATGATTACGAGTTATCTTTTTTTTTTTTTTTCAGGAATAATAAAGGAATTTTGTTTTTTATTGAGCTAAATTTTATCAAATATTTAAGTGAATTTTTAAAAAAAAAATATTGTAGTGTAATAAAGAAGGAAATAATTTCAAATGTAAGAAATGTTCAGTTCATTCATTGATGCAATTATCTGCAATTTGATAAATGAGAAAAAGAGGAAAAGAATGTGATCAATAAAAAAAAAAAAAAAAAAGGAGAAAGGTCGTATATTCTACACATTTGATTGATTTGATCGCTTTTTTTAAATGATATTGAATTAAATATTCAGTGGAATAGTTTAGCAATAAGAAAGATGAAATGATAGAATGAAACTATGTTTAGAAAGTGGAAGAAAAGAAGAGTAATTAGAAATAGTAGTTTTGAAATGCGATGATTTCATTCTGTGCTTTAAATTGTATTTGATAATTTAGAAAAAGTAAGCTTAAAAAGCTTTATCTAATTAATCAGTAACTATAAGCAAGCTATATTGTTGAAATTTTATGGTGATTTAGTGAAAAAAAATGACAATTTTAGAATAAAAGAACTCTTAAAAAATTTTTGAAAAATGATAATTTTAAAATAAACTAAATAGTGAAAACTTTAAAAAACAAATTTAACTGAATGTTTTTCCAAAATAAATTTTAAGGATCTTTTTTTTTTTTTTTTTTTTTTTTCTATTTTTTGGAAATATGATATTGTACGTCGTTTGGGTATTTCTCGTCAACACTACACGTGGACACGTAAATTAGCATATCCTATAAACTTTTAGAATTTAAGTATTTTTATTTTAAAAAATCGTTTGACTTATAATTGTTTCTCAACATCGATATATTACGGTTATTATAACTGTTTTTTTTCTTTTGCCTATTTGTTTATTTCTAATATATCTTTTCTTTTTTCAAATAAATTTTTTTTTCATAATTTTTGAGCTAACAAATATTAATTAAATTATGGCAATTTTCATTTGAAAAAAAAAAATCGCATAAAAAGTGAATTTCACTGTCATAATTGTCATCTTTTCCAAATAATTTTAGTATTTTTAATCAGAAAATTTCAAATTAAAAAAAAAAGACTTTAAAAAAGTTAAACCTGAAATTTCAAATTTAGAGGCAAGTTTCATAGAATGTTATTATTACTAACAAATGTAATGATAAAATAATCATTTTTAATTAAAGGATATTTTAAAATAAATGATAAGAGGAAGTGATGTGCTATAGATTTCTAAAATAATTTGTCATACATTTTTATCATTTCAAAATTTTCAATGAACAGAATAAAAAAAACTTATTTTTATGCATAATTAAATTTTTCAAATTGGTATTTTGAACAAAATTCAATTTTATTTTTTGTTGTCAAAATAATGTTTTTTTTATCTATCTAATTGTATATAAATTATTATATTAAACTAAAAAAAAAGAAAATAAACACTTAATAAATTCAATAATTTTTTTTTAAATTAAGACACAATTCACGTGATATATATTTTTATTTATTTATTTATTTACTTCAAGGAAAATTTTTTAACCATTTAATTTGATATGTTTTCATTTCATCTAATGCTGTCGCATAAATTAATTTATCAAGCAAAAAAGGAGAAGGAAAAAAAAAAAAAACTTAAATTTAATTTTATTTAATTTCATTCAATTTCATTCAATCAATATTTGATTTCACTAATACCTCATAAACATAATTTTATTTATTTATTCAACAACTCACATATATTCGCTAATTTATTTATGAAAAAATTTTTACAACTAAGCTTAGCAAGGATTAGCTATTGATGAGAGATAGCTGCTAACAGATGAAATTGATATAATAACAATAGGTGCAATAAGAAAATGAAATAGAAATAAAATAAATAATGAAATGAAATGGAAATAGAAATGGATAGAAAGGAAATGAAATGAAATGAAATGAAATCAAAATATAAAATAGAAAAATGAAAAAATGCTCATTCATTTTTATTTTTTCTTTCTAAATCATTTAATTTCCCTCTCATTATGCAATATATTTATGTTTTTCTTTTTTTTGTTTATTTGTTTTTTTTTTTTTTTTTTGTTTTAATTTCAAATTAAACAAGTTAATTGTTCATTTAAATAACAATCATTAAGATTAAATAACAATGATAAATGCATTCCATTCAGTTAATATTTGTGAGATATCCCATTGGCAGAATGAATTATTGATCGTTTTATATTGGTTAAACAATGTGATAAACAAAAAATATAACATCTGACATTAATATAAATCATCACTTTTCATCCATCTCATCTCCTTGTTAATTTATTGACTAATAACAAATGAAAAACATGACAAATGTGTTTTTGTTGTTGTTGTTTATTGTTATTGTTATTGTTATTCTTCCTCTTCTGATAATCATATTAATAATAATATTATTACTATTGTTATTGCTATTATTATTATTATTATGTTATTATTATTATTATTATTATTATATATTATTATTGTTATTATTATTATCACTATTTATTATTATTGTTATTATTATTATTATTATCCATCATTATTAATTAATATTATTATTGTTAACATTACTAATTGCTATTAATTATTACTATTATTAATATATTGTTATTATTATTTTTAATATATCGTTATTATTATTATTATTATAATTACTATGTTACTATTATTATTATTATAATTATTATTATTAATATTATTATTATCCATCATTATTAATTATTATTATTGTTAACATTACTAATTATTAATAATTATTATTATTAATATATTGCTATTATTATTATCATTATTTGTTATCGTTATTATTATTATTACTATTATTATCCATCATTATTAGTTGTTAATATTGTTAACATTACTAATTACTATTGATTATTGTTGTTATTAATATATTGTCATTATTATTATCATTATTTATTTATTATTATTATTATTAATATTACTATTATTATTAATTATTAAACTATTATTATGAGACGAATATTATCATTACATTATTATGTTTTGTTGTTAGCGATGAAATAATCATTTTTGAAATAGTGATGATAATTTCATTTTATAATAATTTCATATTCAACATTTTTTTTTTTCAAAAAAAAAAATTAAGTTTTTTTACAATAAAAAATTTTTTTGGTTTTTTTTTCCACTTTTTTCTAACCTTTTTTTTTCGTAGTAATTTTATTTATGCTACTTGAAATTTTGAATTATTTATCAGAGAGAGAGAGAGAGAGAGAGATTTGATATTATTTTTATAATTTATGTGATTTTATTATTTTTAAATATATTTAGTTTAGTTGTTTAAAATATTAAATATTACAAATGTAAAAAGTTTAGACAGCATTTTGTTATATTTGAAAATTTTTAAAACTTATTTAAATCATTTATTGTTCGTATTGATATTGAAATAATTTTAATACATTAACGTACTAATATTAAATTTCTTTTTTAATTAAATTTTAATTAAATAACTAAATTTTTTTTTTTTTTTTTGAAAAAAGTTAGAAATTAAATGTTAAACTATTGCATTTTGATGATAAAATTAAGATAGAAGCATGATTAGAATGCATAATTAATTCCGCTAACTAATTTTTCATTCATAGCCTATTGATTTTGCATTTGAAAATATTTCTAACTTTTGAAATTATTTGCTGAAATATCAAAAAAAAAAAAATATTTGAAATATTTTTTATAAATATAGTATCAAATTATTTATTAATAACAAACAAAAACAATGTGTATGTTTATATGTATCATAGAGAGGGATGGAGAGAGAGAGAGAGAGAGAAGGAAAGAGAAAAGAAAAGAGCAAAGTTTTAATTAATTTTGATTTTAACAAATTAAATTCTTGATTTTGTAAGAAAAAATTTTTTATTTCAACTTTAACGAAAATGATTGAATTTTTTTTTTTTATATTTCAAGAATTATCAAAAAAAAAAAAAAAAAAAAAAGAAAAGAAAATTTGAGCAATTGAATTTATAAGTAAGATAGAGAAAAGGAAAGAGCTTTAATTTACTTTAATTTTAACAAATTAAATTTTCAATTTTGTAAGAAAAAATTTTTTTTAACCAAAATAACATAATCTCTTTTTTTAAAAATTATCAAAAAGAAGAAAATTTTCTTGAGCAATTGAATTTATAATTAAGATAGAAAAGTCAACAAAAAAAAAATAATTAAATAAAAAAATTAAATCACATTAATTAAATAATTTAAACACCTTCAATGAATGATCATTTACGTAAACAAAATGAAAAAAAAAAAAAATAAATAAATAAACTAAGTTTTGATTCATAAGCAATACTTTTCCTTTTCTTTTCTTTTTTCATTTCTTTTTTTTTACGGATGGTAATAAATCTTTATATAAAAAAAAAAAGGAAGAAAAAGTTCATAGCTTTCAAATATATGCCAAATGTTAATAATCGATTATTTTTTTTTTTGTCATTTTCTTTCTCTCTCTCTCTCTCTCTCTTTCTCTTTCATATTAATGTATTTTTTTTAAAAAAAAATAAAAATAAAAGTAAAATAAAATGTCTAAAAATATATTTTATTTCAAAAATGTTATTTTAAAAAAGAGAAATGGGAGGAAAAAATATTGCAATAAAAGACATCAAAAATGAATTATATCAGTAAAATTATTTGAAATGGTTAATATTAATTCAATACTTTACTTTAATCTCTTTTTTTTCAAAAAAAAAAAAAAAAATGGAAGAATTTAATAAAAAATTATAAAAAGATTAATTATATTTAATTATTAATGCAATAAATATTATTTATAAAGTTAAATAATTAATAAAACTTATACTATCAGATTATTCCTATGATATAACTTAATAATATCATAAAATATATTTCAATTAAAAAATTACAATATAATTGTGCTCTAAAGTTAATTTTAGTAGTCGATTTTAAAAAAAAACAAAAGTAAAGAAATAAGTAAATTATAAATTCAATCATTTTCAAATAAAATATCCAAAAAAAAGAAAAGAAAATAAAGAAAACACAATGAATCTTTTTTTATTTTATTTTTTTTTTAAATTTTGTAAAATTTCATACGAAAATACGAAATTTTCTTTCACTTTTTTAATAT